>NC_090958.1:16103372-16433729 GCF_040807025.1 Struthio camelus | reverse complement strand
ACGCGCGGCCGGGCTCCGGCCCCAGCGCCGGACCTCGGCCCCAGCGTGCCCTCGGGCTGTCGCCCGCCAAAGTTTTGCCGAGTCCCTGTTTTCCTGCGGGCTGGGAGCGGGAGGGGGTTTTTATGGACAGTTTTTCTTGGGGGGGGGGAGGGGGGGCTGTTTTAGTTTATGGCTTTAGCCTTTTGGGGATAGGGTTTGTTTTTTTTTTCCCGTTAACCTTCTCGAGGTGATAAGGAAAGGAGATATTAAAAACAACAAATGGGGAAAGGAGCACAGTCAGTGGTTTAGAGAAAGCAACAGCACCTTCCGAGACTATTAAATTAACATCAAACAAGACCAGGATTAATCAGCGGATTCACAAAGCTCGAAGCTGGGGGGAGGTGGGGGAAGAAAACCAAAATGAACAAAAACGGAGGGGGGAAAAAAAAAATCCACCCGTGAAAGGGGAAATACAAAGGCCAAGAATTAATAACACAGAAAAAGCGAAGGTGGAGAGGGCTGCAGACCTGGCAAGGAGCGCACGTCCTCGTTTCGTCCATCAGCAGGAGTTATGGGCATAGCAGCGGGCAGGCTTGCACTGGCATTCAGAGAGTTAAAAGCATTGGCACTGAGAGGTGAGCGCTCTTCCCACTGCTCGTCATATTTACCCATTAGGGCTTTCCTAATTATTGCCTCCAACCCCATGTTGGTACTGGAATTCTCTTGGACCGACTGGCTTCTACAACTGATTAGCCCTGGGAGACACGGGAAGGGGAGGAAAGACGGGGACGGGAGATGGGAGGGAGCCAAATGAGAAGAAAGACGGGGGACGGGGAAGGGGAAGGGGAGAAAGGAGACAAGGGAGAAGGGAAGAAACAAACAGTCAGCACATTCTCGCAAAGCAACAAACTTTGTCATCTTGTTCTTTAAAGCTCTGCAATGCACTCGTCGCGGGCTGGCCCCCCTCCGCCTCCCCTCTCCAACCCGCCCCGGGGCTTGGCAGGGGCTGACGGTGGGAAGGAATGAGACTTACTCCGTGACTTCTGCTTCTGGAGGGCTGCGCGCAGACGTGGGTTCCCCGGGGCTAAAGGCTCGGAGGGGGCTTGGAGGGAGGGAGAGAGGGGCGAAGGGTCTTTGCTGAGCCCCGGGGGAGGCGCAGCAAGACGGGGGGGGGGGGGGGGGGCTTCACGCCACAACCAGGGCAAGCGCAGCGCGCGTGGGGTGGGGGCGGAAGGGATGCGCGCAGCTCTGTACGGATGCGCACCCGGATTAAAAATAGGTGCGCAGAAAATCCGGAGGCTGGGCCAGCTTCTCACGGAGGAAAACACAGGGAAGGAAGAGGGGGCACTATGAAAAACCTACAAAAACACGCGTTTGGAAGAAGGTGCCTAGGGGTGGCCTTGGCTTGGAGGTGGCAACCACAGGCAGCCCGGGGCAGAGGGGAGAGCCCTTTCGTCCCTCCTCGCGCTCTTGGCAAGCCCCCTGGCCGGCCCGCTCCCCTCCGCTCCGGCTCTGGCTCTGGCTCCGGCCCCGGCTGGGGCGCCCTCCCCAGGGCCAGGGCTGGGGAACGGGCGGCGGAGGCGCAGCGGTGCGTGTGTCCGAGCGCGGGTGAGTCTCAGAAGCCATGCAGTTATGGTGCAGCGCCGCACAGGGACCAGAGGCTCAGCCACGCGACCGGCATTCCCAGCGCGGCGGTTACAGGAGACAAGCAAGGGCAAAATATAGGCACGAACGAGAACAGCGGGCCGGTGAGGGCGGCCCCCCAGCTCCCTCGTCTTCCTGGGAAGGGGCAGCGTGCCCCCCGGCTCCCCCTCCACGCCACGCGGGACTCAACTCCCTACGGTTTGCCTTCGCTCTTCCCTCAAATGCAGCGGGACGGGCTTTGACCCGGGCAGGCTCTCAAGAGGTTGGGTGTCCCCCGCTGCGTTTCGCCGGCCACGGACCACCAGGTCGCGGCCAGCAGCATCCTCCTGTCCTGGCTCCTTCTCCCAAACGTGAGCTGTTTTACACCGTTCCCGGCTTTGCCTTCCCACACCTACCACAAGCATCGATGCCAACACAGCTCTTGGCTCAGGATCTTAAACCAAAGGCAGGAAAGTATCCTACAAACGTGACCCTGCACGGGACGGCCTGCACGCTAACACCCTGGCCAAGCAACGCCCGCATCTCGCGGATGCTGCGGCCGGAAACCAGAGCAGGCCCTGGGGCTTTTCCCTCGGTTGGGGCAAAGTTTAGCCATCACTTAAAAACAGCAGCCTGAAGGGGTTCCCACTGTCGGAGGCCGTTAATGCTGCTAAACGAAAAGGCATCGGAGAAAGCTGCGCTGCCGGCTGGGTTGGGTTTCCGCCGAGCGCCGCAGGCAGGTGTACAGTGCGTGTACAACATGCCTCCTGCCTCTGGGCGCTGCAAACTCCGGCGGCTCGCGGCTTCCCAGGAAGCGGGAACCTCCATCCTACCATCTCTGTTTCCTGGTCTGTGTTGAAGGCCACAGGCACGTCAGCGGCCGAGCCGGGAGGAGACCCGGGGCGCCCCACCAGCTCCTTGTACTCTTACTGGAACCTCCCAAATTGTCTTGCTCCCGTCCACACCTAACTCTGCCAGGGACTCGCTAAGGTTAATTCCTGATCGCGTGGGGGAAAGCGGCCTTCGGTGGGGAAAGGCTCTGGGCCGCGTGGCTCCAGCAGCCGCCGACACTTACAAGGGAACACGTTTGGGTGGGAAAAAGACCAGGCTGCAACGGACGTAAGCTGCACAGGGCCCAGACCTCAGCCTCGGGGGCGACCCCTCGAAAGGCGCAACCAGCAATACTGCGGGGAGCCTCGGCCGAGCCCCGGCGCTGCCCCGGGACGGCTCCCTGGACCCCGTGGCCCAGCCGTGCCGCAGGATGGCAGCAGCGGGCCCGGCAGCGTTCGGTCCCCAGCGCCGCAGAGGCAAGCGCAGCCGTCTCCGCCTGCACGCAGACGCGGTGCAGCAAGGAAACCCCGCAGAAGAGTCTCCTGACAGCATGTGCATGCCAGCAGCCCACACGGACGCTTCTGCCAGCCCATAAACGTACATGGCAGCTATGTTGGCAGGAGGTGCTGCTGTCTTATAGACAGGGCTGGTGGCAGCTCAGCAGCCCTCGCGCTGTCCTCCTGCCTGGCTGATCTCTGCGCTGCGCCCAGGAAGCCCTCAGTGCCCCCCTCACGCCATGGGGCCGCTTTCAGCCCTCTTTGCCAGAATCACTTCCTTCAGCTTCTCCCTCTCTCCCATTTTCCCTGCTGGGTTGAGAGCCATGGGGGTAGCCGAGCTCAAGAGAATGCAGTGTCCTGCATGGTCCCCACAGGGCTCTGGGCGACTGTGCCGAGCCCTTCCCAGCTCCCTGAGAGCAGGGTGGCTGCACCCCAGCTCTTTGGTGCCTGGGGCAATGTCCCACGTGTTAGCCAGCAGTTGATGCTAGTTAAGGTTGGGGACCCGCACTGAACCACGCCACGGCTGCCTGGAGCCTGCACGGGGCTCTGCAGAGGTGCTCAGATACCACCAACAAAAAACTGTTACTCCAGAACCAGGCTTCCTGGCTTAAAGCCTCTGTCACCCCAATGGCACCACAAAACTCCCCCTCTCTGCATATCGTCAGAGGGTGACATAATCCTGCCCAGAAAGCTCTTCTGCGTAGGACTAGCTGCACTGATGTGGCTGGAAGGGAGCAAGGACCCAGCCACCAGCTGCACTTTCTCCTCCTCCCAGCTACTGAGAAAGCAAAGTCAACCTGTGCTTTAAGTACGTGGAGGACTAAATGCATTGCCAGCACCCCTGTGCCCGACCACCCCTCCATCCCCCAGATAACACCCTCCCTCTGTTTTCAGCCATCACCTGTTTGCCCAAACGCTCTCAGTTCAAGGCCAGGAGATGCTGTGACTACCTGAGTTTGCTCCCACAAGCAATTCCGCATTGCGTCCAGCCCACGGTGGTGGGAAGCCTGTTTCCCACCCTCGCTCCCCTTTGCTGATGCCCTGTGACCCATCCACTGCCTCCTCTTCCTACCTGTGTGGCCACAAGGTCCTGCCAAGACCACGGTGCTCTCTCCCCGAACCTTGCTGCTGAGCAGCACAGGGTCCTGCTCTGCAGGACGTGTGCTGCGGCTTTTCCTCCCAGGGAGGGTGGACCTCCTGCGCATCTTACCTGCTGCCGGTGCTAATGCGCCCTGAAGGCACCGCGCTGCTATAGGTCAATCCTCTCTGTTGGTATCAGATTGCCAACTCAGACAGACCTGGCCAACCCCTTGCTGACAGGCTTTCTGTTGGTATCACTGTTGGAGTTTTAACCTCTGCTCAACCTCTGAGGCCTGCACGGCTTTCAGAGGAATTACGTCGCCTTGTCTCCAACTCCACATCAGGGAGTTACGGTGTGTACTGAGGCCTTCAGCCCCTCAGCAACAGTTATGCTAGGCCTTATTGCAAAAAAAATCCACCCCCTCCCCCCCCACAAGTCTTAAATCTACTGAGGCTGCTTTTCTTCATAGCTGTGAACATAGCTGTGAACTCTGTAAGGAGGTATGACATAGATACAGTGTGAGAGTTACCTGCTCCGGTAATAGCTGGCATATTGAAAATCTCTGTTCCGGGCTGCCCAACATCTGGAAAAAAAGAAAGAAGCTCTTTAGTATGGAAAGCAGTGCAAATGGGCTGGCTGCAAGGGCAGACCTGTCACGCTGGCCATGGTAAGGTCCTGGTGTCCCCATCACAGTGCCCAGGCTGGCAACAACCCACATCCCCCAGGAACTAAGGCAGGTCTGCAGATGCTGGGACCATAAATCATTGCCTTTGCCTTCTGGGGAACCACAGCCACCACTTCTTGCCAGGTGGAAGTGGGCAGAAAAGCAGACCCCAAAGACCCAGGGCAGTGTCTCCATGCTCAGTGCTGACCTCCCACCTCCAGCCCTTTCGCATTACAAGTACCGCAAAGTTAAACCCTCTCTCCTGCCTGCAGGGCTTCCAAAGACTCAAATCTCCATATCCAGGGAGCAGTTGTGGGCAGTGGGGAGGGCGAGGAGGAGAAGAAACGTTAAATCAATATTTTCCCTCTTAGCTGAGCTGTTTGACTTGGATATCGCTTTCCTTAGAATAACAGAAATTCTCATAAAATAAGAGGTGTTTCCTATTTCTGTTTGTTTTCCCTTGATAAGGGAAAGTGTGGAAGGTTATGGGGTTCAGCTGCATGTCCCCAAAGGGGCATAATAATACAGTTGGCTCATGGTAACATCATCCAGGAGACGAGACAGCTTGCTCCCTCTTATCCGATGCAGCTGTTGTAAGATGGATTCAAATTGAATTAGTATTGACTGTATAATGCTGGGCTAAATTAAATTATGATCCTATCTTCTCTATTAGCGGTTAATGAACGAATGGGCTGAATTTCTAATACAAGTCAGTTTTACAGAGCTGTACCAATATTGATGGAGGGATTAAAGTAATGTTGGGGGGAGATGCATCTCAAGGAGGAAGGATTTAGCTTGGCTGGCTATTCATTAAAATATCAATTGCTTTTAAGTCTCCTCCATGCTCAGCTGATTATTTCCTTCCTATTGAGGTTATCTGGTGCTGCCACACAGGTTGGACCGACAGCCCCAGAGCAAGGAGGCACACAGCTGGGAAGTCCTCCCATTGTCCCCCTGGATGCTCACAGCTCACAGGACCAAGGCGGCTCACTGCAGAAAGCAGCCAGTACTCACGCTTCCCAGCAAACCACGGCACGACCAGGAGACAACTGGGTGGCAGTCCTAGCCCTTAACTTACAGCAGCACCCCACTCTCAAATCTCCTTTGCTCCGTGTGTCCTCAAGGCTTGCCCCCCTCCTGCCCCCCACTCGCCTCCCCACACGTCCTTACTGTACTCCGTCTCATTCTTGTTGGTCGTGCTGAGCTTCTTGATGATCTCCTGCTTCTTGGATTTCACCATGGCAGAGTTGCTCTCAGTCAGCTTGCTGAAGAAAGCTGGAGGCTGGGTGTTATTTCCTGGGGACTTGGACCCCATCCTGCAAAGCAAAAGGCTGTTAGAAACCACTGCAACGGCTAACGCACAAAATCCCACCTTAACCGTAACTCTCCCAAATCAGCCCCTGGGCTCCTGCGCTATTTGGGATCTCCAACTTTTCTCCCCAGCTCTACTTCAGATGTATCACACTGTGGAAACACCCCTCTAAACAGACAGAAATCTGGGATGCGACACAACTTTTGCCTGCAAGGAAAATTCTTTTGTCCTAATTGTTCTTACCTTGCAATGAATGAGTCCAACTAAATTCCCTTCTCAGATCTAAAATTCAGTTCCTTAGAGGCAGATCTTTTCTACTCAGGCAAACATTCAAGAAGACAGTTTGTACAGAACAATGTTTCCAAAGGTACCAAAGAAGGGCCAGGCCATCCTCCACTCTGGGGGGAAGGGATAGGAGCTGACAGACTGGGGGTGCTGGGATCTGCCAGGAGTGTCAGGACGCCTCCGTTTCTGCATAGGCTCACTGGGAGACGGGCAATTTGCTAGGATGTGCTTGCACAGCAGTGGGCAAACAGCACAAGGCTACGTCTAGGAGGAGGATCTTGGAGGTCAGCTCCTCAGAGAGGAGGTTTCGGGAGCCAGCTGGCCCCTCACCCTGTTGTTGGATTATCAGAGCTATAGAAAGGAGACAACCCCCAGCTGGCCTGGCCATACCCTGCATGCCGAGCGGCAGGCAGCGATGGGGACACTTCACAGGGCAAGGCAGGGGCAGGTCCTCCCGCGGCCCAAGGTGGCGTGGGGACAGGGGGAACACCCTCACATTTTTCCCACCTCCCCCTCCCTCTGCGCTACCTCTGGTCTAGCTGCTCGCCCTCTCGGTACAGGATCGGGTATGTGGCGTTCTTGGCGTGCTCCGATTCTCCCACGCCGTCTGGTGGAGAAACGGGCTCGATACAGTTGTCTGGCCCGCTCCCTGCCGAGGCTTTGCTCTGCTCCGGGGATCTGTGGATGGTGATGGGAGATGCAATCAGTTTATTGCAACATCCTCTGTCTCTGCACAGCAGCTCGGGGGGTGGGCGGGGGGGGGGGTGGGAGTGGGAAGGACTAAAATAGCTTTCTGTAAAGCGAGGAAAGAAGCCAAACCTTCCACACCCTTGTGGGCTTACGGTGCCTTTTAACACAAGCCTTAGGAACAGAGCAGCTTGGGCATTTTTTGAACCACAGGAGTGCAGAGAAGGCCTGAACTGAGATGCAGCCCAGATTTCCAGGCAGCGGGCCAGCTAGCAACTGGCCCAAATATAGTTACCCAGGGAAGATGGAGGGACAAGTCCTGGGACATTCTGGCTCAGCCCATGGGACCCTCTACTCACCAGAGCTCTCCTGCGTTTGCAGGGACACTGACTGCTGCTACCCCCCGGCCAGCGGCTGCGCAGCCCTTCAGAGAGCTGGGGTGTTAACCTTTTGGGGAGATGTCTCTCTTAACCCTCCATCATATTTGTTAACACATGGGAGGTGGCTACGGCGCTCCAGGAGGGCAGCATCCAGCCACCTCCCGTCCACTCTCATTGCAGGGTCAGGAGCGGGCCCTGCTGGGCTCTTTGGCGGGGTTGCATGGATCAGCCATGCAGCTGGGGGCCAGCCTGGAGAGGACCGACACAGCCATGGGACACACTGGCAAGGCCTCTGATGTCTGAATGTAGCCAGCTGCCTGGGAGGCGGCCAGGGTCGAGTCCGTGAGGAATTCCTCACGGCGAGTTCTGGGAATTTACGTCTTTGTTCTGTCTGTGGTTTCTTTTTTCAGTTTTCTTCTTCTCTGGGTGGCCAGGGCTGGGTTCTCTTCCCTAATGTTACAAAGCCAATTCTAGGACCATGCAGAGCTGGGAAAAATAATTACATTTACTGACAGGGAATCACAGGTTTGGAGACACCACTGCTTCCTGGACATATCTGGGTCTCACTGAACTGTCTGCATTTAGGGTGGGAGGATAGACCCCATTCTAGGACTTTCAGTGAAAGACTCTCAGTTTTTTTCAACTCACTTCAACAGCAGTTAGACTTTTCTTGTGATGTTACTTGCGTAATTTGAAAGTGACTTTAAAAAAAATAAAGCTGGTGCCTGAAATGGATAATTATAGTTGACACCGCACATATATCTAACAAGCTTCCGATTCACTGAAAATGGATGGAGATAAAACTCTTCTTGAATCAAGAGAAAATGCACTGTATTGGGTTTTTTGGAACCATCTGGGATCTGAAAGGTCACCATGCAGTGACCTGCCAGGGACCAAAGACACCAGCGACCTGGGGAAGGGGATCACGAACAGCCTCTCTAAAGGGGTCTTGAGTGCATCCCTGGGACAATCGGGCAGGCAAGACAGGCAAGACAGGGCAAAAATGCCAAGATCAGAAGACGGCTTTATGCTCTGGGCATTATAAGCAAGCGATCCATGTGAGCCTCAAACTGGGGACAAAAATCCAGCAAAGTCAAATGACAACCCATCCTATGCACTGCCCGACCTGGGTGCCAGGTAACCCACAGCACCGTCCAGCTCTTCACCCTGGGTAGCCCTGCGCTATCCGGGTTCACATTGCACAATGGGCTAGCAAAACCCCCGTCCGGGCCCGCTTTAGTTTGACCCTCACTACTACCCTCACCTTTTGCCTCCTTCGCTCTGCGGAGAGATCCTGGAGGCTGCTGCGTGCTCCTGCTGCTGGAGATAGGCCTCGCTGGGGGTGCGACGCAGGTCCAGTACGGGGCACGCGGCCCCAGGGAAGGAGTACACTGGGGTCTGGATATGGGAGTTCAGCTGCTGAGGGTGATGACGTGTGTAGTCCTGGGTGATGACCTCCTAGAAGAAGAAAACCCCAAGTCAAAACCAGAGTTGGTTTCCACTTCCCGCTTTGCAGGACTCAACTAAGACAGCGCAAGCAGGAGGAGATGCTCTGCACTGGCTGCACTTCCCCTCCGGTTAGGCCGGTTCGTCCTTGCAGCCAGCAGGGATGTAACCTCTGCCTCCTGCCTGCCGTAGCTCTCACGACAGGCTTGTTCTGGAAGCAACCGTCCGGGCCGAACACGCATGGTGCACCAAACCACAGGTGCTCAGAGCTCTAACACCACTCCTAGCCCTCCCCACCAGAAAGGTTTCACATCAGCTCTGGATACGGCTCCACCCTCCTCCCCAGGGCACCAGGAAGGAGAGAGCAACCTTACTCACACTGATGTGCTGGGCCAGTGTGACTACCCGCTGGTTCATGCCTTTGACGCTCTGGCTGGACTGCAGCGGCTGACACGGGGGCTGCTGGCTCTCAGACGGGCGGAGGTGCTGCAGGTGGGCTGCTTCAGGAGCCGAGGCCTTCAGGGAGGCTGTGGGAGGCAGAAAGGACAGGCTGGAGCGGAACGAAAGCTGCCTCCTCTTCCTCAGCTACCAAACAATGTCCTGACATGGCACCGGGGCATGGAGAGCCGGGCAATCCCTGCCACGGTGCCAACCCTCACCTTGCTGTTTCTGTCGCAGGTCATGCTCTGCGTGTCCCTTCTCCGGGTCCTGCAGCAGCTTGGCTCCCTTCTCATGGACCAGGCTGGGCGAGCTCACGGGACTCACGGCCTCGATGCGGTCCGGGCTGTAGCCACCGTGGAAGCCTGAGGAAGGGGAAGAAGGGCCTTTACGCTGGGCCTCTCTTTGCTCTTCCCGAGCGTGGTTGCAATGGCTGCTTGCGGGAGGAGTCTCACGTTCAGCAAAGAGGGGAATGAAGAGGTCCAGGAAGACCTGGCAGGTGAAACTGCGAGGAACAGATGTGGCTCCGGAGGAGTGGAGAGGACAGGGCAGCGTGTGACAGGCATAAACGGGATCCTCCCTCCCAGCAGCCATGGGAGCACCCACGCACCCTTGCAGAGCGCGGACCCCTGGGCCACCTCCAACTTTGCGTTCTGCTGATGTCAGCAAGAACGTTGCATTCCCCGTGGAGCTGGGAAGGCCGCAAGTCACGGTGCACCAAACTCAGCCCCTCCGCGTTGGCCCCATGCTCGGCCCCTCTCCCTCCACTAGTGAAACACTGGAAAAATAGCAACAAGGCTATGCCAGGAGGGAAAGCGATCCCCTGCAGGAGGGGAGGCGGCCTGCAAGGAAGATCTCAAAGCGCTTTACAAAGAAAAGCCCAAAGCCCAACGCAGCCAACGTCAGTGATTTGAAAATAGGGCACCAGGCCCTTCAGACTCCAGATCCTGCTCCAAAGACACCAGAGTGAGACATCAGAGGGCCAAAAAGGCTCCTTGACCTTTCTCTGCCTGTTAAGCCCTTTGTGTGGCCTCAAGGTGCATCAAAACAGGCAGAGCTGGAATGATGGATCATGACTATCTTTGGCAGAGAGAGAAAACTGAGGCACAGACAGGTTGTGCTCCTATAGACCAGGGGCAAAGGACCCAGGTGTCCTGGACTCCCTAAACCCCAGGTCCAACGGTCTACGGTGGGGGAGACATACACCACCTCTCTCCAGCTAAGAAAGTTTGGTAACACTTACGACTCTCATCTCAACAGGCCTTTAACCTCCTAAATCTGAAATCCTAGAAACTGCCAATTTGAGGCGGATCTGGCATGCAACCCACGGCGCCGTCTGAGGGGCCCCAGTCCCCAGCGTGGACTTTGTTGTGGTTGCCCTGACACACCGACCTCGCACGTTGGGGGGAGCCACCCCCTCTGGCACGGCCTCCCAGGCACCAAAAATTAAGCAAGCCCTGGGGAATGCAAGACCCTTTCCTTCAGCCCATGGATCACAGAAGAGGAGCCCATCTCTTCCTCGTCACGGTTAATGTTCCGCTGGAGAAAGCACTAACATCAGCAAAAAAAGTACAGAAAAAGCTAAGTCGGGCAATGTACCCATGGTCAGAGGCACATCCTGGGCCCTGGACCTCTGTTAGAAGGGCTAAGGGCACAAAGACATCAATGAGCAGCGGGATGAGTGGATCAGGAAGCGCAAGGGAGAGCAGCTCTCCTCCCCCAGACCACACTGCCATGCCCTTTCCATGTGTTTTCCATGCTCTTTCCTATTGTGTTATATATAGTAAGAGGGATTTGGTGGTGATACCCAGTGCTGATGGCTGCGGCAGGATGCTGGCAGATGCTCCAACTTGAAGAAGGTGCCCCATTAAATCACCGCGGCTACCTGCTACTTCTGCACACTTGATGGGGAGCCTGGATGAATGCTCTGGGAAAAGCAGACAGCTCTCCCCAGAGTTATCCCATCACAAATAACCCAGACCCTGAATCCAACTCCCTTCCCACACACTCTTCTGGAAAAACTTATCCCACCACTTCTCTGTTGTACACAGGATCGCTGTCAAGTGGTTACTATGGTCTGCTCTGGAAATAGTTGCAGAGCATGGCTGTGTTAAGCGGTCCCTGAACCTCCCTGTCCACATTTCCCTCTTATCCCACATCCACTGCTAGGGACCCTAAGTGAAGGTATCCAGTCAGAGCTACACCGTTCGGCAGCCTGCAAAGCCCTTTGAGATCCTGTATGCTCCAAGGCACCACAATGAGCAGGGATGTGCCTGTCTGATGGCCAGCAGCCCCATCACGCTCTCCTCTTTGCTCATTTGATTTATTACTCACAACTGTTTCTTACAGACTGCCTGGGATTTTCTAATTATGGGGAAATCAGAATTAGCAAATTGCTATTGTCCGTAAAAAGCAATACCAGGAACTGAGTGACATTTGCAAAACAAGACTTGGCAACGGAAAAAATTAAAAGAGGGTGAGGGATGGGAAGATCCCTAAAACACACACAAATAAAAAGACTGGAATAATGTAACAATCGGGAAGCAGATGAACAAACACACTTGGGGACCTGATGAAGCCAATAGCCAAAACGTGCAACTAAAAATAAGAAAATAATAAAGTAAAATTGGTTTCAGGCCACAGATTCGCTCTCTCGCCCCTCCCTTCCAATTTCTTACCATCACTAGTGGAGTCGTTACTTAGCGAGCCTCTTTCTCGCTGCCCCTTATCGCAAGAAATTTGACGCATGATAATCACATCTATGAAGTTGGCCGCTGTCGTGGTGGTCTTACCGAGTGCTCGGAGCTCCTGTTCCTGCATTGAAAAGGGTTTACTTTGACTCTTTTCTCTACTGTGCTGCTCGGGGCCTGAGGCTGCATGCTGCTGGTCCAGAGAGTGATGGTGCTGCTGACTTTTCCCCTGTCCTCTGCTATAGTGATGAGAAGAACCGGGCCCAGAGGCGGGTAAAGGCCTCGACTCCATGGCTTTAATAGGCGAAGGCGACTGTTCTAGGTTGGCCCCAGCGGGCAGCTTTGAGGTGAATATGTTGTTGTCAGTCTGGGGACGTTCTACCTTGGCTTCTCGGGCCCTCGAGGCCTCTTTCTGTAGGACGGCTGGGTCCATCATGGCTGCATAGCTGTCCACCGTGCCAATGGAGGAGCGCAGAGCGGAGGCTGAGGGGAAGCCTGCAGAGCGGATCGGCGACGTGGTAGTGGTGGACGAGGATCTTCGAGGCAAAAGAAAATGAGGCAAAGACATGAGAACCAAGTGGCAAAGGGGAACTGCTGCTACCCATCCCCTAGAGCCCAGGTGTTTAGCCAAAGCATTAGCCCTGTCTGTCCAAGGTCCTTTCAGAGCTCCTGAACGTTGAGCTGGCCCATGCTGGAGCAGGTGACAAGGGCTCAGCCTGAGCCTCTGCCACCCAGGTGTGCCCCACAATAGCTGGCCACGGGATATTTGCTGTGGTCAGGATGAATCAAACAGAGAGAACAGAAACCATGGAACAAGTCTCAGAGACCTTAATAATCCCAGAAGAAGGAAACTTTCAGTAAAAGGAGTAATATTTGTATTTGGTCACAGACAGCACTCAAACGTTCCTTCCTGCTTTTGTGTAGTAGTTAAAGCCACCAGATAACGCCAAGGAAAGGCGTACCAAAATCGGCTTCTCCCCATCACAACTTTTTTGCAAGCTCCAGTCCTGCCCTCCCTGAGATTGAAGGCCAAAATACCCTTGCTCAATCTCAGTGGTGCATGAACCAATGCTCATTAACTAACTGCCGTGGCTGGCCGCAGTGCAGGGGTCTCGGCAAGTGGCAGCGACTTTACTGGGGGGACGTACCGCAGGACGGAAGGGGTGGGGTTCTCTGAGGAGATGATCTTCATGCTTGTGTTGTGGAGCACACTGGGGCGCTGCTGGATGGTCTCATGGGTGCGGGGGGAGACAGGAGAGTGCTGGTGGCTGTGAGAGTGCGAGGACGAACGGCTGCTGGACTGCTCCGTACCTGGGGGCAGACACAGTTAAGGACTTCTTCAGCCCTTTTGGTTACAGTCCCAACCCTACTTCCACCCAGCACTGGCCCTGACAAGTTGTGCTGGGCTCCTCCCCAGCCTACCCGGTCTCCAGATGGGTGCATGCTCCACAGTGGTGGATGCTAGGATGGACTTCTCGCGCTCCCTCTCACGTTCACGATCCCGATCCCGTTCCCGCTCAGACACCGATGATCCTGACTGTTTGGTCATGTGTGTGGGGCCTCCTAAAAACAAACCAAAAGGCAATGAAAGGACTGCAGGCAGAGCAATTCCCAGGCAGGGTACACTGCCCGCTCTTCAGATCAATTCGTCTGTGGAGCAGATAAGCAATGGCTCCATTCAAGGTCACCTGGAGGAGGACAGACCAGGAAAACCAGCGTGACAAAGCCCAAGCAAGTCATGCAATAGCTATCCCGGCACCTTCTCCTGGGAACACCGTTTACACAAGACTGTTTGCTAGCTGCCGTTTCAGGAGAGATGGGGGAAAAGCAAGGAAGACTCCAACGAGCAAACTCAGCACAGCCTAGAAGGAGCTGGTCTGAGAGAGCCAATGGTTTGAGCCATGAATATGAATGAATGTGGGCTCCCTAATTTTCGCTGGCGTGCTGAGCTCATATTCCTGAATAGTTTACGGGACTCCCGCCCGACCATTTTCCTACGGAAAAAGGACTGGCAGGTGCCAGTATTACCTGGGGAGAGCGGGGAGCTGCTGTGTCGGCTGCTGAAGGTCTGGGGGGGCCCAGGGATGTAGGTTATGCGGTCCATGGAGGTGGCCGAGGTGCCAGGGGTGGGGGGCACGAGGACAGGCAGGTGTGGCACTTGGGACAGGTCGATGATGCCTGGGGAGAGAAGTGACAGGACTGTCAGGACAACATTGAGCTGCTGCAGCTTGGCCACGTCAGAGCGGGTAGCGATGCTCAGGAAGGTCGACCCGTCCCACTGCTCTGGCGTGGAGTGAGAGCTGCCAGCACACGCACAGCCCCCAGTCGCTGTTTGTGAGGGGAGGGGACTCTCCTCGGGCAAATACAGTGTGTCAGCTGCTGGAAACAATTCAGTACAGGGAATCACCTCTTTTTTTTCCCCACCCCGAAAGATGCTTTGTAACAGGTCATATGTTCCCCTCCGTCGCCAAACAGGCCGTTTTTAATTTCGTCCGTCCAACCGCACCAAAAGGGACCTGATTTTCAGTGGCTCGTCGGGGAGGAGGAACAACAAGATCTATCCACACAGAGCAAGAGGGCTACAGCCAGCACCGGCTGCACTTCCTCCCAGCCAGCCAGACCCAGACTCACCGTCGCTCTGCACGCTGAGAAGACAGGAGCAACGTACCTCGCATAGCGCATTTGTGCATATAACCCCTCACGCAAGCTCTGTTTCTTTTACAGAAAGCCACATATAATACCAGTAGCACTTATTTTTATCTTCAAAGGCCAGAAGGGCCAGGCTGGGAAGCTCTCCCTGCCATGGGGTTTACTCCCTGCAGGATGGATACCCATCAAGGGCTGCAAAAGGAAGAAGCAGCTCCACAATTTGGCCCCTTCCCTCCACTTTTCTTATTCTGTTTTATGGGACTCCAGTCTGGTCCCACATCCTGCCTATGACCCAGCTGCCAACTGTACTGATCTGTTCTTTCCCGCTTTTGCCATTTCTCCTAGCTCTGACCTGCTCATTTTCTGAGGCTCCTGCTGCCTGTCCTGCTCCTCTCCCACTAGGGCCCGAGGGCTGCGGAAGAGCAGGGCAAAGCAGTTAGTGCACAGCGCTCCGTGACAGCCCGGCAGAGCAGCCCTGCTGGCGCGGATCTGCAGAGCTGCGCATCCCCAGAGACCTTCGAGGAGCCAGGAATTACTCTCCTCCAACTAACAACAGCCCCTTTTGGAGGAGGATCCAACAACTGTTTGGATGCCTAGAACAAATCCAATTGTCAGCTTGGGACAGGAAGCAGGAATCAATAATGCAGCCAGGCTGCGGGGGGAATTTTGGGAGGCAGAATCTGGCTAGCGCATGCCACGCCTGCCAGAAATGCTATCGGATCCCCAACCAACACAGCCACTCGGGCTCAGAGCCTGCTTTGGCTCCCCAACGGGCTCTGCAGCAGCAGCTTGCCGCCCCAGATGCCCACTCGGGCTGTGAGATCACTGTGGTGCCAGAGTAGAGTGAGAGGAGTCCTTCTGCCGGTAGCTCATGGGGTGGGTCCCAGTGCCGTGGAGCCCCTCAGATGCAGGTGGACTTGCAACCCTATGTCTGAGCTGTATGCAAGGAGCCTCAAGAAACTAAAGATAGCAAAAAGAGCAGCAGTCCCCCTCCCCAAAGCTGCCAAGTGGTGCTACTCCTACGCCACTGGGTGACTCCGTGCTGCTGGCTTGGCCCTTGGACCCAGCCACACCTTTGGAGCAGGCAACAGGCTGGTACCTCTGGGTCTGATCCAGCCACCTCTCAAAATGTAAAAGTGCCACCAAACCACGCCCCCCCCAGCCCCCCGACACACAGTGCCGCGCTTGGAGGACCTGCTGCATAGTTGAGAGCCAGCGAGGGTTCCCGGGGCGACAAGCCGCGCAGCATGTCCGCCCGCTGCGCCATGGCCGTGGCTGCGGCGTTGTGGTGCATTTGCTGCGAGGTGATGTAGTCGTTGATGATGGTCTGTCGGTTCTCCATGGCAGCCGTGTCCGGGTACCCCCTGATGAGGTATGGGGGGTAGAGGTGGGGGTACGTGGGGCTCGGAGCCAGATGCCTCGGCAGGTAGTAAGCAGCAGCTGGGAGAGAAAAAGATGCAGAAACAAAGAGGGTTTCACCAGAGATTGGTTTCTGGGAGACAGCAGGCAGGGCCTGACGTGGGGGAAATGTGGAGGCTGCCCATGCTAGTAGGGGACACGTTCAGAGACACCTGATGCCTGATTCAGCAAATGCAAAAGCCCCATCCACCTGGCCCTCGGCTGGCAGGCTCTGCATTTGGGAACATCAGCTTTCACGAGCTTGGGGGCGGAGGAAGCCAGAAGGGCTTTTCTTTTTGCTGTCTCAGGGCCTTAAAACTGCACAGTTGGCAGAGGCTCAGCGTCTGCTGGAGATACTTGGTTGGGACACAGAGGCAACCGGGCGAGGAGAGCACTGCAGACACAGCTCCGGAGGTGAGCCACAATTAAAGCAGCCTAGTTTTGACGAGTCTCCTGGCGCTGCTTGGGGTGAAGCAGACCGCTGCGAAGCCCGTGACGGCACGTTTGGCTGCGCCTCATTACACAGCTTATTAAGGAGAAGGGCCAAACTGATCCCCTGTTACACCAATAAAATTCCAAACTATCTCCTGTGGGGGATGGTTTGGATAAAGCAGGGCTTAAAGCCAAATCTACCACGGCCAAACTGAAAGCAGTGCTTTTGCCTGGCACAACCTCAGCCTTTTGGAGCTTAGCACGGGAAAAGCAATCCCAAGCCCACCATAACCTGCTGCGGAAAGTACCTGCTTCCAGTTGGATTCCCCTGGGGATGGCAGCGGGGTCGAAGGCCAGCGGGATGTGGCCCCGGTACAGGTCGACCCCGCTCACGCCCCGGAGCAGGTGCTCGTATGGGGAGATGGGGTGGTGGTGCTCGGCCACTGGGGCGTGCGGAGACTTGGAGTTGGTGAGCTCTCGTGACGTGGGGGTGATCTTTCTGTCCTGGGACACCGGCTTCCCGGCAGTGATGCTCCCTGCAGCGAGCAGAGGGAAATGAGTCAGAAAAGTCGAGCATCGTGGCCCCAAGGGGCGCCCGCGGCTCCGGCGGACGTCAAGGGGACCTTCGACATCCTGCCCTCGCCTGCCACCTCCCGAGAGACCAAAGTGGGAGGACAGGGCAGAGGTACGAGGTGCAACGCGCCGGGTGACCCCGTCTTCGCTAGCAGCAGCACCGGGAAACGTCACTCCCGCGAGGCATGTGCTGGCCCGGCACGCACTCCCCGGGGGCGGCTCTCCCGCACGGTGCTGGCATGAGAGGGACAGACAGCGACCGATTTGTCCCCCCACTTCCCTGCTGGGAGGCAATATACAGCCTTGTTCTCGCACAGCGGGAAGCGGAGCCACGGAGGCCAGCCGGTGCCAGGAGCCGTACGAGAGGATTTCCCGATTCCTGCAGCCCACCGCCCCCTCACCAACGCAAGCTCCGTGGCCTCCTCAGCAAAGAGCGGCAGGCGAACCTCGCACCTCCAGACTGCCAGGCCCGCGGCTGCTCCCCCGGGGCACCGTTACAGCGGGGAGCACACGCCAGATGCCAGGTTTTGCTTCTGAAGGGAACAGAAGGAAAACTTTTCCCTTAATCCACCTTAGGGCTGCCCTCCACAAAGATCTTAGGTTAGCTTCAAAGACAACAGCTTTCAAGCTCTTCCTGTCTAGGACCTCCCAGCATTTCCCAGGGGTGGCCCAGACCCCAGAGGCACAGTGAGTTTAAGCTCACTGATCTTGGGTTTGTGTTTCGCTGTTCACAGCTCAAAAATACTCCCTGGTGGAGAGCCCAGCGAGAGACCTGTGACGTGCTGGGTGATCTGCTGGACAGGCTCGTCCTGACCTGCACGAGCACCCCGCGGCAGAGCCTGGCTCTGCGTCCTCACCACGCCAGCAACGGAGAGGTTAATGCTGCAGGGCCAAACGAGGGACCCCAGAAACTCCCAGCAACGGTGACAAAATACAGTTCAGAGGGTTCAAACGCCCACCGCCCTCCAGAGCTGTCAGCTCTTTCACAACCGGCGGAGAGGAGGCTGGAAGAACGTCAAGGCCTTCCTGGGGCTCTGCCTGCCTGAGCTGGGCACCGGTGGCGCTTCCCACCCGGCCTGGGACCAGTGTCACTGGTTCATGTGTCCCTAACAGAAGGGCTGGGGGGAGCAGCGGATGGAGACAGCCACCCCGAAGTGGCATGGACGTGCACCTCTTGCACCAAATGGCACAGAAATGAACCCAGAACCATTTGGAAAAAAATGCAAGCCTGCCCCTCCTTTCCATCAGCCAAGTAAGTGCGTGAACGCCCCATGTCTGCAGACAGGCAGATGGACAGCAGACCGGACTGCGGCAGCGAGGCGATTCCCCGGCCCTGGCTCGGCTGCCCCGGCCGGTTCTGCGCGCTCGCCCTGCTCGGCTTCGCCCCACTCGCTGCCAGGGGTGTTTACATCCCCTCGTGCGCACGCAGGAAAATCCAGCCCTGTTGTTGTTGACTTTCAAATAACCATGGCTACAACATGGGTTATGCGAACCACCACTCCCTCTCCTTTCACAAACCTCAGTGACTTGGCACGGCTGCTAAAAAAAAAAACAAAAACAAAAACCTCAAGCCTACTGCAGAGGCAGAAGGAAGGTTTAACTGACTTGGAAAAGCTCCCTTCCACCTTTGACCCATAATAGAGGGACTCCTTTTTAGAGATGCCCTGGCCTCTGCAGATCCTTTGCATCCCATGCCCCGTGATCTCGAGATATGCAGGATTCTGCTTTCCTGCTGGCCCTTTACAGAAACATTTGAGTTTTCCCTTGAGAAACCTCCCCGCAGCCTGGGTGTTGCCTCCCCACTGTCAGGACAGCACGTTCACCATATGTGCAGATCTCAAAGAGCCACCAAGCAATGGCAAGCTTCCCCAAAACGCAGCTCCTTTCTTGGTGGGAATAACTGACTTAACTAGAAAGACAGCAGAGACCGCAGCAACAGGACATGCTGACCACAAGGTCCAGGCAGAGAACTGCCATGCTAATGCTCGCCCAATCCGCAGTTGGCCAGTGAAGAGCAAGTGCTGGAGGCTTTGTGGAGAAGCTCTGCACTGCTCGTGGCTTGGAGAGGGCTCGTGCCAAGCACTGCGCTGCACAGTCCAATCTCTCTCACAGGAGGTATGTTCTGGTCTTGGTTTTTGGCAGACTGCAGCATCTCATGTTGCAGCCCCCAAATCATGCAAGAACCTTGGTCTAGGATGGGGACTTGCAGGTGAAGACCATCCTGAAGCACTGTCACCGGCTCATGGCCAGCAGTGCTCACAGGCTGCTGTAGTTACTAGCTAGCTAACAGTCTGCTGGCACTTACCCCAAGAGGGAGAGACCACATTTACAGCAGCCACGGCTCAGCCATCCTCCTACTCCAGACATGCCAGAGGCTGGCAACGGCGGCTGGAGAACCAGAGTGGCAGGAGATGGAGAGAAGTGATGCCTCACACTGCCTAAGAATGCCTAGACCCTGGGGTCCTGGTGGGATATGGAGAAGATGTGTGTGTGTGGGGGGGCTGTTGAAATAAATATGCTCAAGCGAGGTTTACAAACCCCTGAGAGCTGGGAGGCAGGAGGACATGAGACAAGGGTGCTTTATGGACTGGATTCTGTACTGACCCTACTCACAAAGGTGCTATGAAGAGAGTTTTTTGGTCTGTGCTCTGGTTCTGCTGAGCACATCTCACCAGGCACTGTGGATCACCAGACTTGAGCATGGCCAGACATATGCCTGGTCCCCAGGAGCCCCAGCTCTGGCACTGGGGACAGGAGATGACCAACACCAAAGGGAGCTGGAGGACCCTGCCAGGCCCAGGCAGACCAGCCTGGAGGCCAGCTGAACTGCCCAGATCTACTAGCTTAGAAGGGATTCCTGGAGGTGAGGCACGTGGGTGCTGAGGTGACAGAGGAGGCATAAACACATAAAGTAGGCAAATACTCGCCAGCCTGGTGAAAAGAGTGCGAAAATCCCTCCAACCAGTGCATCGAGCACTGCTTTCCTGCCTGCCTTTAGAAATTGGGGTGCCCTGCATCAACAGCAGGACAGAGAAGATGCTTTCTAAAAAGCATCAGTTTCGTAAGCCAGGGCTGAATTCTCCTTTCCAGTGCAGCCATGGAGCTACTGCTGCGGCTCCCACAGGAAGGTTGCTGAGTCCCAGGTGGTGGCCCCAGCTCCCGTGAGTCAGCCTGCAGCTGTGGGGTGCAGGAAGGGGCTGGGTGCTGCAGAGAACAGGTTAGACGGGCACCTAACAGGAACTGCTCAGGTATGCAGGTCAACAGTGACTTCTCGCGCACCTTGCCGCAACCTCCCATGCACCAGCTCGCTATAAATCTTAGCATCAAACAAAGGGCTTGTAAGTACCTTCGTGTTGCCGTGGCGTGGATTCCCTTGTGGAGACTGGAGACCCTCTGTGCAAATGGCTGCCGAACGCCGTGCTGTGCCCTGCCTGGTGGTCCTCGTAGGCAAGGGTGCTTTGGTGCGGCTTTCCTGGTTCAGGTACAATCACAGGAGCCCCTCTGGCAATCGAGCCACCTGAGTTTGTCACTGGGCTTGGCCTGTTTTTCAGGCTCTCTTCATAAGCTCTCTCCAGATTCCTTGGGTCTTGCATGACGTCCAGCGAGTGCACAGAGTGAAAAGTCCTCCCAGGACTGCCAATGATGGACCGGACGTCATGTTTTTTGGTACTCGCTGAGGAAGAGCTGCTGTCATACTTCAGTGGGGTACCCTGGGGACACAAGGCAGAGGGGAAGTCAAAGGGGCACAGAGCAGAAGGGGATGCAGTGGTCACATCCCAACAACTTTCCACCGGACTTGGTGCTTCCTAGCTCAGTGGGCCCGTACAACAGCAACATCAGTTTGCTTGTTAAACGGCAACAGCCATCATCAGAGCAGAGATAACAGGACTGCACTGAGCAGAGCAGGGTGGGGTGCCCGTTTCGCAAGCCTTGCTGTGCCCCAACAAGACGAAGATGACTCACTGCCATAGGCTGTCTGTGCCCATCACGCCTCTCTCCTACACATGCTGTGAAATGAGGTACAACTACCAGGTGCCATGGGAACCCTCCAAATATTTGCAGCCCGACAGGAGACAGCATGCTATGCTTCACCCTATATAGTAGCCTTGCTGGGCTGCCCATAAAGGGCAGAGGCCAAGACTGTATATCCAGAGGCACAATTGCCGAGGGCACTGGATTGACTCTGGCCTTGAACAAGAGCCAAACGTGGCCTCTTGAGCATGCGTGCACAGATGGAGCATTGCTTTCTGAACATGCCAAGGAGGGGCTGAGCTCCCTCTCCTGAATTTTGAATCTATCTGTTGGGGAAGGATGAGAAAGGAGAATGTGTATCCAGGAAGACCCTAAGTTCTGACCAGTGACATGTCTGCAACTTTAGAAGCCCTCTCTTCTCTCCTTGCAACTTGGGAATGGTCCCCCAGGCTCTGTGCAAGGACAACAGCTAGAGAAGGACTGACCACACCCATGGTGCTACGTGCAATATGCTATTTGCCCCATACTCACCTGTGTAATAGAGCCCTCTTTCAGAGGCCTGGTCAGAGAGATGTCCGGTGTTCGCCTCAGCTCCTCCCTGGGAATCTCATGGATTGATCTTCCTGCTTCTTTCACCGTGGCAACCAGGCCTTCGTGGGCTGGTTTCATTTTCAGGGGAGTAAGGCCCTCATGAGACCTGACCTTATAGGCATCAGATAAGTCCCTTGGTGGAGTGTTTTCCCTCTTGAGCTGTTTGGCTTCTCTTCTGAGGTAGTCCTCATGGGCCTCCACATAGGACCGAGGTATTCCTGCAACCCCCCGCAAGAAGACAACGCAGTGGAATGATTCTCCAGCCAGACACCGGGCTCACAGTCCTCATGGGGATACTGAGGCCAATGGGACGTCTAGCTAATGCACCGAGCTTGGGGATCGGTACCCAACTGAGCACACAGAGCAGCTACATCGCTAATGTGACAGGACTTCTGACATCTACTGCCAGTTTCTGGATCCATTTTGCATTAGTCTAAATCTGCCTTCATGTGAGTGGCTGGGAATTTTACCCCAACTTCAGTGAGAGCTGAGTTAGGCAGAAACTGAGAAAGACTCAAAATCTCTCTCTGACCATACAACCAAGGCTGCAGAGAGCTACAGCTGGACTCCGACATGCCCATGTTTGGTTCCTCCTGCTCTACTCTGACACACGAGGGGCCACATGTGTGAGAACATCAGCGGCGTAGCAATTTTCACACGTTACCTCTGACTGTGGCCTTGTTCTGCTTGCTAGCATTACCTTGTGTTATTGAGCCCCGGATGTGATGCTGTTCCTTTAGGTTATGGGGACTGTGTCGGTCTGGAGGGATTGCTCGACCCATTAGACCTAGAGCAGATCCAAGAGGAAACATTAGGCTGTGACGCAGAAGTCCATTTACAATGAACACACAATAACACCGCTACCAGAGGATCTTGGGACAATGAACAAAAAAATAACAATTTCTAAATTACTTAATTTCTCTTCTTCTAAATGTGCTTCCTTTTTTGTAATCCTGAAATTGGAATACTAGGTCAGAAACCAAAGGCAAACGGGCCAGTCTGTATCCTTTGTTTTCCCATGCTGCTCAGATGCTGTCCTGTTAGGATGTGCCATACGATGTGCCTAACTACTGTCACAGTAGTTAACTAACGGTAGGTAACAGTAGTTGGGTGGCACCCTGTGGTACATCCTAATAGAATAAGAATAAAGGGTTGGGAAGATGCATAATGTAGACCCGAGAGAAGATGGGGTTTCTACCTGTCGCTACCGGTACAGCACTGGTGAAAGGTTTCACCCAGACCCACCTTCAATGCTGGCAGATAACGGATCACGGGCTGATAAGCCCCTGCTGATCCTCCCTTCCATCATATCGTAGGTCCGCTTGGTTCCCGTGGTCTCATGTGAAGCTCCTGAGCTCCTGCTATCATCTTTGGGACACTGAGAAGCAGCAACACCACCTGGGAAAGGGAACACAGAGAAACAACATCAGACGCGTGTAAAGTTGGGACTTGCTGAAGGAGAGCGTTTATTCCTGCTTGCATATTTTGCTGAAAGATCAGATCCTATCTGAGCAACAGCCACTGTTTGGCTTTGCAAGTAACATCGCACAAGGTCGGCTTCCAAGAAATTCATGTGATGTCTTCTCTCCTCCCCGCCTGCCTCAAACTCCAAGTCCTGTTCCTCCTACTTGGGTAGGAGCATCCACCCTGCCCAACTCCCTTCCTCCCCTTTGCTGGCCAGATGTAGGCAGCGAGACACCACAGAGCAAGCTCTCAGCTCTGGTGTAAGTAGCTGCCATTCCCACTGAACTTGGCCCTCTGATTCTGGGGATTTTTTCTGTTTGTTTTGACTTCTGTTAGACACCTACTGTTCGGGATGTTGTCCAGTCTTAACATTTGCTGAGACACTCCCTGGGTGAGAAGAACAGGCAAAAGAGGGGGGTGAAGCAAAGCAGAGAAAATAAATTCCTTTGAAACAGCAATGAGCGTGCATGTCTGGGACAGACAGTGAAAAGTCCCATGCATCAAAACAAGACTGACGGAGCACGTACCAGACTCACTGCAGGCCATGGACCACAGCCTCCTCCAAACCTGAAACAGGTTCTTATGCAAACCCAAGGCAGACGGGTTCTCCTGAGTTACAGCCCCCACCTCTCTGCCAGCACAACCCTGCCTGTGCCAGGCCAGGCCATGCTCTCTCTAAGTGATGGGCTTCCTGGCACAGCCTGCTCCGGGGCCTGAAAAGCTGTGCCTTGCCTTTGCGTCTGCCGCACCAAATCCATCCTGCCACTGCTGTCCAATTTTCTTCATCGTGTGCTGCAAGCTGTGAAGTTACCAGGCACTTTCTGATCCAGCTGAATGCCCCGTGTTTATGTAACGAGCTCCAAGCTATGATGTTGGCTTGCAGAGATAAATACCTCTGCCCATTATCCCTGGCCTGGTCTTGCCTGCCAAGAAATGCCGATGCCCTGATCCTCTTCTTTCAGGGGCAGAGAATGTACGTTATACAATTAGACAAAACGGAGAAGTTAAAAACATTATTTCCATCATGGAGAACTGGGAACAAAAATTCTCCTCTGCAAAACCAGTAATAAAATGGAATTATTACAACCTCACACTGACTACCAGTTTTCACAATCAGCATCCACTCAGTCCAAAAAGGGTTTGGGCTACGTTCTGGGAAACTGGAGGTGGATCTGTCCCCAAGCCTCTGCTTCAGACTCATTCAGTGGGAGAAATCTGCAAACGATGTTCAGGAAGCAGCCAAGCACCCCGAGGCACAGGAAGGGGGTGATGTTCCTGCACCCTGTCGTCACGGCACATCTGCTGCAAACAGCCTTCTGCAGAAGGGAACACGGTCCTGGGCACCCTTTGTATCGTGGGGAAGCAGGAGGAGGGCGCACGGGAGGAGAGAGACTAAACAGAAAGAAAATCGCTCCACAAACATGTCCCTTGCCTTGCACAAGCCGTTAGCAATCATAGGCGGAATGAGAATAACCAATCTAGCACAATTCAGCTTGCACATGCTACAGGATCTCATCTCATTACAGCCCTTTTATTTTAAGCACCCTCATGACACTAAAGAATTTGCAATTTTTTTTCTGCCTGCCAAAATTCATAATCACCAACAATTTCAGTCTTTTAATTTTATTTATTTATTTAATCTTTTAACTCTTTCACTTCAGGACTTGAAGCCTTCCCAGCGCTGTCCTGGGGAAAGGGGATGGTCAGCAGAGCTGGCTAGTCTGCAGAAGCAGCTGAGATTATGTGATAAATGCTAGCAAGCGTGTGAAAGGCTGCTATGGAGAGGACGGAATTACTTCTTCATCCACGTCCACAGAGGGTAGGACAAGAAGCAATGGGATCAGGGCGTAACAGGGGAGACTTGGGCTGGGCGTTGGGGAAAGCTCTCCTTCAGCAGTGGCACAGCCCTGGAGCGAGCGCTCAGGAGGGTGCGACATCTCCGTCCCTCGCTGTGAGGATCCCACCAATGATTCAGGATCTCAAGGATGGGATGCTCTTAGCCCTGTAGGCCCATGCCTCACACCAGGTGAAGCTGGTGGAGAAAATGGAGCACAATACCTTGCAGAAGAACCAAATCACATCTCATAGCTTCCCTCCAGGCAGATGCAGACAGGGGCCAGCCCTGGGGTTAGCGGAGCCCCTCTCCTGCGGCTATGGCAGCTCTTCCAGCGGGGCATGCAGTGGGGCGGGGAGACCTAGCTCTTCCCGGGCCTCCAGCCGTGAGTCACCTCCGGCAGCGCTGCCAACACGCCCATCGTTTCAAGGACAAGCTGGACCCGAGGCAAGGACACGAGTGGTGGGAAGCAGGCTGAGAGGCGCCAGGCAGCGCCCAGCCTGTCTCCCGTGCCAGGGACGGCCAGCTCTCTCCAGGGGATGGCCTGGGTTGGGGTGCCGTAGCGCTCCAAGCGCCGCGGCCACCCATGGGACAGGACCCACAGCGGGAGGCATGGTGACACGCAATGGGAAAGACTTTAGTCTTCAGGTTTCCTTTCGTCGCCTCGAGAGGAATCGCAGCTCAGCGCTTGGCTCCACGCATGGACGGCCAGCGCCATGCCAGCCCTCGCCTGGCTGGGAGCCTTCCCTGTCTCTCCCCCTGGTGGCACCGCTTTTGAGATCAGCCTTATTCGACTCTAAGCCTGGGCAAAGGAGATTAAAATAGCTCGTTGCACAAACAAGTCCCAGAACTCTTTCTGCATTCTCGCCGGGACGAATCCTGCCAACCGTCCCAAAGGACATGCTGACACAAGCCTCCTGCAGCGACACTTTTTATCGAGGAGAGAGTTGACAGCAAATGCGGGCAGGCAGGGGACAAGCTGGCTTCCAGGCGGCGGGCAGGAGGCACAGCCAGAGCAGGCCTCAGCCCTGGCCCCGAAGGTCCCTGCAGCACCGAGGCGCATGGAGGGAGGTGTCTTCAGCCTAAGCTTGCGCGCTGTCCCACACCGCGAGACTGAACCCACTCTGCCTCCAGATCTGGGTGCAATAACCAGCCTGCGACATCCAGCCACAAACTGAAGGTGATGTGAGCACAGCCAGGGGGACGGCCTGAGGTCTGCCCTGCTGAAGGCCTGATCTATCCGTTTTTTGGTGCAACATAGTGGAAGGCAAGGCAAACACCTGGAGAGGAGCCACTGGCCCCACAGCAGGGCCGGGCTGGCTGAGCCCCGTCCCACCCTGGAGGGCACAAAGCCATGGAGTGAACGCAGAGCACCCAGTGCCCGTGGCCAAGGTGCCAGGGAAGGACTTTGAGGACGTCCCCTTTTTGATTTTCTCCCTGTGGGTTAACAACGAGGGACACCGCGGCCCCAGGGAGGCCACAGGCATGCAGCACAGCAGCCGATCTAAGAGAGACCTGCTGAGGCGGGTGGATACAACTGAGATTAGGATCTCGTCCTTAGTCATCTCTAAGTTCAACTCAGAACAGACGTGACATAGCTCTGCTAGATGGCTTTTCATATGCATGTCAAAGCATGTTCCGTTATCCAGCCATTTTTGCCCCAGGGCCCTGGGGCCAAGAGTCCCAGGGAGACAGCGGCTGTGAGGAGGGGGGTCTCTGTAACTCAGCTCTTCTTCATCCCCACTCTGGGCAAGGAGGAGCCAGGCTCCCAGCCAAAGGCAGCTGCAGCCTGGAGATGCCTGACCCAGCACACAGTAAAAGGAGAGCACGGAGGAGTCGTTTCTAGCTTCACTGGAGATGAACATCTGCTTATCTCTAATGGAAGCCGCCAGGGCTTGCAGATAGACTTTTATGGCCAGCGCTGCTATCCGAAGAGCAGGCGCAGAGGAGGCAGTAACAGCTGGTGACTGCATGCTGATACTGCGAACATGGCGAGGCAGCCTCGGCGGGAACCGAGGAAGCGCGTTACTGTACAGCAGGGGTGCGAGCTGCAACACAGCTTTTGGGTCTTTCCACAGCCCTCTTGAGAAGGTCAGGCTTGCTTGCAGCCATTTGCCCCATGTTTGCTTTGGTAGCATTCTTCTTGCGCTGTTCTCTGCCCAGACAGCGGGGTCAGCCTGGTTAATAAGTGACGCCAACCGTGCAGAGGGCAGTCTGCACTCCATGCAGACGGGCTGCTGGGCAGGTCCTTTGGGGTCCTCAGCACCTCTGGACAACAGGCCATAGCAACCAGCAACAGGCCAAACACATCCCACAGGCTCCTTGCTGGAAGAGGGAATGGCCTTGCCCCCTCCGAAAGCTAGAGATACTGCAGCAAAACTCTTGTGATAATGAAGGCCACAAGCGAGGCACGCTGACTCCATCGTGTCGGGGTCTGGAGGAGCCAGGGGCTGACTCATTACCGATTTTCAATGCAGGTCAATCCACGTCGCACTGCGCCAGCACTGTCCTTTCCGAGATCTGGGACAAGCGGCCAGCAGTGGGAGGCACTGGACTCCCAGCTGTAACCCTGCAAGCAGACGGCTCCGTGAGTGGGATCGCTTCCATCTCCTCCAGCCTGGACGTGCTGCCTGCTCACCTCCGCCGGCTGATGAAGAGGAGGGGACAGTACGGGACACTGCCTGCTTCCTCCTGGCTCTGCTCAGCCCTGGGCCGCTCAAGGCTGTCTGTCACACTGGTCACACAGAAAGGACACACTGAGCACCCCATGCAGCCCTGGTTAGGCCAGGCTCCTGAGGTCCTGGGGAACAGGATTCCCTGTGCCACAGGGAAGCCGAGGCACTGTGCTGCAGGGACCGGCTGCACGGTGCCCCAGGGGGAGATGCTGCACGTCAAAAGTCTGATATCCGAATAAACCTGTATGCCAAACTCGCTTGCTTCCATCTCACAGGCACCACCTTGAGCCTGACCATGGGGGTCCTTTCGCACCCCTCTGGACACTCTGCTGCTCACAGGCGTGCTGGGGTGAAGGCAATACCTCTTCATCTGCTCCTCTACTCTCACCAGCTCCTCGGCCCCCAAACCAACCGAGCAGGGCCCCGGACAGGACCCAGGGACCTGGCTCCCTGCAGAACCAGGAAGGCAGTGAGGCACCGAGGGCTGCAACCATGTCCAGCCCTGGGCTGCGGCGGGCCCTGCCGTCACCCCACAGCCGGGCTGAGCCGCCCTGCGCCAGGCACCCAGGGCCACGGCGGCCGCGAGGGGCGCGCAGACCAGTTACCCAGAATGTCCAGAAAACACACACGCCTTTTCCGATGCAGCAGGCCAAACATGTCGGCACTAGCCCCCCGAGGGGCTCCAACGTACGGGGCCGATACGGGAAGAGACCTGTGCACGACTGCCTCCCTCCGCATCCCTGGCTGGCCCCATCTGCACTCGTCACAAGGCAGCGTCGAAGGAAAGATCAACTGCAAGAGGGGAATCTGGTGCAGGCAGGAAGGACGTGGGGTGAGAAGGGAGAGAAGCGAATCTGGAAGCCACCATGCGAGGCCTGCGCATTACCCTTTGCCAGCCTTTCCTCAAATAGCTCCCAAATCCCAACCACCACTGCGCGTACCCCCAGCGCCTGTCCTAAAAAGGCAGGGGATGCAAGCTTACCGTCGTAGGAGAGCACATGGCCTTTCTTCCCCTCGTAAATGACATGTCCTTTGGGCATGGCATCCTCTCTCACTTTCTCTGCTCTGCTGGGGCTGTCTTCTCCGATTATCCTGGTAATGGTTCCTTTGTACAGCACTTCTGCTGGGGTGCCCTTGGAAAGCCACCAAGATCCATATTTAACAGTGTCACAAGCAATTAAGCAAGCAAGCGCTCGCGCACACAGGAACACTCTGTTCCAAAAGGGAGGCCGGGTGGCGGGGAGAGCGCGCCCGACCTCCGCTTCCTGCCAGAGCCAGCAGCGAGAAATTTGCAGCTTAATTATTGATGAGGACAATAACGATGAGCGGTAAAAAGGTACGTGATTTGTGTAAGGTTGCTGGGAAGAGGCGGGGGGGTGAGGACAGCGCGGAGACGGCAGGCACCGCACTCAAGGGGGGCGAGGAGCCCGGCCAGCCCAGCTCGGCTGCACGCGGGCGCCGCGGCTCTCGCGCCGGGCAGCGACGGCCGTGCTGACCCTGCGCCTCGGGGAGACCAAAACAGCAACTCTCTCCTCCTCTTCTTCCCTGCATTTTTCAGAATAAACTACCCGGCTTGCTTCTCTTTCCCAGATTTAGGGGCACAGGCCCAGTGCCCCTCTGGGGACATCTCGGAGGTGACGAGGAGTACTCGCGCGTTCGTTTTTCCCCGCTGGGCTGCTGGCCCCGCAGCCTGTTTCCCAGCTGGGTGCCATGGGGCACGGCGCTGCCCGGCCCACACAGGGCACATCTGCTCCCGAAAGCACGGCCTTCGGGGAGCGCAAGAGCTCTGTTCGCTGGCGGCACGCCAGCACCCAACGGCTGGCTTCAGCGCGACCAACCTCTTGAAGCAGGTGGGGAAGCGAAGCCTGCAGTTCAGCTTTTAAACCAAAATAGGTGCCGGCTCCTTACACAAACTGACATGAACAGAAACCTCGATTTCCCCTGAGGCGTTCGCAGGCATCTGCCCCCCCTAAATCTTCTTCAGAACCACCAGAGCTGGATGTCCTTGAAGACCTCGCTGATGGTTAGCACCCCTGCTGCCACCGCAACCTGCTCCAGGCTGTTGGTGCAGACTGGCCTGGACTGTCGGGGTGGTGGCGGCTGGCCCGGTCCCCCACCCCGTCACAGGGAACGTACGGGGAAGAAGAAGCTGTTAAAAGGAAGCTCTTGATTGACACCCACCTACCGACTGCGTTTAACCCCGCCGGCCCATGGGACTGATTTCGTGGGAAGCCTTGGGGCTGCAGGCAGAAGCAGGGACAGAACTGAGCAGCAGCCGGTCCCTCTTTCCTACCACTGTCCGAGCACAGGCAGGGTTTGAAGCTGTCAGAGCAATTTGTCCAGAGCCACGTGCAGCCCCGAGAGGCAGTTGCCAGTTACTGTCGGGGTGCTACGCTGAGCCTGCGCTCCCCGCGTGCCCCTGCCCCTGGGCTAACCTGGGTGGGAGAGGGCAGATTTCGGAGCAGGCATGTTCTTGTCCCCTGTGGAGAGGCTGCTGCTGACACCAGGGGACACCAAGCAAGAGCCATGCTCTGGCTGTTTGCACTCGCAGTACACCCAGTCCCGGCTTTCCCAGCCCGGCTTTCCCAGCCCCAGGTAAGTCGTCTTCCTTCCGCGGACGTGCTCAGAGGGGATTTGAAAGTAAGTGATGACAGATGGCTTCAGAGCAGAGAGCATATATTCAAGATCTGCCTTCTGCGAACTGGATGACTAATCCGAGATCAAATATCAGCTATGGTACTGGGAGCTGCTGCAGGAACGGGGGACTCCTCTCCAACGGGAGGAGAGGGAGGCAGGCGGCAGCCGCAGCCCAAGGTAATGCCCTCTCTGCAAGCAGCGGGGCAGCCTGGTCTACAGCTGGTACCTCATTCCCAAGCCAAAGGAATTCTAGATGGATTAATTAGTTGGGTGTAAACCAGGGTCTAAACAAACCCTGCTCATCTTCTGAACTTCACATTCACCCATCGCTTGCCATAGCTGCCGGAGGGGCACACGGGGGGATGGAGCATGCATTTGCTCTGTTGGGTTATTTACAGTCCTCAAGCATCCGCTCCTGGCAGCTGTTGGACGTGGGGCACCAGGCAAGATGAGCCTTTGCTCTGACCCAGGACTTTGGTTCAGGTCCCCTGGGCCAAAGGGAACACGCTCACCCTCCTTGAGGGAGGCGTGCAAAAATCTGAGTGCAAATGGCTTTAAATATCTGAACGATGGCCAGATAAAATCCCCATGGGAAATAGATTTTTCTTTTTTTTATGCTCTCCACTCTGTTACCAGATGAGCAATAACTCACACCGCAAAAACTATCGCCCGCTTGCCAGCTGCTCTTCCGAAGATGGATGGCGGAGATTAAAGCCAAAGTATCTTCCTGCTCGAGAGCGCCTTTGGGCAGGACCTACAGCACAGTGTGCTCAGCACTGGCAGGAGACCTCATTACCTTACATGCACCTCACAGCCTCCCCATTTCCTCCGCCTGGACCGGACCCTCCACCCGTCTCCTCTTCGCTTCACTTTCCTGTGCTGGCAAGAATATTTTCTCAAGGCCATTTAAAGTGGCTCTCGCCTCTGTTCCTGACAGCTACTTAAAGCAAAGGGGGTTTCAGACATGCTGTAACTCTGCATGGTGCTTCCTGCTGAGCCCTGCTCTTCTGCCGGCTCAGCTAATGGGACGGGGCTGGGTGTCGGGACAGAGTTCACGCCAAACAGAGCCGGGGCTGCTTGCAAAGGCTCCAGTTGCAGCCCAGAACAAATCTGCCTTCCCCCCGAGGTCTCCCACTCTGCCCTGGTTGTGCAGCCCTGATATCCCAAGCCTGCTCTCAGCCACGTGCCCAGAGCCCCTTTGCCGAGCTCTCCGAGGGGCTGCTCACGGCTCCGCGGGAAGGCAGCGCCGCACAGCGCCGCGCCGCTCAGCCCCTGCGGCACACGCACAGTGCGCCCACCAAACCCGGCCCCTGCAGCCAGCGTCACAAGCTGCAGCACCCAGCACCCCCAAAGCAAATATGGCCAGAGCCAAGGGACTTACATGCGTGATGGACCCTCGGTACGTGATGGGCGACTCGGGAGGGGGCCTGGACGTGGGCGTTCCCTTGGTGATGCTCCCTCCTGAGGCAGGGCCGAGTGAAGTACCTGTAAGACACAACGCCAGAGAGCTGGTGGCTGGATTGGTCATGCAGCACAAAACCTTGCAGGGTTGAACGTGCCCATGGCTAAGCCGGAAGGATTCAATCTGACCTCCAGCAAGCTGAGGTGTAAGTAGGGGAAGCCCTCCATGAGATTTCAGGTTAAACACAATACCTTGCATGGCCCTTCCCACCGTGTCCCCCGCGGGACCCAGTCTTGCTGAGCCTGGAGCAAGAAGGCGGAAATAACGTTCTGCGGTTATTCTGAGGCCACCATCTCCCTGCTGCCTTCATGAATGGGCTGGGCAGATTTATAGGCCCAGGAGAAAGGACAGCCTGTGTCAGCCTCTCCCGATACGATCAGAGCAGATCTCCAAAGAGATGCAGCTCGGGGTGGTTTGAGTTCACTCGCGTGTTATCTGCGCTGGGTCGGTGCCAATCCATTGCACTTCCTGCATCTAACTGCATTAGTCGGGGGTTTTCACAAACCAGAATTTGCACTTAAAAGCAAGACTTGTGCGCTTGTTTTCTACTTCTTAGCTATGGGGAAAGAAAAATGGGAGGACTAGATTTAAATGAAATGTGGTCCCTGCCCACCTGCAGCAGTAATAGCGTGAAATAGCCTGAAAATCAATTAATGGCACTTAAACAGGTCTTGCTTTGCTGTCTTGAGCAACAGATTGTGAGGTGCCCCTTAAACAGAAAAACAGAAAATTCCGACCAGCATCAATGCCTGAGACCTTGATTCTGGGAGAGGGCTAGGAACGTCCTGGCATCCATTTGAGATATTGTACAGACCCATCCAGTCACCCCTCTGGGAATCCGGCCATCAGGAGAGTGGGGGGAAAGAGGCACCTTCAGCCGGGCAGAAACCCAGAAATCCAATTAGAAATTACCGGGCAGCTGCAGCTGGTGGCGGCATTTGCCATGCTTGGCAGCAGCCGCATCCCTGCCCTCCCGCCTTGGGGTGCCATCTCCCGCTGCCGGCTGGCTGGCTCTGCACTCACCCCGCAGGATGGAGCCCTCCTGGGCCGGCTGCATAACCAGACTTTCCGGCTGGTTGGCCTGGCTTCTAGGAGAAAGTTGTTCCTGCTTTACTCCAGGAAAAGGCACTGGAAAACATTAACCACGTATCAGTTAGTTGCGGCGTGCGGGCCACAGCCCACAAGCTCTCAGCCTTAGCTGCTCTCCTTGATTTTTGCAGCCACTGCTGGGGGCTTTAATCCCACCCAGCCGGAGGTTTGCACCTCCTTGGCCCCCTCGCGTTCACCGCTGCAGATGGGCAGCGTCGGGACTCTTGCTGCCATTACGGTCGGCAGAACATGCAAACGCAGGCGATAAGGGCAGCTCCTGGCTCGCGCCTGGCAAGGGCACTGCCGGAGAGCCGCCGGCGAGGCCAGCCAAGCGGGCGTTTCTGACCTGCCTCTCGGCACCGGGAGAGGAGCTGGTGTTGAAAAGGGCCGAGGAACGCGGTGCTGCCTGTAACCGGACCTGTGCACGCTGGGAAACAGGCTCTTGGATCTCGCTAAGGAAAGGCCTCCTGGAAAGGCCAGCGCCGCGCGGGCCCGGGGCTGCCTCCCCTACAGGCATCGCATCCCTGCTCCAGGCAGAGGCAGGACTGAGGATCGGCACAACTGACTCGCCATGTCGGCCCTGGGGAGCCGAGGAGAAGGGAGAGCACGCCTCCGCGCAGAGCCACGTTGTTGGCCAAGAGCCTCCTCCACCGCCACGGAGAACAGGCAGGGAAGAGGGAGGCCGTCCCGACAGCCACCCTGGGAGCACGCGCTGATCCCTCCTCGCACGAGTCCCGCCGCAGGGTTCGGCCCGGATTCCTCCCTGCAGCCTCAGTCCCTTGCCCAACTCCTCGTGCTGTTAAGAAACGCTTCCAAATCTGCAGACTAAACACTTTCTTTGTTCACTTCAGGCCATTTACTCTTTATCCTACCAGCCTGGGAGAACGGCAATATATTTCCTTCCTTCAATCACGGCCTTAGCTGGAGTGTATTTATAGCCTGGGATGTGTTCCTGACGGAGTTGCCGCTTCCCTATGCTGCACGAATTTAGCTCCCTCCACCTCTGCTCTCCCCACCGACTAATCCTTTCATCCTCTTATCAGGTCTGCTTCCTTCTGCACTTCCTTGGCTTTTACCGCGCTCCTCCTTTGCCCTGAGCAAGACGCACTGGGCTGCAGGCAGCTCCCTCGGGCTGCGACGGGCAGCTCCTCATCACATCACACAAGCCGGCTGTGGGCTTGCAGCGAGGGGACACCGGATGCCCCCCAGCCTGTCTCTGTGCATTTCCTCGCCGCAGGTTCGACGGCTCAGCTGTGCTTTGGCTTTCGGGGACCTCTGAACTGCACCATGCAGTCCATCAGACAACCCCTGTAAGGGCTCTGCTGCCCAGGCTGGATTCGGGCAGGGGAAAAGCTCTGTCTCACTGAGGTACCCCCAGCTCCTGGGACCAGCATGGTCCTGCAAGGCTCCAGTGCCACCTGTCGCACTGGGGTTGTTTCAAAGCCATCGCGGATGGGCAGGTCAGCCAAAGAGCAACCCGCAAACGCTCTCCCCATGGCTTTTGAAGCATGCAAGAAATCATTTGCTTCCATTTCTTACCCAGTTTCTTGGGATCCATAGTCAGTGGCAGGCCCATGGTGATGGAGCCAACGGGAACCTTTGCATGCTCGGAGCTGTACGGGGTATGGAGCTGAATGGGCATGCCCTGGGACACAAGAGGAGAAGTCAGGACGTGGCCTCCAGCTCCCCGCAAAGTGTCTCTGTGGCTTGGCTCTGCCCCCTTACCTGGGAAATGGACCCGACGGGTCTCTCCAGCACAGAGGGATGCTTAGTGGAGGAGATGAGGGGAGGAGGGTTCGAGATGCTCGTCAGTCTTTGCAGCCCTGACCGAGAACTCTCGTGCAAGTTTAGTGGGATGGGGTGTCCTGTGTGGGAAACAAAGGGTTAGTAAGGCCAAGGGAAGACAAAGTAGCAGCACGTACAATAAGAGCGAAAAAGGGCAAGTGAGCAAAGGAGCAGGGGATGAATATGGTGAACTGGCTGGCTGTAACCCTGGACTGGGATCCAAGCTGTATCATCACTTTGCAGCCTGGAATAGTTTAAATTACTGTCTCTTCCCTCTTGCAGCTAGAGGATGCTCTGCACCCAACTTCTGTGCCCTCCAGCTGAGGAAGCACCGCACGGTGGGGGCAAACCTGGGCGGCTTTGCACCGAGGCAGCCTGGGGAGCGCCCACGGGTCCCTTCTGTGACGAAGCACGTTCCCTGACTAGACCTGGGAGACCCTCGTGGCCCTCCTCCAGCAAGGCAGGCTGCTCCACATGAGGCAAAACCAGAAGGGTTAGCAGGTTCCTGCTGAAGCCTCTTCTCTCACCCAAGAAGAGAAGGGCCGCACTGATTTAAGGGAGTGAGCTGTGCTGCTGGCTGCAATCGCAGCATCTGCCCTCAGCCTCAGGCCATGACAGACAGAGTGCGCTCGCCAAGCACAGGGATGGCTTTCACTTGCCTGGTGGGTTATACTGAAACAAGTGGGGCTCTGCCTGGGGAGAGGTTTTTATCACATCCCGAGGGTAGGACAGGACAGGAGGCCAGCACGAGGCGGCTGTCTGCTCTGCGCTTAGCTTCTGAGCCTCTGCGATGGACGAGAAATGCATGGGTTTTTCTGCAAGGCAAACAGAAAGGGCAGAGTTTGCTAAGTGGCACCCAAGGCAGCCCACGGACCTGCGGTCTCCGCGGACGTGGGGAGAGCTGATGTAAGAGACAGCACGCAAGTCAGACCAAAGTGCAAAGTAGTTTGTGTGCAGATTAATCCAGGCACAAGAGGGGTGCACAATTCCCTAATCCCCCCCCCCCCCCCCCCCCGAAAAAGCTTTCATTTTCCTGCATTGGTTTGCATCCATGTTACTCAGATGCTGAAAACACCGTGGGGAGGAAAGCTGTCTGCATTAGCGACTCTCCCCATCGCCTCCTCAGAAGCTTGCTGCCAGCTGGGACCTCTGTGGAGATCCCTGTCCGCCCAGGAGAGCCTGTGTTCAACGCTCCCGCCATGTTGCAGCGAGCAGTGAAGTGGTACCTAAATCCAACAGCAGTTACTGGGATTAGTGCAGCACTCAGCTCCTGGGCTGAGGGCAAGGCAAAGCGCTCTGTACACCCGGAGAAATGCTGCCTCTGCCCCCAAAAGCTCCTGCTCTGCATCGGTGACTGAGACAAGGCAGGAAAAGGGGGTGATTAACAGCAAGCTTGCCAAACCCCTCCCTGAGATTAAAGCAAACGTTTCTCCATCTATTTAGCTTATCACCTCTCAAGCCTAGCTTGGAAACAGACTGGAGATAAACAAGCATGGAGGTGAAACAGCCTTCCTCTTGGCTCCCCTTGCTCACACTCTTCCTCGGCAGTGCCTTCCTCCCCGGCACGGTCACTGTGGCTCCGTGTGGAGGCTAGGAGCCGGGTGCAGCGCTGCGAGCCCTGGCATCCCTCCGATATCTGTCTCCAGCACGCAGGGAGATGAGGCAGCCTCCGACTTGCTAGCAGCCACGCTGTCTGTGCTGTGAACCCAGGCCAGGAGGGCAAAGGAGCAAGCATGGCTGAGCCCTGCCTTCGCTGCATGGCTCAGTTGAGTGCTATCAAACCGCACACGGTATCGGGGGAGCCCCAGGCACACGGCCCCCCTTCCCACTGAGGAGGACGCCGGGGAGCGGGGACATGGAGGCAACCAGCTCATCTCCTCATCACATCGTAACGCAAAAATTTAACCGCTCTTAAAGGACGGCTGCTGCTTATAAACAATTTGCAGTCTGCTGGAAGAGACCAGAAATAAAGGCGTCAGCTTGTTGGACAACCAGGGAATAACGCTCCGTGCTTGAAGTGACCAGATGTTCTCTGAACACCTGGGACAAATGCGCTTTATGACACAGTCAAAGGCAAATGAAGATCAAGACAGGCTCTGCACGAAGGCGGGATGCCTCCACAGGGAGCAGGGTTGCTTTTTGTTCCAGTGCAAGACATCTGGGCCTGAGGCAAGAAAGCTTCCTGAAATTATCTGGCTCAGGTTCTACGGGATGCCACATTGGGTTCACCCTGACTATAAAAAAGCTGATGCAAGGCCAAGGAGTACCTAGCGTCTGGGGAATTCTGCTTGGGATGTTTAAAGAGCAGCTCCCTTCTCATCCTGAGCACCAAAACCTAGCCATGCTCTGCACAGGGCTCTATGGGAAAGAGGTACTCTACCTGCGCCTGCTCCACCACGAGTGCAACCTCAGACAAATGCTCTGCTAAGCAGACAGATGAGACAGCCTTTTCTTGAATGGATTACAGGCAGGTTTGGGAGGATTTGCTTTTAATCGATAAACACTTAATTTTGCACTGCCCTTTTCCCCCAGACCCACCTGTGTAATGTCTGGACTGACCAGAAATTAGAAGCTGGGCAGTAAACAATAGCAATCACGAATGAACCCAGCCTTTAACCATCAATTTTTGATAAAAATAGATGCCTGAATCCTGCTAAGCTTAATAACAGGGCAAGTAGATTATCAGAGGCCCAATTTAATGAGGCTTTACTGCATTATCATTATTAATGCTCAGTGTACTCAGAAGCGGAGAGATTATTCTTGTCCTCTTCAGTGAGACAAGAAATCCATTATCAGCGCACAGAGGTGCTCCGGCACACACACATCTGCAGCCCGGTGGGGCTGAACTTCAGGTGCAGCAGCCGCTCTCTCCACTAAGTTCCCAAGCCAAATCCCAGCAAGGATCCCTTCGTCCTCCCAGTACGGGGGAATCGGAGCACATCCTCCAAGCTGATGGAGGCAGGCCCGGCACATCTTCACCAGGACGCTGGGACGGAGGCGCTCCCCGATTTTCATCCAAGCGCTGCTCCCCGGGGGCTACGTTCCAGCCCCGCAGTGCGTGGGGGCAAAAGGCACTGGGGTGTCCTGGCTGAAGATGCTCTTTCAAGCCAAGGCACCGTCAGCCAAGCCTACATGCACCCTGGATGGCTCTTGGAAAGACGTGTTCTCCTCCCCTCCCCACGGGAGCCATTCCCTCCCATGTGCTCCTCTGGAGTCCCTGAAATGTGGCCAGTTCCTAATTGCCCCCGCATTAGAGGATGGCTATAACTCATCCAGCTTTTGATAAAATAGCACTTACACGGGGAAGAGAGAGTTCCTATTACCGTTTATCAAGCCCCTGGAATCGGAGCGAAGGAGTCAGAGTTTATACGATCCGTCATCCAAATTAATGCTCTTGGCTTCCCATCTCCTACAAGGGCCAAATGAAACACAACTAAATCAGCACAAAACATATCGCTGGCTTTCAAACTGCCGAGTGATAACCAAAGATATGCCCGACGGCGAATTCAGCCAGGGGGAAAAGGGATCCGTCTGCCTGACAGCAAGGTCCGCGCAGGGCTGGCTGCCTCTGCCCAGCCCCGCACTGCAATTAGCACGCGCACGGTGGAAGGCAGGGGAGGGGAGCGCAGTGTCCAGGAAGGTAGAGCTCCGCTGGCCGCCCTCCAAGCCGATACGGACCCAGCCAGAGGCCTGCAAGGCAGCCAACGCCTTGGCCAGGATGTGTGCAAGACTTTGCTTTGAAGCAGATCCAGAACGGTGCGAAGGATGTTGATCTCTGGAGCGGTTACAGGAGTTCAAGCTCTCTTATCAGGCAGGGCCTCACTGATCCGGGGAAGGAAAGGGATACCTGCTTTGGCGAAGCTCGGCCCTTGCTAGGAGGAGGCACGGGCTGCCTCTGGGGCGGAGGGGCTGCTCCATTCAAGGCTCTGCAGGCTGTGCAGGCTCCCTTGTTTAACACAACGCTGGGGAGACGTGGTGCGGCAGCATGATGCCTAGAGTCTGGACGGACCCTGCACTTGTCACTTCATCGGGTCGTCAGACTCTGCTCAGAGTTCACGTTTCCTTCGCGCACAGATTTGCCAGGACTGTCAGGCGATCTCCCCTCCAACTCCCCAATCCACAGCCGTGATCTCCTCTGCCAGGAGGCAGGGATAGCCCTCAGCTGCTGAGTGAGTCCATATCCATACCAAATTCAGCTGCACGGGGTGTGGGGATCACACAGCTGGAGCCCAAGGCCTGCTGAGATGTTTGCTCCATGGCTAAAATCCCATGCCAGAGCCTGGGCAACCTGCTGAACCCCTCTGCCACCACATCTGTGTGGCACCACATCTGAATGCACACCTTGCAGGAGTCCTGGGACGTGTAATTAGTTTCAGTACATGGAAGATTCAGAGCATTACAGAAGTGTGACAGGAGAGGTGGCCCAGAGAATGCAGGGCTTCGTATTATTAGTGCTCTGGGGAGAACAAAGCCATATAAAACCCACTTGGATACCGGACTCTCACATTTAACAATGATACCAACAGGTGTCAGAAGGGAGAAGTTAAGCTTCAACCTGTAAAAACCTGCAATATACCGAATGCAATCAAATCTGCCTGATTTCAAGCAGCCCTGCTTTCCTGTGGCCAGATGCCAGGGATGAAGAGCTCCAGGTTCAAGCACTGGTTGTGCCACACACCTCGCCAGGAAGCTGAGCTGTGCAAGACTGGCAGATCTGCATCGGATTATAGCACAGGAAGAGATCAAACTTGATTACTCACTGCTGGAGGGTGAGTGCTGGAAGGTAACTGCTCTGCCTGGGTTGCAAATACAAGTGCAGCAGGAAAAGATCAGCTGGAGACTTTACTTCACAGACGGCAACGCTGTGGCTTGTGGAAAGCTCCTTTTCTTTCAAGGCAAGCAGTTACCCAAAAGGATATCACTACGTGAAGAATACTTTGGCCTGGACACGGCAGAGCAGACCACTAAGATCCTGGATGCTGAAGCGTGAACCAATGCATCGATTTTCCAGCAGTGACCACAATCCCGGTGTGTTCTCCTTCACCCTCCATCTCTCTGAATAAGCCAGGAGAGTTTTCCAGCTGCCTCCCGACTCCTATCCCAGTGCCAGATCCAGTACCGGAGACGTCACACCCACAAAGCCTGACTTCCCTGCTCTTTCGATTGTGCCATTGGTGACAGTGTCTCATCTTCACACTTGACAGTTCACAGGCTCTAGTCTCTAGAAGCGACCAGGCCCCCAGCCTGCTCAAGGACTGTTTGAAGTGCAGACCGGCTATGAGAGGCAAGGACAAAGACTTTGAACTGGACCAAACTCTGACACTCCGAGTAAAAACACATTTAGAAGATGGCCTCATCGCAACTTCCCGATTCTCCTTAACCTTTATCCCCAGGTGCTCAAGCTAATAACACTTTAGATGCTCTATGGTGGGAAACTCTGAATTGCTCGTTAGGCAGCCAAACCACATCAGAGCTATTCTGGGGATAAAGCACTGGGAATCTTTACAGGAACCTTTGGACTCCGAGTCACAGTATTAGCATTGATTTTAAATGAAATAATGGTCCCTGCTGAGCATTAAAAGCATTCTTTATAAAAAGCCAGCAAGGTAGAAAAGAGCCATTGTACCCAGAGCCCTGGCATCCCTCCAGGTCCCTTTGCTCTCAAGTGAATGGTACGGATGCTAATAAAGGCAATCTTCACCTCCTCAGCGCTCGACACTAGCCCGGTGTTTGCTGTGGGCTCAATGAGACATGATGTACTGTCTAATGAACATGGGAAATTAGCCATGCCTCTCTGGTCCTGCTTCAAGATGCTATTAAAGAGCTTTCAAGGGCTGAAGCAAACTTCCACCTAAGAGAAGGAAAGCTGCTGGTTGCATGCAGCTGCACACACCGTGCATTTCTATGTGGGTAAATACACACCGAGACGCACACCCCCTACCTTCCTTGTCACCGACAGCTGGGCTCCTGCTCTTTCCCCTGGGACTGCTGCTAGGCTGCTGCTGCTCCTTCTCAGGCTGTTGTTGCTGCTGGGACTGCGAGAGCTTGCCTGGGGGCATGTCCTCGCGGGCAGACTCATGGGCTTTAGTGATCTGCTGCTGGTAGAGGGCCAAGGCATGGGGAGGCACCTGAGGCTTCACACTTCCGCTCTGCAATATCCCCTCTGAGAAACCTTCCGAAATCTGCAGAATAAGAAGGAGGATTGGTGATGCTTGCCATGTACTGTGTGACTCTGTGATTCATTTCTGTGATTCTGTACTGTTGATAACCATAGCAGTCTTCAAGGAGACATCAAGGTGTTCTTCTGGGAGATATCTGCCCCACGCTATCACCACAAGTCTTACCACCCCAAACAGTGCTCTGAAGCTCTCCAATCACAGGAGGTTAAAAAACCAACCAAACAAAATACATTTTTCCTGCTCCCACAAGAGTATCAGATCCGTTCTGGTGACACTCTGAGAGCCTCACACTTGCCTTGTTTAAAACCTCGGATCTCTAGTTAATTGCTTGTAGATTTTGCAAGAAGTTACATCACAGCAGACGATCTTAAGCTGTGACACGGAAAACTGAGAGCATCAGGAACAGATCCTGCCTGAATACTCCAAACACAGCACATGAAATCAGGGACTTCTTCCCTCCCCACCCTGCAAATGCTCCTCCTCTGGTGTTGAACTTAATCCTGAAAATAGTGTGGTGCTTTCTGTCACCTTCCAAACTATAGCACCAGGAGGAATGAGCAGCCTGGGAGAAGACACGCTCTTTTGGTATGGGGCTACTGGATAGCCAAAAAGGGGGACCACCGAGTTTTGCGATGAGGAAGAACATAAATGCCTCCTGTGCGACATTGTTGCTTTCAGTGAACCCACTGTAACTCCTAGGTCCTCAGTCAATTTTTGTGACTTATTATTTGTGTTGTGGTCTAAGAGCTTTACACCTGGACCAAGCCACACTGTGACAGGCATTGCCTGAACAAAGAGTTACTCTGCACTTAGGCAGAGCCAAGATCACAGTGTAGGTCCTCTGAGTGCATGATCTCAAGAGAAGCACAGGGCTGAGAAGGTGCACAATCTCTTTTTAAAGTGATGGGAGGTAGCAGCCATGTAGCAATGACAAGGTTTTTCTGTCCAGACCTCTCACTACTTTCTGTTAAAAAAGCCCAAGGGACATCCAGACATTGCTGACAGAGTCTTGCCAGCAGCTGGGAACCTGCTGTGCACAGAAAGCACCTTGCTGGCTCTCAGGCCCCACCAGATCTCTCAGGACCCAGGCACACCACTCTCCGTACAGGAGACAGTAATGCACAGAGGCAGGGTGGAGACTCTGTGAGGCAAACATATCCCCCAACTCTCACATACGCTGCTCAGGAGGACCCAGCCCAGTGCAAGAGCGTGCACAGGGCACCCATTACCATGGTGGTCTCAGGCCAAGCCCTCCTTCGTCAGGTACTTACAATGGGAGGAATGGCAGCAGCACGCTGCTTTAGCTGTTTCAGGTCCAGGGGTTTCTGCGGCGAGGAGTTCAGCCTGGCATCACTGGCGGTGTTGAGCAGGCTGGGCCTGGGGGACAGCAACCTGAACACGAAACAAACGTTAACCGGGTGATGTCATGGACGAGCTCCATCTGATCACTCTCCCACGCCCTGCACTCCTCTGCTTTATGTTGGTGAACCTAGAGGACATCATCTTCCTCAAAGAAGAGCGTACTGGACCACTGCTCCCTGCTCAGACCTTGGGCTCTGGAGCACACTGCCGCCACTTGGGCTTCTAGCTCTGCAAGTTGCTATCCCAATCCTGACCAAGTCTGTTCAGATGGCAACCACCATACCACAGATTTCAGAGTCCACTATGGGGTTGCTTGCTTGACAGGAGGGTGCTCAGCAGTAAATCCTGCTGCACTGCAGACCCCGGGAGGTGTCCTGCACCTTGACCTTTGGCAGGTTAGAGACTAGGAGTCCTTAGTCGTCCTAGTCAGTGAGAGCAAGCACACCAGGGAATCGCTCGCAGAGCGTTCCCTATGCAACACGCACCAACAACGCCGAACTAGCTGCAGAGCACTGCAGTAGCGAGTGCGACTTTGCCATGGAGCGACAAAGCCGAGGGGAGGCGGAGAGCGGGATGGGATTCAATTCCTGCTTTCCAGACAAGACAACTCCACTGGGACTCTGTGCTCAAGCAAGACAACGTGTCTGACTCAACAGGCTTTCGATTCCTCTTTTTCTTATCCCTTACGCTAAGCACTTCTAGCAAAGCTGCTGCTGTTGTCCAGAATAAACCCAAGGGAGAACTGGAGCCTGGAACGGGAAGGGGGAGTTACAGAGCAGGGTGCCCAGTTCAGATTTCATTTGGGCATCATGCCATCCTCCGGAGATCATGCCTGGTGCTCACCCAGCACTTAAAATCAGCCTCATGCTCCTGGTCAAGGACTGCCTTCTATCAAGGTGCTGAAGCCTGGGAAAATGATCACGTGCACGTGGCTGGGGTGCCTGGACCATATGAAAGACGAGAGGCTGGATTTTGATGGGATTTGATGTACAGAGCCAGTACAACCCTCTGTCCTCTCTGCTTACTCTTCCCCTCCGCTGTTTGAGCTGCTCGGGAGAGCCTGAGAAGATGGCTGTGCCGAGCCCCCGTGCAAACAGTGAGAGGCACAGCTAACGCGGGAGCGAACACTGCGAACAATAAGCAGCTTTCCACGAGCTCACATCTCCCAGCGCTTGCCCGTCTCACACGCACCTTGGCCGAGGCCGCCAGCCCAGATTCATCCCACGTGTCTGAGAGCGCTCATCCTCCTGCCGACAGCCACCAGGCTACCAAATCTCTGCCTCTCCTCGTGGGATGGGGGCTCCTCACCGCCCTTGAGCATGGGGGCCTTTCTACAATGGCGCAGCCAGCAGGAAAAAATGGGATTTGGGGCATCTGCAGGGATCTCCGCCCCCCCGCAGCTGCACTGCACGGCCCTGCCATTCCAGCAGCTGGCAGGGGGTGACTTGCTGCTCCAGGGCGTTATTGGAGCCGAGGGACTTTTCCCTTCCCAACCAGTCCAGCACACGGCAAGGCAGGCGGGCACTGCCAGCGTCTTACCAAAAGGGGACAGGGATGGAAGCAATGGCCTTAGGTCGAACCCTAGGTGTTTCTGGCTCCTGGACCTGTGCTGAGACCCCAAGGGCTGCGTCTCTCCAGGAGATCCTCGCTTTCTCTCTCTCCCCACTTTGTTGAAGCTAGTTCATGGTTTTTTAAGGTTTACAGCTTGATTTGTTTATTTTAGCTGTTATTTCATTGCTCCCTTCAGCCTATAAATTTCAAGGTCATTCCATGCTCACCCTTGGATGAATAAACAAGCGTGGCTGGGCCATGTGAGGGGAATAAATATATCACTGCACTGGGACTGCCCCAGTCCTCGCTCCGCATGCTGCCCTGGATCAGAGCAGGGTCGGGACGGACACCCAGCTCCGGATCAGCCCCAGACACTGCATCGGGGAGCGTCCCGACTCCCAGAGCGCAGCTGGCGAGGGGCAGCTAAGCCAAGCTGTCCTCCAAATAAACGCAGTGACTTCTGCCGGCTGGGGCTCCCAGGTGGAGTGAAGCCTCACCGTGGAGGAACAGGGCTCTTGAAGAACAGGACAGGGTATAATGCCCCAAAGGCTGCTGAGATACGTGGCCAGGGGATGAGGTCTCCAAGACCTTCAAGCCATGCTGAGCTGGGGCAATGCTGCAATGGGGTTCCCGAACTGAGGAAACCCAGCGTTCGCAGAGCACCCTGCACCCAAACCCTGACAACTGGGTCCCCCCACTCCCCAGGCACTTTGGTTTCTGATTTTGCTCCATAGATGCCAATCTTTCAAAATGAAGGCCAAGTTTTTTTTCTGCGCAGACCTGACCTCCAGCTGCAGGGGAGCCGGCGGAGGCTGCCAGCACCACACCTGCTCGGCTCCCAGTGCCTGGGAAGAGTTCGCTGTCCTGCCAGTTCGCATTAGACACAAGCGCTGCCAGGAGGGGAATGTGTCAACCCCCCCATCTGAGACGGGTCCTGGTGTTCAGCAGCGGGGAGCCCAAGCTGGGAGTGCTGGCCTGGCTCCATGTCACTTCAAGGGCTGCTAATGGGGTGGGACAGACTACCGTTCACAGGCGCTTCGGAAGCGACATGAGTGGTTCGAAACAGCACGGGGCCAGATTTCAACAGCCATGGCTGCGCTCAGCAGTGCTCGCCTCCTCGGCAGCAGTCTTGCTGGACACATAGCTAAACAGTCTGATTTTCCAGAGGCCAGCGAGCTTTATCAGCAAGCAGGGCCTCGGCCAGCGCACAGCAGAGGAGCTGCTCCAGCTGGAGCTGCTCGCCTGGGCCGAGAGCCTGGCCCCCTGCGCTCATGCTGATTTAGGAGATGAATTTTAGGCACCCAGTATTTAAGATCTGAATTGCTCTCTTCGAACCTAACTCATCATCAGGAGGAGAGAAATGAACTCGCCCTGCTGCAGGCAGAAGAGGGGCTGACAGACTGGCTTAGCTCAGGTTGTTCAAAGCACTCTGCGATCCTGACATTTAGGAAGCCAGAGTCAACATTAAATTCATCAATATGTAGGTTGCATAATTTATTATACCTCTTCTCCCCAAATCTTGCCCTGGACACGACACTGTGTGCTGGATGCTCTGCTCTGAAAGCCACTGGCCTTGCCTGCATGCAGTCAGCAGGAAACGGGATGAATGACCCTCAGCAACTGCTGCACCCGCTTTTAACCTGGGGTCTCCCCAACCCAACAACCAGAGCCCCTAAAGCTGAGCGATGGAATTGGAAGGGGAAGGAAGAGGATTCGAGCACCAAGGCCCTATACACAGGGTCAACACATGCATACAGGATGAGCCTCAGCTGTACGGGTACATCCCTTCCCAGCATGAAGCTTTGGGGATGACCAGGACCTCACATTCTCCATCACATTCTCTTCAGCTTCCACCACTGAGACGTGGGACTGGTTTAATTGCCAGATGACCCAGCACACTGCTACATGACCCATCCAATGCTGTCCAAATTTCTCTTCAATTCCTTGCAAGCGCGGCGGGTGTGCAAAGGGGCTGGGCCTCGGGGGGGAGGGAGGTGCTACCAGGAGGGTTCCCCCGAGTTGGGCCTGCAGCAGAACCTCAGCACTGGCCCTGCGCAGTCTTTGCACCTCTGGATGACCCACTGCCCTGGGAGCGCGGCAGAGGGTGGATCTGCGCACTACTTATGGGAAGGCATCTCCTTGCCTCTCTGCATTGCAAATTTGCGATGGGTAAATGTGCATGGCCTCACACATTCGTTCCCATCTGGCGTGACCTCCCACTGAACTGCAGTACTGGCAGTGCTAGCAGCAGCCTTCTTAAAGCACAGGCTCTATATGTAACCGAAGACAACTAGCTGCCTTTTTCAGCTTTGACGAGTTAAGGCTGCAGCCCCTTGTCTCGGCCTGGTCTTTGCTAGTGCAAACCGCAGAAGGATCCAGGAATGCCAGCCGCAGTAGCTGCTGCTATATCTCACGCCTCCAGCCCGCTCTGCACCCCTGCCACCTCCTCACCCAGCAAGCCTCCGTCCCCTCTGAGAGGGAAGCAGGATGCTGCAGACAGCTTGAGGCTTTTACAAGCGCAGCAAAAGCACCCACACCCTATTGGCGCAGGGTGGGCGAGCATCACCCACGCATCCACACACCCAGTGCCGTCCCAGACAGGGCGGATAACACGGCATCTCGGCAGCACAGGCTGCGTGCTCAGCGCCTCTGCTGAGCATTCGCAAGTCACCCTGCAGCAGCTGAGCTGCAGTAACTGCCTGAGCGCAAGCAGACCTCAGCCTGTGGAAAGTGCAAGGTAACTAGGTTAGCTCAAGTTCCATCACTTTGTAGAGGGTTAAAGGCATGCAAGCAGAAAACCACCATGACCCAGCGACCCACAGCAAGGAGATGAGTCCAAGCCTGAAAGCCATGTCCCAGACTTACTGCTTCACTGAGCAATGCTGCTCATCTGCATTTCCCATTCTCAGCTACAACGTTTTCACTGCAAACAGCACACAGGCACTGGGGAGCCTAGCTGAGGAACCACTGATTTAGTGTGCAGGACACGAGAAAAGGCCACAGATATATTCCAACTCAGGCTAAGAAAAGACAGGGTGTGAATTTGACCTGGTCTGAGCACAGACAATGGCACACACGCCTCTAGTTTCAGTTAGATCACTTTGAAAAGGAGCAAAGCGATGCTGGGGAAGCTGCTCAGTCTGCGCGTGCAAAGTGCCTGCTGGGAGCCCAACTTGCACAGACCCTTCTGAGCTGGCTGCAGACTGCCTCTCCGGGCACTTCCCGGGATGCAGAGCAGGCCCACAGGGCCGACCGTGCGGGCTTGGCTCCGCACTGGCTGCGAGTTCCCGACCGCTTCGCCTGGCAATGCCAGCTTGGCCTCTCTTGCTACACCTTTCCCATGCAGTCAGGCCCTGCTATCACCTGCGTTTCGCCACCAGATGAGATAAGCAGAGTGGCCCAGGAGCAGAGGGACGCCTGTTTAATGCTTAATATTCCTGGAAGCTGGTATTTGTTTGGCAAGAGAGATACACACTGACTCAGCGAGGAGCCCAGGATGAAAAAGTTCTCCCAAGGCAACTTGCCCCTTTGCTGCTGTGAAGTTGGTAAAACCTGTTGCTGTCTTGCTTTCAGCTGGGTTAACGCTAAACTTGAGGAGTTCAGTTCTGCTGGCCTCACTTTCCCTTGCAGGGAGGTTTTATCCCGTCTGGGAAGGAGGAGATGGTGGGCAAGGGTGCATCTGCACAGTCCCTGATCTGCAGCACTGCTGCTGCTTGGCAGGTTGGCAGCGAGAGGGGTTGCTCCTGCAGGGCACCTGGACACGACGCAGGACACTCCTCTGTTAGCAGCACTCACCCACAAGATCCCGAATTCATTGCAGCAAAAGTGCAGGAGCTAGCCCCCTTCCCAACCCAACACTCCCCTTATGGACGGTGACAGCTCGCTACCGCCTCGTCCTGCCGCTTTGGGGGGTTGATTTTTAAATGAGTCAACAGTGCTCTGTGCCACCCGCCTTGCTGCCAAATTGGCTCCCTGCAAGCCCACGAGAGGGATGCACCATGCGGGATGCCAGCCTCCCGTCTGGCTCCAGGGTGGGACAGCCGCCATTCCTACACATGGTGGCAGCGTGCATTCAGGAGGTCCCTCCTGGCCCAAGAGCCAGCGTGAATGGATCAGCAGTCATTAGAGAAAACAGTAAAACAAAGACATGTATTTATATATATTCTTTAAAAAAATAGGAAACCTTGTCCCATTTGCAAGGCTCTTGGGCAAGGAGAGCTGTGTGGCTGTGGTGGGAAGACATGGGAGGCAACAGGGCGTTTCTCCTTCAAAAACACCATTGCTTCCACTCCTTGGCCCCGGAGCTACCCGTGAAGGGCCGGGGCCTTCACCGCCTGCTGCGGAAGCTGTCCGAGGGCTCGGGAAGACAGCAGCGCAGGCAAAGACCCAACGGCGTTTACCACCGGGAGAGCTCACGCCCCCCATGCCGCACAGAGCCACCTTATGCTCCTTCCAGGGCTGGCATCGATAATTCACTTCTACCGATCCGAGCAGCATCTCCACCAAGGGAGCAACGGAAACACAGCTCTTCAGTGACTTCTCTCCTGCCAGCATCAATTCAGAGAGAAACTGCTCCCAACTCTGGGAACCCCATCTATGCCTCGGTGCAACTCAGCTGCCCCCAAGGGTACGTCACCCACCGCTGCACCACCCAGACGGCCCGTGGCCAGAAGACACGGTGGTTCTGCACCCCATACCTGCACACATCACACTGCCTGTCGCTTCATGGCCCCGTTGCAAGTCATGGCCAAAGGGCTGCAGCCACGTGGAGATGCAGCTGGGCACAGCCCTTCGCCTGGGGGAACGCCAGAGCCAGCAAGAGCATCCAGGTCCCTGTCCTCACCCACTAGACATGGCCTGACGGTTTTCAGCGCCAATGGAGAAGGCACCCTCCAGCCCACACAGCATCTTGGTTCCTGCTGCTTTGAAATTTAAGGGAACGGGCAAGCAAGAGACCTAGCTTTGACTCCTGTCTCCAGCAATGCCTTTTTGGTGATATTCCCAAGAAAGAGCTCATGAACGTGTACATGGGCACTGCTGCACCCAACAGACCGAGTTTTGTTCACGGGCCACGCACTTACCCACCACGTGCTGCCACCTTTCCTACCTGCTCTTGTCCACAGCATCCTGGTCGTCCATCTCATCCGCACTGCAGGTTGCGCTGGAGTCGCTATCAGGGTTTACACCGGGGCCCTTACTGCCTTTATGACTCTCCTTCTTCTCGGCCTTGGGCGTCCCCTCTGCCCCTGCTGTCCCTCCACCACTGACACTGCTTTCCGCTTTCTTGTCATTCCCTTTGTCTTTCTCCTGGCTGTCTTCGTTCTCTTCTTTCTTCACCTCGCCCTTGCAGGGCTCCTCACTCTCCTTCTCCTCCGGCTCCTCCGTTTTCACCACGTCCACCACCAGGTCCTCTTGTGCTTTCTCCTCGCTGGTGGCCGGCTCGGGAGTTGCCTCCGCAGGAGGGCTGCTGGCAGGAGCAGGGTTGGTGGCAGGAGCAGTGGGAGCTGGGAGAGCATCGGGGGGTGTGGGAGCGTCTTCCAACTTGACTGCTGGTTCTGCGCTGGAATCACCTCCCGGCCCGGGTGGTGCCTTGGCCCCGTTTTCGCCTCCCTCTTTGGCTTCGGGCCTTGGCGAGGGAATGCTCTCAGTGTCGGAGCTGTTATTTACTGCAGCTGAGAAAAGGGAAGAAATAAAAATAAGGATCAGATTGAGATTCTCACTTCCCATATCGCTGCCTCCGCCCCCTCCCATGGGAGGAGAACGCCCTCATTCCTCCGAAAGGGAGACGATCCTGAGGCTCAGAAGAGCTGTGCCGAGATCCCCTGCACCCAGAGCCTACCGAGCCAAGAGACGCTCTGGGGTTTTCTTTGCTTGCCCAACATAACAACTGGTCTGGCTATTGCTAACCTCCACCCAAACACAAAACCACATTCCCTACAAGCCTGAAAACCAAGCAACGGGGAAGCAGGACTGTGACCAAAAACTAGCTGTGGGCTGCTCTGCCACTTGTGTTCAGCAGGACAGGCACTGCTCCCTCCTCACTTTGCTCACCCATAGCTCAGAGCTCCTCAGCTTTGCTTCCCATGGCCCGGGCACCTTCCTGACTGCCCGCTCGAATGCCAGCACGGCATTGCTGCTATGCTGCTAACTTACAGTGCCGTGACCCTGTCTCTGCCACCCCTGGGGCAGCCAAGGGAACGTCCCAAAACACTGCCTGTGTTTGTTGTTATTTAAGCCACCAGTATCAAAAGGAAAGGAGGTCAGGGTCAGTGAAAGCAAAGCTCTGCCAGTGTTTCAGGATAGGTTAATCATTAAATGTAAAGGATCATTTGCAAATCTGACGAGGACTTGAAATGAGCTGAAAACACAAGCGTCTCTGCATCGTTACAGATGAAGGTGCTGCTGAGAGTTTGTTTCTACGGCTGGAGAAAGGATCCTTTCCTCCAGAACTTCCCCGTGCAAACACACCAATGGGCCAGGGGGATCACTCGGCTGCCACGGTCGGATCTTAACAGGTCCCTCTCGGGACAAAGGTCTCTCACGCTCGTGTAAGAAGGGAGAGAGTGGTTTCCTCACATGCATCTGTTTTCCTCTCTCTCCCTAGCAGCGTAGACAGCTTTCAAATGCTACACAAATGAGTGACACTGAGAGGTACTGCATCCCAAGAGCTGTGTGGCTGAGCACATCCAAAGCCTTCCACTTGCTTGGCCAGAAAATGCGCCAAACTCGTGAGGTATCTCAGCCTCCCCCAACATTTATTTACCTGCAGTCAATCACTGAGATGCAGTCACCCAAGGAGGATGGGCACAGGACTGACAGGACACAGATTTACAGTAGGTTTGGCCAAAATCTTACTTAACAACACACCTGATGCTACTCCTAATGTGAGAACCCTCCAAAGGCAGCTCGTCCCTGGTTCCACCAAGCCTTAGGCTCCACTGCAGACACTGAACCCAGGATGGCAGAGCGTGATCTGTGTGCCCTGGATGGAGAGGTGAACAGCACCAGCCAGGCAGTCTGGCTGTCTAGAGGCGCCCCGTCCACCAGGGTGCTAGGCAAGCGGCACACATGCCTGGTGTTCGCAAGCACGAGAACCGGACGCAGAGAAATAATCGCAGAACCAAAACCATGCCAAGACCTTCCCTCCGGCCCGCTGCCTGCCCCCCGGCCCCCTGATCCTACGGTATTCGCTACGCATCTCCAAATGTCACCCAGGAGCCAAGCAGCCTTCTCAGGCATAACGCTGCTCTGACATTTCTGTGCCCATGACATTTCCTCCACCTGTGCTTACACGTTTATTCAGCTCAATAGCCCACTTCAGAAATAGTCCCCCTCCGCCCAACGGGATGAATACGAAATGAGAAAACAGGAGCTCTAGGAACGTAAAGCTTCAAAGTGTGTCAAGCGATCTGTCTTTAATCTTAAAAATACATTGTTTCCTCTCAACCACTCTCACAAAAAGCAAAATAACTACCTTCTACATTGTGTCTCTGAGTCACATATCACCTCGCACAAAGATTTACCTGGAATCTGCCTTGTAATGAGTCACTTTCAACAACGACTTGAAAAGATTTTCAGTTTCGAGTCCCATTAGCCTGGGTGCTAAGGCCAGGAATCAGCATGGTGCTAGCAGTGCTGGTTAAGTTATTAAATTACTTTGACAAAAGTCAAATGGGGCTATTGTTGGAAAATTATGCACATTTTCTCCAAACTCACTGCCGCGCTTTCTAAGCGATAAATAGCCAAAATTGTCACTTTCAAGTTGTTTCCTTTCTTTGGCATGGCTGGGAGAGAGGAAAACACTCCCTTAAGAGGAAAATGAGGAGGAAAAAACCTGCCAAGGTGCATCAGCTTCACACTTTAGAGGCTGCAGCTCCTTCGGCTTCCCAGAGGAGCAAGAACCTCCTCGAGCTCAGCTGCCTCGGGCAGGAGGGTCAGCAATGCCCTGACGGGATGGGGATGGTGCTCCGCAAACCCAATGGGTTACTCCTCCTTGAGGAGCATGCTCCTGCGTCCCAGGGGCATCACTGCAGGCCTGTGCCAACGCCAGCCCCGGGGCAGCTGGTGCCGCTGCGCTCCCTGCCGGCACCGCGGGCAGGCCGGTGGCTCTCTGCTTGCTCTCCTCCAGTAGCTTCCCCCATAGCCTCTCCTCTAGACCACACGGCGCCTGCTATCTAACCCCGACGCGTCCCTGGGCTCCGCCAAGCTGCGCAGGGACAGGCCTTTAGAGGAAAACAGCACGAAAATGAGATTTGCAAGAGTGTGAAAGTGTGCCAGGCTCTGCGATAAGCCGAGCGCTTTGGGGACTGTGGGCTGATGGAAATCGCAAATAAAAGGGCTGTCTCTTCTTCAAGGTGAGGAAAAAGAAGTCCCTGGGGAACACACAAAGCGCCACCTTTGCTGGGACAAAGCGAGACAGCTGGGTGGGCAAGGGCTGGAGGGGAGCAATGCGCACGGGAGAGCCGTTTTCCCGCGGTGGCTGCACTGGTGAGACCTGGGACCGGCAGTGAACGAAGGTGACAAAAGTCCATCCCCTCCGCTACCTAGGGGAGCCCTTTATGTGCAGCCTCAAAGCAGGGGCCGAGGAGCCCATGGACCTTGGAGAAGGCACTGGAGGGCAGTGCTATCCTGGTCGCCCCGTTCCTTGAGAGCCTGACATGGCTTCGAGAGCTGCTGACAGCCTCCCCACCTGGACCCTGAGGAGGCCCCCGGATATCCAGCAGCCGTGGTGGAGGCCAGCTGGTAACTGAGCTCCTGCCATTGCACGACCTTCCCAAAATAAACATCCCTCCAGACAGACACCGGAGGAGGGCAGTGATCCAGGGCAGCCCTCGCGAGCGTGAAATCCAGAGGCGCTTGAAAGGTCATGAGCGCCTCGTGCTGCAAGACAGCATCGCCTCGGTGCCTCTTTGGGGTGACAGACACCCTTGGCAGATGCTGCCCCTCGGGAGCACGGACATGCGCAGGCCAAGGGAGCCAGTGCCGCAGGGCACCGAGCAGAGCCTGGAGCACCCAGCCACAGCTGGTGGGCAAAGTCAGGACAGCTGAGCACGTTCCCCCCAGCACTGCCCCAGCCCCCCTCACCTTCGGCCTCCTCAGCCATCTCCTCTTCGTTGCCGCTCGTCCCCGACACCTCCATTTCCTCATCCTCAGCTGCGGGAGGGAAGGCAGCTTCTTCATTTTGCACGGCAGTGCCCTTTTTCTTCTTCCGCTTTGCATTCCTTTCTTTCTCCTAGGGAAGAGGCAGAAAAGGGTCAGAAGGAACATCACGTAGGCTTGCCCCCGTGCCAAGGCATGGCACGTGCCTTCACACCAGCGCTGCTGGGGAACACACCACACGCTGCTGGTAGAAGGGATGCTAACACTGCTACGGCCCCCAGCTCCTGAATCCTAAAGCTCCCCAGGTGAGCTCTCCTAAAAGCGGTCTCCAGGACCAGGCTCGCCTGCCAAAAGACCAACAAGCCTGCAGCACAGTCTCGCCAGGCCAAAAATATTGAGGCAGAGCGGGACGTGGAGCACACTGGGCATCCGGCTGTGCTGCTGACTGCCCTTCTGGGCAGGAACAAGACTCAAGGGAAGCCCTGGGCATTCCTAGTCCCACACACGGAGCGCACGGGCTCAGACCCACAGAGGTGGTGCTCCTCCATGGCATGGCTGGAGCGTGATCCATCGGACACTGCTGCCAAGCTGCAGTCAGGGTGCAGTATCTCCCTCCCCCAGACCTCAGCGGTGACGGTGACACGAAGGCCACCTGGTGTCCCTGGCAGAGCTGGGACCCCAAGCTGTGGTAAGCCTCTGCGGGAGGGACGTCACTGACGCGCAGACAAGCGACGTCCAGGGCTGGAAACAGCCAGGCAGTTCAACCGTCTGATCCTTATGTCTGTGTTACATGTTTGCATTACGTGTTTACCGGGACTACCTCCCAGCTCCTCGAACGTGCGTGGCCCCGTCCTGACGCTCATCCAGAGATAGCAGAGGCGATGACCCAGGCGCATCGCAGCCAACGCTTTAGTGCATCAGTTCTCCCACATCCCAGAGCAGGTGCTGCCAAAGGACTTTACTCCCTCCGCGCAGGGGAGGCTGCCGCCGGTGGGATGCTCAGCATGTGACAGCATCCCGCAGGCGCTGCCAGCGCTGGCGGATGTGTTTGTAAGCGCTGACCCCTGGGAGATACGGGGCTGCCCAGCAAGTGGAGCAGCCAACAGAGCAGTGCTGAGCACCCTCCGGCCCCATCCTGCCTACAGCCCCCAGGCAGCACTGTCCCGTCTCTCCAGGGCACGTGCCACGTGGACGTGGGCGCACACAAACTGCTCCCTCCCAGAACCCCCTGGCCTAAAGTAAAAGTCTCAGTTTTGCTATTGTTTCCTGCTCTTGTTGCTTAAGTAAATATTACCAGTAGGAACAGGCCCATCATCTCCGGCTCTCTCTGCAAACCCCACATGAATGACGTGTGTAGGACGTTTATTTACATGGATGAAAAGATAAAGCCGTGGCGGAAACGTTAACTTTGCTTTTGGATCTCGCTGTTGGGAAGAGCTGATTCTTTCCCTCCCCCTCCAACTTTTCAATCCTTTAAAAAACTTCCAGATAAAACAAACAAATACAACTGCTTTTTGCTTGGAAACGCTGCTTGCTCAAAATCTATTTTTATCAGACTGGGCAGGAGAAAAGAAAAAGTGCACTTGAGAAATCGCTGTTTGAATGCGTGGAGACCCAGCGCAAGGAGCGAAGGGCTCCTCCGCGCCCCTCTCCCAGTCCTCGGCGGCCGTCGCGGCGGCGGCCGGAGCACTGCCAGCGTTCACACCTTTGTCAAGGCAACGATTCAACAACCGCGTGTTTTTGTCTGAAGCAGCAATTCCACATCATGCTAATGCAATGACAAAGCTCCTACGTTACTATGGCAAAGACTTCTCTGCCTCTCGCTCACGTATCTGTGACTCAGTCGAACCAAGGAGCAGGCTCTCCGCTAGGGAATTATCCGGGAACCAGCCTCTGCCTCAACACCATACTTGGCTTTTAGCGCAGTTGCTGAAGAGCAAAGCAGCAGCGCTCGGCACGCTCAGGGATGGAGGCTGCTCGCGGAGCGGAGCACCGAGCTGTCTTTGGGGCCGTGCAAGTCCCTTTTATCTCGCAGAGTGCCACTGCCTAACGCAAGGGAGACGGCTGAGCAAGACGAGGTGAAATCCAGGGAGCAGGGCTAGGCTACAGATAGAGATACATTCAGGCCCCAGCCTCACCCGCATGCAGTTCCTGCAGCTCTGGCCCCCCGGCAGACTCTTGTTCTTGGCAGCTTCTCGAGGAAAGGGGACCTTTCCTGCTCTGCCTTCGTACAGCAGCCGGCACACGAGGGCCCACCTCTGAGACAGGCTCCTAACCACAACTTCAGGACAAACGCGTCCAGTCAAGCAGGACCTCTCTCCAGCATGTGGGGCAAAGTGAAGCAGCCAGAAGGGAGGCTCTGCTCAAGCTCCGTGGGGAAGACATGGAAGAGGCACTTTGGGCTGTGGCTGGAACAAGGCGTCTCCAATCACACGGATGTGCTCTTTATAACCCAAGCAGTGTCCAGGGAGGCCACAGGAAGGTTTCAGGACCATTAGCAACTGGCACTTCATTGCCGATTTGTGTTATTCCAGCCCATGGGGACTCATCCCTCACACTATGCTCTCTACCTACTATCACGTATTTTTGCAAGATCTTCCCACACTTCAGGATTTGGTGCCAGTCTGTCTCACGGAGACCCACCGAGGAGTCATGCTGTGCACAGTGAGGGCACCAAACACCACACCAGGGCACACGGGTGGAGAAGCACCCAAGCCTCAGCCCCTTTTGCTCTGTAAGCCTTGATGTGTCACTCCACGTCCGCTCCTCCGCGCGGCCATCCCAAGCGCCTGGGTTACTGCGGCAGCTGGTTTTTAGCCAGCTCCGTTATGCTGACTCCAAGCCTGGCAAGGATCAGCAGCTCTTTCCCTACCTCCGCTCCTTCCACTCCCGGCGCTGGATCCTGCCTCCTCCCTGCACAGCTCGCCTGTGCCGTCTCTCCTGGAGGAGGAGGTGGGGAGGAGGCCATGCCAACAGCCCATGTACGTGACATCTTCCTGGCCATCTGCCCCACAGGGGAAGCGTCAGTCCAGACAAATTTGGCCTTGCCTCGCCATCACCACCTGACACAGCAGGAAGAGCCAAAACAGCTTTCAACCCCTGCCTCTGATACAGAGCCGTCATTATATTTACCTCCCATCAGCATCCGTCTCAGCCTTTCCTAACAGCATGATCAGGCACTCCCAGAGCGGTATGACATAATGATGTGTATTCGAGACTATATTAGAGTTGGATCTAACCACAGGACAACAAAGTAATGCCTGTGTTCTGTCCCAGGCCTGGCACTGGAAATAGCCAGCCTGTCCCTAGCCCTTCAAACCTTGCTAGAGTTTCACAGGCTCTGCCTTGGACCTTGCAGCAGCAAAACGGGAGATCTCCCCACTGCCTCATTTCTAAAAAGCCATGGTTAGAGCCAGAAGAGACGCAGCCCTGGGACCACAGGAAGGGGATAGCCGTGCTCCCGCAGACAGGACCTCTCTGCCCAGCAGGGCGAGCAGGGCCTTGGCCTCCAGCCCAAGACCAAGCGTGCTGCACAAATGCAAGCAAGACTCGCTCATCCTCCAGAAGAGGAGACCACCAGGCTTTCCTCCCACATCAGCTCTGCAACCTGAATCCTGAATCCAGCATCACCCAAAAAATTGCAGAAATGCTGCTTGGAAGGGGCTTCGCGAGGCCTCCTGCTCAAAGCAGTGCCACCACCAGCGCTAGACCACGTATATCCGACTAAACCATCTTAGTTTCACAAGTTAAAAAAGCCCAAGCGTTCACTAGACCAAAGTGACTATCGCCCAGCAAAGAGGTCTGCGGTGAAGACAGCATCTAATCTCCAGCCGCTAACAAAAAGAGCAGCTCTGAGAGGACATCGTGTATCAAAATGCCCGCTTTCCTTAAATGCCGAGATTACAGAGCGCAGCATGCAGAAGGTCAAGGCTATGTGACGCTGATGCCTGGGACACATCTGAGCTGCTCAACAGCAAATCCAAGCCAAAACACACAGCAGTGTAGATAAAACGAAGCCTCAGGGTGGCCAGACTCCACCACGGGAGTAGCAGGCTGCTCTCTCCAAGGTGCAGCTCGCTGTGCAGACACCTCGATCCCGCGGCATGCTTGCAGAGGGACAGGGCGAGGAACCCATGGTTCGTGCGGACCTGGCCCTGCTGTAGCTGCAGTGGGATTCCTCTCCTTTGGAGAAAGGGAAAAATCTGGGTATCTTGCAAGTGCTGCGCAGCTCAAGAGAACGGGAAACGTGGCTCTGCGTGCTGACACAGACCAGCACCAGACACCTTTGCAAACCAACCCCTTTTCCTTTCTAATGTACTAGATGCTTGGGGACAGCACAGTCCTGCTTTGCCCGTTCCCCTGTCCTCAGAGCTCCTCAGGCTCTAGCCAGGCCAGGACTCAGCCCACAGCCTCGCCTGTCCCTTGGCATCAAGGGCTTACAGAAATGCCCAGTGCCATCCCACTGGCCAGCTGCAAGGAAGGGGACATCCCGCTCCACACCCTACTCTGCCGCGTTTCGGGGCACAACGGACCTCACCAGGCTCTGCTTCCCTTCCTAAACCGGTTATCGACATGGGTTCGATCCCTGCGGCTCCTCCACATCACCCACATGCTGCTAAAACCCAGCCCGGGCAGAGAGAAACCTGGCTTAGGGGGGGAACCCTGCAAACCTGTGCCACAATGTATCAGGAAGAGGAGGCTACAAAATATTAAGGAGCTACATTTGGGAAACTAATGAGATCTGCTAATTAAATTTACTCTCATTAGGCAAGAGGAGGAAAAGCAGAGCCAATTTGTTTCCTTGAACATTATCAGCAATAGCTGCTGGTGGTGAGGTCAGGGAATATATTGGGGACTTCATGGCAAAACTACCTGATGACACACTGGCTTGCCACATGCTGACTCTGCAGAGGTCAAGGCTGACTACTGGGTATAGGAAGAGATTAGGAGGCCTGGTTCACTTGTGAATATATTTAGGAGTCAGGAAGGAAGGTCTATGGCAATTTAATCTCAGTTGTTCTTCTATTTTATTCAGCTTTCTGGCATCTGCTGTTGCCACAAAACAATAGAGCACAATAAATAACAGCTGAACATTCATTGTTCTTCTACAAAACCAAATCCCATAGCCTCAAATGCTGAAAAAATAAAATGATGATGCCGATATAAACTGCAAGTGAGAGTGAGCAATTAGACTGGAGAAGTCTAGTGGCTGCCTTGGAGGGACGGATACAGGGAAAAATGTGGTTCTGCAGAAAAACACTTCTGTGATATAATTTCTGAAACATTAGGAAGCAGAGTAAATTAATACACACTGATTCCATCGCCAGCTAAGCTGTATGATCTTATTTCAGATTCTCCCCAGTAATGAACAATGATATCTTTATAACATTTTATATTCAGAGGACTCTATGCACGTTTCATTCCAGTCTTTATATACTTTTTTTTGCTCTTTTGTATAGTTTGTTTGCTTTGTTTCTAAAAACAATTCAGTGAAACATAGGAACACAGGAGTGTCTCTGTGCATAGAGAATTAATAAAAAAAAGAATCGCCAATGTCTTCTCTCTTTCTCATTCCTATAGACTGACTAGGATATTAAATTCCTGGGTGAGTCATTGAATGTTTTCCTGTCTTTCTTTTTACTCTTGCTGTAATAGCTTGCTTGGAGAGATTCCTGCATTGAACATTGTCCTTTGCATTTTCAAAGCACCCCTTGGGGGTTTAGCCATGTGAATTCTATTAGCCAGAAACTGGGAACCCCAGGATACTCTACAAATGAAATAATTATGATCCTTAGTTGCTCTGTAGCAGTCTGCCTTATCTCCAGAAGGCTGAACAAGCCCCACATTATCCACACCCTGCACTTCATGCCAGAAAGGAAGCAGTATCGGCCCTTTGTGATAGGGAAACTGAGGCACAGAGAGATGAGCGCATTTGCTTGCGATCATGAAGAGAACCGACATCCATGTTGGGATTAGCCTTCAAATCTTCTTAAGCATTATGATTTCGGGCTAAGCCCTCCTTTCCTTTCACTGTCCTAAAACCCTGCAAGGAAACCCTGCCTTTTGAGGGGGTAAATTGGCTGTCCTCGCCTTTAGTTCGGGTGTCAGCACTGCTGCGGGGTCTACGGCACCTGAAGATTTCAATAGAAACGTGGTGAATAGCTGGGCCCAATTCTGCTCACCCCTCCGTGCGGTGAAATGGCACAACCTCACTGGCTTCAAGGGATTTACGCAGCTAGGACTGAGCTCGCGTTCTGGCTAACACGCAACCACCCCACTCTTCTTTCTGCTCCTTTTTATCTCCCCGAGTATCAGCTGTGCTCCAGAGGACGGGGTATGCTCTCACACAGCAACCCCCCCCGCCCCCCACTACAGATCTCTTGGGACCAAACAGACAAACGGCCCCTTCCTGCATCACTCAAGCTGCCCGTGCCTGGTGTTTTCAGACCAGTATGTTCTCCAGGATGAAAGATTTCCTCCTCGGCTATGGGAACAACGCAAGCGTGGTGCCCGGTGTGGGCTGAGATAGGATTCTTACCATTTTTAGTTTGTGCTGCTGTAGGATCTCGTCCAGGTTCTGTCTCTTCTTGTAGTTGAAGTAGAAGTTTTTGCACTGCGACACGGTCTTGGAGCCCACCATCCTGGCAATGGCTGACCAGTTCCGCCCATGCTCAAGGAGACCTGCGGTCATGGGAGGGAGAAAAGGAGAAGGCTTTAAAACCAGATAAACTCACACAAGGGCAGCATTATTCGCACAGGATGGGAAACACCCTTTGTGCAAGCCAAACTCCACAGGAACAATATGGTCACCAGCACCCGTCCGCAAGCCTTCCTAGGCCAGGGGATGACTTACAGCAGCCTGTTTTTCTTTCCAAGGGGAAAAGGCACTCGGCTCACTACCTAAGGAACAAAACACATCCAGCCGCCACAGCGCTCAACAAGCCGCCGACAGCCCTGCCCTTCCGGGTGGGCAGGGGGTACGTGGGGGCTCCCTTCCCTCCCTGTTGTGATGGGACTGGGAGCCATTGCCGTGCCCACGAGAACTTGGGGCAGCTGGTCTCCATCCCTACCAAGGAGCAAAGGCTCCTTGCACCCTCCTGAACCCTGGTAATGGGTCAAATTGGGGTGACACGGGAGTTGAGAGGATCGGAGCACAGATTCCTGTTACGGATAGAGAGGCAGGAGCCAGGCAGATGGGAAGGAAGAGCCCGGGCAAGGGAGCTGAGCTGTCACGGCAGCACAGAGTCGGCTAAGCCCAGGTAACTTCCCCTGCTGGGAAGAGGCGTGCCGGGGGATTAGCGCTAATCGTAGGCTCATGAGCAAAAGCAGTTTTGCAGGTCAGGCATCATGCCAAGGGCTGGTAATCCCAGGCAGGCAGAGCCACCCCAGCACAGGGCTCCTGCCAGGGCTGGGGCAACCCAGCGGGACTGAGGAGGAAGATGGAGCAAACCATCACCTTGTGGCCTCAGGGGCCTCCCCAGTGGTGTCTGGGCACCCCCAGCCCTCCAGCTGCCGTGCCCCTTTGCACGGCAGGGGGACCCGGGCCCAGGGACGTGACGCGACTTGCCAGAGTCACACGGGCAACACGTGTCACAGCAGGGAGCTCGATCCGGGTCTCAGGTCCACAGGTTAATACCCTAATCTCATCGCTAGGCCGTCGTGTCTCGGCATGGTGCTGCATGCAGCCCCCGTACCCGTCTGACACAGCGAGGTGTCGGGGATTAGACACGTGCCTCTCCCGGGTGCCACAGGCAGCCGGCGTTCGGGCTGATGGTATTAGACACCAGGGTGGGAGGAACTCTGCACTCCAGGAGACTGGAGAACAGCACAAACCATCGCCAGCCTGAGCAGGGTATTTGCCGGAGACGGGAGGCAGATGGCTGCGCTGAAGGTGGGAGGCACAACCGCATACGCACCAGCCCGGGCACACGTGCACCGGCACCCTGGTCCGTCTGTTCCAGAGTCCTGGAGGTGACTGGGGCTAGGATTGTCCAGGCTTTCTGGATGATAACACCTGGCAGCCTGCAGTCCTTCCCATGACCTGGATTGCCCTGCCTGGGGCCATCCTTGGCCCCGTGGCTTGTGAGCCCTTGCAGAAGGTAGCGTGCTGGAGAGCAGCACAGCCTCTCCGGGGGTTTCCCTGACCCTGCAGCCTCCTTCGGATGCGGCAGGGTAGCATGGGGCTGGTCCTTCCCGCAGTGCTGGTCCTTCCTCTGGGGCTGGAGCACCCACCAGGTTGTGGGAGCTGCACAGCTGAGCTGGGTTGCGCTGTCTGGCCGGCTCCAGGCAGCCCTCGCTGCAAAAGGTGGCTCTCCAAGAGCCAGCAAGGAATGAACCTGCTCGGAGCATCTTCCTCTTTTGTTAGGGGTTTTTCTGTCCGCAAGCATCACCCGGGGAAACCAAGACCAGGGAGTGCCCAGATGTCTCCTTCCTCCATCCCAAAACCCTTCCTGGCGGCCCCCGTCCCAGAGCTGTGCAGACCCGACCCTGTGGAGCTAGGGGCTCTGGCAAGGCGCGCCCAGGGACCCCTCATGCTGCAGCAGCCTGCCAAGAAAGAGACCGACTGCACCCCAGCCTAGCCCCAATCCCAGCCTTCTGCCAAGCTGCTGCCACACGTCACCTTCAAGCCGCTGTCTGGAGGTACAACCTGGTGCAGAGAGCCTCTGCTTCGACGCACGCAACAAGAAAAAACCCAGGGGACAGACGCTCATCTCAGCACAGCAGGAGCTCAAGCAATCAGGGGCAGAGGGGGGCACCTCCGGCCAGGACATGTGCGCGGGGAGGGCATGACCGGGGGGGTCTGTGGAGCTGCAAACGAGTGAGTTTGCATTGAACAGATGGCAACACGTATTTTGGGATAGGTAAAACCCCCCTGCCCCCATCCCCCTTCCCAGGCTCCGGAGGAAACCAGCTGTATCCAGCACAGTAAGGGTTAAAATGCAAACCGTGCCTGGATCCTGCCCCGTCCCAGCACCAGGGCTTATCATATTGCATGTAACACACAGGCATCACGCAGCGCGCTGAGCACCACAAAAGGCCGCACCAAGCCAAGAAACAAGCCTGCGCTTTAACTCTGAAACTCCCAGCGCCGCTCGGGCAAAACCCACGACCTCCGTCGCCGCCCTCGCCCCGCTGCCACGGCTCCAAAAGGGACGTCCGGCCGCGAGCGACAGCCCGCCGGGCCGGGAGCCCTCCTGCTGCGAGGAGCTGGGCGCTGCGGCGGCAAGCAGGACGGTCCAGTGCATGGCCGCTGGCCGCCGCTTTCGCGAGCGAACGAGCCGGCGCGCCCCGCGTGCTCGTCGTCGCCGCCGCGGCGGTGGCTGAGCACCAAGGGTGCCAGACGGGGCTGTCGCGGCCCTCGCAGGCTGCGAGCGATGCTGGCCCCCGCTCGGAGCAGCGGCGTCGGCGCCCGGCGGAGGGGAGCGCGAACCGCCACGGCCGACGGCAGAGCCGCGACGGGGGCGGAGGGGCCCTTTCTCGCCGGTGCCAGCGCTGCCGGGAGCAACGTGACCTTTGCTAGCCATGTGCAGCGGGCGACGCCGACTCCCGGCTGCCCTTCGCCCTGCTCGGCCGGCTGCCCCCACGCTGTGGCCCCGAACCACCCCCCCCCCCTCCCCGGGGCAGCCCGCCTGCAGGGACCCCGCGGGGACGAGCGTGCCGCGGCCCGGCCGGGCGTTTGCAGGTGGCCGCGCCACCGGGCTGCACCCAGACCGCAGGCGAGGAACCCAGCCGCTCTTATCTTTCCATTAAAAAAAAAACCAAAAACCAAAAAAACCACCCCAAAACACATCAAGACAACAACACCTGCTTTCCCGAACCGCAGCTATCCGTACGCTTGGGGCAGGCGCAGCCGGCAGACGCCCCGGGGCTGGCGGGCAAGCAGGGCTCGGCGGGCACCGGCGGCAGCAGCCCCCGGCCCCCCAGCCCCCCTCCGGGGCCATCGCTTCGGAGCGCAACCGAAACTATGACTAACGGGGTTATCAGATCTGAACGAAGGCTGCACTCGCTGGCTTGGGGTGGGGGCACGGGCTGCACGGCCCCGCAGCCGCGCCGGTCCGCCGTCAAACACGCAACGCGCCCCGCCGCCGAGTTAACCCCGTCCTCGTCCCTGCCGCCGTACTTACATGCTCTCCGGCGGGCTTCAGCCGGCAGGGGACCTGCCCGGAGCATGCAGCAGCGGGCTGGGGGCCAGGCAGGCGCCGGGGCGCTGCTTCAAAGCCCCCCCGGGCACGGCAGCCCGCTCCGACGCGCCGCCGGCAGCGCTCCGCTCGCGCCCGCTCCGCTCATTTTGCTTTCGCTCCCTCGCAGCAGCCGGAGACGGAGAAGAAAGCAAAGCCGGTTCCTTAAATCCTGGAGGCGAGAGGGTTTCAGAGCCATGGGCGGCCGGCGGCAGCGACGGGGCGCCGAGGCTGCGGAGCGGCTCGCGGCCGGGAGCCTCCTGACCCCGCCGCCAGAAGTTGCCGGGAACACATGCTGCGGGCTCAGCGCCGCGTCCTCCAGCGAGGCCGGCGGGCGGGCGGCATCCCGGGCGCTCCTCCCGCGCCGAGCCGCCCCAGCGGCCGCGCTCCTTAAGGTGGATGCGAGAGCCGCCGGTAGATATATCGGGTTTTTTTTTTTTTTTTCCTCCCCCCTCCCCGCTCGCCTCACCACCTCGCTCGGGGCAGGGGAGTCTGTGCAGTTTCAGGAGATGCCCGACGTTGCCAAGAAGGAAGAAAAAAAAAAAAAAGAAAGAAAAAAAGAAAGAGGCGAGGGGAGGGAGCCGGCGACGGCGCTGCAGCTCGCCGCTGCCAGCCGAGGGCCGGCGAGCCGGGGCCGGCGCTATGTGGCAGAGCAGCCAGCGAGCGCTAATCTTTTCCTCCGGCTGACCCAGGGCTCGCTTCGGCTGAATGTGACCTCTAGACAGAGCATTAATACCGAGCGTGGCACGGGCCCAAGCTGACAAGGGGTGCGGCCGCTTGGCACTCGCCTCCTCCCTCCCTCGCGCTCACTTTCTGCCTCCCTCGCTCTCGCCTGAATGTCAGCGGCAGGGGGAGCGATCCAGGAAAACAAAGCTCGGCTAATAGTTTCCTCCGCTCTGAAGTGAATCAAAGGCGCTTTTCTTTCGGGGAGGCGCACGCCAGCGCCGCCGGGGCCCGTCCCCCGCCACCCCGAGGCGCCTCGGCTCGGCCCCAGCGACCCAGCCGCCCGGGGCAGGCGAGAGGTTTCGCTCTCTCCCAAGAGAGCGGAGCCCGCGGCCGGGGCAGACTCCCCTGCCCACCCCGGCGGGCGGCAGGGGCCGAGGCTGGGGCAGCTCCGAGGCGGCGGCGGCGAGGAAGAGGAGGCTGCAGCGCGGCGAGAGGGGCTCTCAGGCGCCTTCGGCTTCCGGAGCGCGGGGGAGAAAGCGAGGGGGCGAGGGGCCCGGCGGCGGGCGAGAGCCTCCCGCGCGCCCCCGCGGCGCCCCGCAGCCGCAGCCTTCCCGAGGCGCCTTTCCAAGGCTCTCCAGCGGGCCTGCCCTGCTCCACCCAGGTCTCCGAGAGGGTGGAGGGAGCCCATAAAAGGGTCCCTTAATGGGAGCTCGCACGGATTAGCAGAACGAGGTTACAAGGGAAAAAAATAAGTGATCTCATCCCGCAAAGCCGGACGGTGCCTAGCGCAAGTCTCCAGCCCTTCTGGCCCCCCGCGCTCCCCCTCGGGACGGGCGACCGAGACAGCTCCGGCCAGGGCTCGGCCGAGACGCCGAACCCCGTCGCGGAAAACGACTGGGCCCTAACGAGTCCGCGCCGCGCGCCCGACAGCAGCCTGAAAGCGCGGTCGGCGTCGCTGGGAGACAGCGCTCCGCCACCCGCCAGATCGCCGAGCGGTTCGCCGGGCGCGAGCGCGCGCGCGGGACAGCCGGGACACGAAGGACCTGAGCCAGCCGCTTCTGCGGGGCGGCGGAGCACGGGGGTGGCAGAGCCGGGGGACGGCGCGGGGCTCCCGCCACCGCGCCAGCGAAAGCCGCGGGCCGGCGGCGCGGGCCGGGGCGCTCGCGACGGGACCGCCGCGGGCAGCCCGGCTCGCTCGAGCCTTCGGCAAGGCTTGCTCTTCCCCAGGAGGACGACTTCGGGAAGCATCTCGTCTGCTCCCCGGCGGGACCTCTCCTTGGGGGGGGGCCGGACGTGACGAGCGTGCCCCCGAGGTGCCCTCCTGCGACGAAGGCGCTGGCAGCGAAACGCGCTCCAGGGCCGCAGCAGCGATTTCTCTAGCGGCTCTTGACGCTTGCTCGGAGAGGGATCCCGAGCAGAGGACCCAGATGGCTTTCACGCCCACCGCACCACCTCTCTCCGAGGGAGGCAGCGCCAAAAAACGGCGTTTGCTGCAGACTCCGGCTCACCGGCTGGCTCAGCTCTCGCGTTATCGCCCTTTTCCTCCGGGCAGCGGGCTGGATGCTCCCATCCTCCCCTTCGGGGGATGCAGCCACCGTGCCCCTGCGCCAACCCGCCGCCTTTGCCACCAGCGCTGCAAACCTCGACAGCCCCGGCACGCTGCTGCCAAAGACACGTCCGTCCCCGAGCCCCGACTGCTGGTCCCCAGCCCGCGCCCCCTCCTAACGCCGGTAACTTGCCTCTGGGTCCCTGTCCTTCGAGGGGCGGGCTGGGGCTGCCCGGCCTTCGGGAGAGCAGAAACCTTCCCTGCACCGCTCGCTCTCCGAGAGGTGCGCTCTCCTCCCTCCCTCCCTCCCGGGGTCGCACGGATTTCCATTTCGCGGCCCAGAACAACGCAGCGGAGCTCGCTCGCGGGGAGCTGCCGCCCCGCTTGAGCCCAGCTCTCTCTCCTCACCTGGTTCAGATATTATTTCTGCTCCCTTATTGTTGAAAAAATAATGCTCAAAATTAAAATGTAGGCTGTAAATTATAGTAATTACCCAGCAGTTCCCCCTGACAGGCCTTTTGTGTTTCATGTGCTGACACTCGCTAAGCAAATCCTAGCGGTTTTCTCCTACATAGACAAGAAACGTTCAGCCAACTGTGGCAGAAAGCGCAGCGTCGGGAGGAGGGACTGCGGGAAGCCGGGCAGCGATGGCGAACAGGCTTTATCCCGGGGGACGGCATTCAAAGTGTGCTGGGAAACACCTTGGCCAGGGAGCCAAGAAAGCCCCAAACCCATCCACGAGCGCTCGGCTGACTCAGCCGCTATAGCATGGGCGTCAGTCCCGGCCCGGAGCCAAACTCTGCAGCCGACCTGTATCAACAAAGGGGCAAAACCCAGCATCCAGACCCACAGCCAAAAAGGCCAAAGCAAGGAAGCTGCATTAGCAGGATGCCTGGGAAAGGATCACGTCCGACCACAGCCTATTCCGGGGCAAACGTGGCCGATCCACGCCTCGGATGCTGCTCTGCTCGTGCAGCACCAATCCGCCCCATCCGCCTGTGCCTCACCGCATCACCTACAGCCTCTCCGCAGCCATGAAGCTCAACACAAGCTTCAGGGCAAACGTGTGGCTTCCTCCGAGTGAGCAGACGCCCGCACCGTGCGCATACCCGCAGGCTGGGCACAGTCCTGGCGGGGGGACCCCCACGGCACCTCCCATCCCACTGCCAAACTGGCAGGGCCAGGCAGAGGGACAACACACAGCAGACGGCACGGGCTGCAAACCAGCTTCTCCAGCCCACACTTAATCACCACCAGCAGGTTTTTACAGCAGTAAATATTTCAGGCTGAAGAGGGGAAGGCTTTGGGAGGAGCACAAGGGAGATGAAGGGAGGAACCCACGGAGCAGGGGCTGAATCCAGGCTTCCCAAGGAGACAGTATCTCCTACCATGCACCAGGCTGCAGCCAACTCCTTTTAAGAGCAAAGGCTGTCCTGCCAGGAAGAAGCGATGGAGGAAGAATGTGAAGACCCACACAGATAAACCTCCCCCCGCTGCCCAGCCAGCTGCTAGTTCAAAATAACAGTGCAAAACCAAATTAGGGTTGGAAGGGCTTGTGCGTGTGTTTACACACCCGTTCAAGCTCTGAAATGATCTTGTGCAGTGAGACGCCATGCTAAAATGCAGCTACATTCAAAAGGCACTGGGAGATAGCTGGTTTCTGCCGCGGGCTTTGGCGTCTATCGTTTGGTAGTGTGTTAAGCTGAAGAAATCAACATTAAACAAAAAAACAGCAGTTGTTTTTGTTCCATGGACAAAATGAGACTGGGAAAAAAAATAGTTGGGTCAACCCGAAATTTATCTTACATTCTAAGCTGATTTTTGGCAGAATTGAAAATCAGCCCTCAAAAGAATACCTTCTGCATCCAAGAAAATATTTTACATTCACCAAAAATGAACTATTTAGAGGTGTTCATGGCTTATTTAACTCTTTGACATCGGCTTTTTACATGCTGAAATAAACGTCAAAACGCTTCATGCGAGCAGCACGCGCGCTCCCGACCCGCCAGCCCCTCTCGGTCCTCTCCGTGCCAGAACTAGTCATTGCATTTGACACGATTTCACAAAGAGTTTCACCCCCTTCCAAAAACACTATTTTCAGTGGTTGTCTGTTTATTACGATTGAAAGCAAATAAATGCTATCTCCTTTGCCAGCCCTGCATGCTCAGGAGCTGCAAAACCCCGAGGGATCGCTTGCGTCCTTGCGTACCACCACCTTCCGCGAGGACCCCTGGCCCAGTGGTGCTGGGCTGCCTGTACTAGACCCCTTTTCTCTCACCCCGTTATACCAACCCCATCCGGTGCCTTCAGAGCGGACAACATGCAGAACAGCCCTCCCCAGCTACTTCAGTCCTGGCCTCGCAGAGGAAAGGCGAGAAGAGCCGGACTTTGCTTCTTCCTCTGAAGTGAGCGGAGCAAAGCGCGGGAGGAACTCAGGTGAGTAAGAAACTGCCATTTTCATGTGGCCTCTTTTCAAAGTACAAAACCACTCGTTAGACTCGGGGAGGGGAAAACCCAGCGCCGTGACGAGAACAGATACTAGACTTTAAAGAGTAACGAAGGCCATGCAGAAAACTCCTGGTTCATCAAGTTCAGCTCCCCTGCTATCGCAGGCAGCCCTGCAATATAATCTCGCTCAGGCATGTATCACTCTCCACTTTGAAACCAGATAGACGGGCCGGGGGCAATAAACCTCCCGGGCTGTTCCAGATCGGCACTCGCCCGTGGCGTGGGAACGCCACGCTCCCTCCCAACCTACCTTTAACTCCTGGCTGTTGGGCTCGTGCCAGCAGGTTCCCCCAAAGGCAGTAGCTGGCTAAACATTGCCTTTTTTGGAGCAGTGCCTTGTCCTGCCGCGAAGCCTCTGCAACCTGCCCCAGCGGCAAAGGCAGGCAGAGCAGCGGGCGCTGCTGCTCGGCTCGTGCTCTCCCACCGCCACCGTGGAGGGAAAGAGACGGGGTAAATCGCAGAGCAACTCCACTTAATCAAAACCTCCTGCTTTTAACTTGTAATCACAGTCACAGAGAAAGGAGACAATACCAGAAAAACATGCTACCCTGTAATTATACCAATCTCGGCACATTTTGACAGGCTAGTGAATCAAAGTTTATTGCATAATAAAAGTGTCATTAAGCAAGAACTTTCCTCTCGCTGGGTTTTCGTTCCCCTAGTTAACTTTAATAACACGGTACTCCCCTTTACTGTCTCTCCCTATAGACACAGTCCTGCCTTCTCTGACTTGGAACCTCTCCGTGCAGCTCTGCTAGTCGAGAGCCGTTGAACACACTTTTACAGACCACGGCTTGGGGAGGCTGTTTGACTTTGGCATCTCACTGTCCCAGGGCCTGTTTTCTCTTGTAACGTGCCTCTGTCTGACTCTTATATATAGGAGCAGAAAAGACACGGGGTTACATGCAACCCTACACAGCTCGCTAAGGGATCGGACTGGCACCAGTACTGGGGAAGAGGCAGAAGAGCGTGGCCGGGGCAGCCGGGTGGCTATCACTGGCTCGGTGAGCCTGAACCACCAAACCAGCCCCGAGCTCCCGGCGGCAAGGGCGGGCGAGCACCCGCTCTGCCCCGGCACCGCGCCAGCAGCGGGCTCTGCAGCCCTCCGCCTGTCTCCCAGGTTATCTTCCCTGTTTCAGAGCGCTGCAGGGTGGAAACACCCCCAGGGTGCCAGCCCCTGGAAATGCCAAGAGCCAATTCTAAGCATTAATCTGGCTGCTTCCTGGCAAAAAGGGGAATTTGGCTTCTCTGCTGAAGTCTGGTATAGAAATCTCAGTTTCCCAGGTTGTAATAGACTGGGAAACATTACTTCAGCAACCCAGCTTTGCACAGGCAAACCTCCCGGCCCCCCGGCTGGAGTAACAGTCTCGGCTCAGCTTATGCAGGAGCAAGAACCGCTACGTGCTCCCACACTTCATCTTCCACGCACCCTTTGGCGGCTGCATTTAAGACTCCTCAAGTGCACCTCCGGCATACAGCATAAAATGGCAAGAGGCACTTTTTACAACCAGATGTGATCTCCAAAACAAAGCAGTGCTCAGAAAAGATCCCTCCAACAGCATTCCCCTGCTCAGCACCTGCTCACCCCATTACCTGGCTCCAGGCCAGTTTGCTTGATTAAAGTCTATCTATCTATTAAGTTTTGCATCTAAAGAGAGCTACGCTCAGCAATGCACGAGATTGGCACTAGGCTGAAAAGAGGGTTGGAACAGCTTAAAGGGGAGTGAGCCAAACACTTTGGGATATTCACAGGCAAAGTAATCCAAGTCCACAACTCCCATCGGCACCTGGGAAGCCAGAGCTCCAGAACATATAATCAACATCCCTGCAGCAGGTGCATTTTCCAAACAGAGCTGAAGCCACTAACATGCCTGTTTGCAGTTGCCATCCCCAAACGGCACTCATTTCCATTTTAATTTCACATTTACAATCCTCACCAGGCCATGAGAATAAGGAGCAATCCAAGCAGGATGCACGGGCTGGGGATGTGAACTCGACAGCAGATCAACAGGACGTGACTTTGGAAAAAATTAAAGCCGTAAAAGAGTTGGCACCGGAGCCGCACGAAGGAGGGGGAAGTGGCAAGAAGGGCTGTGCTACACTCAGCACTTTTTAAAAACGGTCTCAGCAAAGGTCTCTGAATCAGCTCCAGGATGTAAAGTCACCCCGCTCCTGCCCGCAGCCCCGGGCCTTCGTGCGCTCGCCAACACACGGTCTGAGGGCGGATTCGGCGCAGCGCTGGCGCAGTAGTGGCAATACTCGCCCACGCAAGGGGACGACTGGAAAGCCACAGCTGCCCCCGCACCGGAGAGCGCCAGGGTTTACCAGCCTCTCCCCACAAAACGCTGGGGCAAGAGCTATTAATGCAGGCACCTGCTCTCAGCTGGTTTGAAACAGGTCATGCAGATAGTACGAACCTTCACAAAGCGGCACAAACCTCACGCTGTATACACCAGAAGCTGCAAAAGCAACTCGTGAGGTGTCTGCCCCATTTTCCACATCGAGCTCTGCCCTCGGGGAGCACAACGCAGGCTGCAGCCGCAGCACCCACGAGCTCAGACAGCGTCCGTGGTGCCGGCACAACTCCCAGGGCCGGGAGAGACCGAGCAAGCCTCACGCCACCCCCGACTCCCCTCTTGCCTCCCCCAGCCCTCCCAGCCGGGGCTTGCTGGGGACAAACTGGCAGCGAGGCAGGCAGGATCCGGCCCCGCAGCTTGGGGCCCGCCGCCCCTGCGCCAGCTCCCGCAGTCCAACGCCGCCCGTCCCCGGCTGGGTCCGGCAGAAGCCAATGGGAGAAGCAAAGAAGCAGCTCACCTTTTTTAGCCGTCTCCATTTCTTCTTCTGTCCAGCGTGAGCTTTCGTTCATCTCCAGAGAAGCTGGGAGGGAGGGAAGGGAGGAGAGAAGTCAGTTGTGCGAGGGACGGAAAGCAGCTGAAGCGCTGCGGGGTCAGAGACGCGCAGGAGAAGGCAGGACCCAACCCCAGCCAGTCCTGTAAGGACACCCCGTCTCAGGCCCTGTCCCCTCGTGCACAACACAACGGCCCACGGGGCAAAAGGGCTTCTCCAGGGAAAGGCTCTTATAGCAAGGACTCTCAGTGCTTTCACACTACAATAACCCGCGTAGCCTCTGCTTTGGTTTCTTTGGGTCTGGCAGCGAAGCCAGATGGCTCGAGGGAGGCAGCATATTTTGCGCTCTGGCCCACGGACCACCGGTACCGAACAGGGAGGCAACGGCAGCTGCGTGCTTTGGAGGGGGCAGGTGCCAGGTGGGACCGTCCCGCTGGGGAGAGACGGGGTCCCCACGATGCTAAGGTTTTGGCCTGCCACCCGCACCCGTCAAGGAAGTTAGCCTTGCTGACATTGAGCCCCCTTGGAAAGCGGGTGCCGTCACTGGGCGCTCGGACGTTTCAGGCTCAGGAGTGACCGGGACGTGGCCGATCCACGAGCCGAGCAGGGCCCCAGAGCAACGCCGCTCGGAGAGGAAGAGATGGGCGTCAGCACCTAACGTTCCCTGCTCTCCTCCACCCTGCGCCCAATGCTGGGGACATCGAGGTCCTGCATAAAGCGGTCGCTATGCAATAATCCTGCTGGCAGTCTGGCACTTGTGAGCAAACCCTACAATAACAAACCAGGGTGTGAGTCAGAGGCAAAAAACAACTCGGTAAGGAAACAGATTTCCGGTTCAGGCTGCCAACGGGTTATTACTCTAAACAACAGGCAAAGCATTATTTCAACAGTGAGGAGAGATGTTTTGACAGTGTCCTTTTAAAATGGAAAACAGGCTGATAGGTTAGGCTAAAGGATGCAGATGAGGAGAGAAGGAAGCATCCTCCAAGAAGCTTTAGGAGAAGCTGAGACCCCGCAGGAGAACAAATCTAGCTCTGAAGCCCCGTGACCTGTTAGGTACTTGGGAGGCAGATAAGGAATCTCCTTCACAGCTGGCTGAGCAGAACTGCAGGTGTCACCTCTTGTAAGTCAGCACAGGTCACTTCCTCCATCAGAAATACAGTCCCCTGGGAACCCGGCCAATACGCGGCTGCTCAGCTAGCACAGGGAAATCGATACCTCAGGACCTCCCCCAGCCTTGGGCAGCTTCAGGGATTTGGCGTTTTTTTTTACTTAAAACAAAGTATCCCAAACACGCTTCACAAGGCCCTTAATTCAGCTTTAAGATAGTGTTATTGTATGGTAAAGAAATGTCAAAGAAATGGCCTATTTGGTTTGATTAATGATATTTACTGAGGTTGCGCAGTTATGTAACAGATGCCTACTGGGAGTTCCAGCATGCTGCAGTTAAACCACAATATGGTTTTGTGTTGTTTTTTAATGTTCAATTGGTATTTAAAATGCAATAACTTTCCTAGCCAACCTAAATTAAAGCACTATTGGAGAGACATAAAGTGTAACCAATTGCTTAGATATGTCACTGGAATCAATCCATTTCCTTTTCCCAATTTAATACTGTCAAAAGTCTTTTCTCCCTGCTCACAGTGAAGTTTATCAACGTCCCTAAGACACTGGGATAAAACAGAAAATCCTATCCAAGTTCCTCGCATTATCTGCTGCTTCTACGCAGCGTTGCTTAACAAGTTTGAGACGGAGATCAGGGCTCCGTTGTGCTGGGAACTATTTATATCGTTTGTATGAAACGGAGCACTCGCAATCAAAGCTTCAGTGCCTTGTCGGCAGAGGAACAGAGAGGCAAAAACACCTCGATGTGGTTTAGAGCAAATGGAATAGAATAAGCAAGAAATTGCAGCGAAGGGAAGCGAGAGGAGTCACCCTTCTTTTATTTGTACTCGCCTTAGGTAGGGCAGTAATAATCTTGTACTCGATACAGGCAAAATACAGGAAAATCGGCCAAATTCCTTGATGCGTTTGCTTCTCTAAGTCAATACATGAACAGTTTCCAAGGGCAACCACTACCAGTGCTGCATATGCAAGAGGCAGATGCACGTGGCGCAGGTCGGCCAACGCCGCCGGGAATGCCTGCACGCTGCCCGGCGCCCCCGGGCCAGACGTCGCTGCATTCGCACAACTGCTGCTGACCGCCGCTCTCGGCCGAGGGCTGGCGCCGGCCTCCCTCTCTCCCTCTGAAGCGGCCCCTGGCCTCTTCCCACCGCCCTCAGCCTCCCCGCAGCCCGGCTGCCTGCTGTGGTTTGGGAGCAGGGAGACGAGCAGGGGTGGCGGGGAGCAACACGGGAAACGCTGCTGTTTGCCCAAAACCGATCAGCTAGGCAGTGCAGCACAAACTGCAGCTGGGGCTCCAGGGGCAAACGTGGCCCGGGGTAGTGCTGCCTCCTCGACACCTCCCTCGACGTGCACAGGTGAGCAAGGGAACAGCCTGATTCCCACGCTGCAACTGCCCTGCACGCAGGCAAGACTGAAAACAGAGAGGGCCAGAGAACGGGCAAAGCCCCAGGCACCCCAGCTGCAGGACAGAGGGTGCTCGAGGCCTGAGCCCCTGCACAGAGACGCCACTTCCAGGCGCAGGAGCGAGGGAGGGCTTGCCGGCAGCACGAGCCCTGCATGGGCCCCACCTAACGCTCTGCTAAAATAGGTGTCTTTCCTTTCCGTCCTCTGCAATGCTTTCTCTCTGAGGCCCTAAAACACATTAACACTCAGCTGGGAAAGTCCAGGCTCACAAACGCCTCTGGTTCGTCTGGCTGCATCGCACGGGGCAACTAACGGGTTAGAGAAACCTTACCACTGCCTCCCTGGAAAGGGGGCATTTCTCAGGCCGGGCGGCGGAGGAGGAAAACCCTCACTCGTGAGTTGGGGACAGGGAGGGGAGCAGGGCGACAGGTCGTCCCAGCACCCGCCAGCGGAGCAGGCACCGAGCCTGCCCTGTCCCAACCGCGTCTCGCGCTGCCCCGGCAGGCCGGACCGCGCACCGGCGCCTACGCACCCAGCTCTGCGCTCTGCTGCGGAGCCGCTGCCTCCTCGTTGTTGGCTTCGTTCGCCATTGAGCGGGTGATGCGGCCTTTGCGCCGGCCCTGGCTGTTGGCGGTTTTGCGGCCTTTGGAGGTGACGGTTTCTTTCTCGTCGTTGTCTTCCCCGGACGTGTCATCATTCTTGTCCCTGCAAAAAACAGGGAGGGAGGAAATGACTGTCGGGCTTGGCCTGATTTTCAGGTCAAGCGATTTTTTTCTTTGCTTGTGTTTGGGGTTTTTTGTCGGTCTTTTGGGGAGCGGGTCTGTACTTTTTTTGCACACGCAGGCCCTTTTGCTGGCTGTTAGCAGGCTGCTGGTGGTGGTGGTGGTGGTGGTGGTGGGGCTTGCTTTCTGCAGATGGCTGCAGTTCCACTGCTGAGTGCACGCAGAGACCTGACGGAGACAGGTTTAATACTAGGCCATTCAAATTCATCACTGCCTCCTCCTCATTTATCTTCCTGAAAGGGACCTGCTGGTAAATGTCTTAGCAGCCTAGATATAATGAAGCCAGATGTTCTTTTAAACCAAGTATTAAGCCCATTACAGATAGCTAGCAGTCCGCGTGCCAACCTTTCCCCACCACAGCTCCGACGCTCCCTGTTAAGTTATGATTGTGTCAGGCGGGGAGGCAGGCGCAGTTATAAAATCGGTTGAATCCCTTGATCTGGAAGCTCTCATGTTGACATCAATAACACTAAAGGTGAAAGCACCACGCTCGGCTGCGCTCTTATTTTCTCCTCCGACTCCGGGAGGCTCTCGCAACAACAAAACAAGCCCCAGGACCAGAGCAGCTTTGCGGGTTGATCAGGTTTAAAAAAAAAAAAAAGCACATCAGAGAGTCGTTTTCCAGGTTTAGGAGCGGTAGGGAAGACAAATAACCAGGAGAGCAGACTCTCCCCGGCCTCTGCGTGGGAGGAGGAGAGATGGGCGCCTGCAGCCCGCGCGGGGAGACCTGCGCCAGGCTCGGGCGGCCCCGGCGGCGGCCGGCGAGGGAGCGCGGGCTCGCCTGGCCCCGGCACGGCTCTCCCGGGAGGTGGAGGAGACCGCCGAGGGGAGGGATTCGCTTACTTTGTCAGTTCTTCTTTGTCGTTTTCTGTGTCCTGTTTGTCTTCCTCCTTCTCTCCTTCCTTCTCCTTCTCTTTCTCTTTTTCATCTTTCTCTTCTTGGCTGCTACGGGGCATTTGCTGCTGCTGCTGCAAAATAAGGAACGTAAAAAAAAAAACAAAAACAAAAACAAAAACGCCAACGTTGAGGCGGACAGATCTCGGCACCTGGGCCAACCTAAACAAACGCAGCGAAACAATGCTGGGGGCCGGCCGCCAAGAGGAAGAGCGCTGCTCGCGCCGCGGGGCGGCTGTCTGCGGGCCGCCGGGCGCTTCCCCAGGCCGCAGGGGCCGCGAGCGTCGCGGGGAGATCGGAGGCCGTCGGGGAGCGAGCGCGGCGGCGGGACAGCCCTCGCGGGTCGGGCCGGCCCCGCTGCGCCGGGCTCGGAGCAGCTTTCATGCTTCTGGCGGGGAAAGGGCGAGAGGTGAAAACAACCTCCGGGTGCACCGCGGGTGAAGGCTTAGCGATAGCGGGGCTGAGTTGCACCCAGCGGGGGGCATTTTGCCGGAGGACAAAGGAGCCCGGGGCACCGGAGGCGCGCCAAGGCTCAGCGATACAAACGCCGCGATCCTTTTCCAAGCGTCCGGCCCGACCAAGAGCACGTGGGGAAAGCTGACGGCCTCCGTATCGCCGAGCAGGGAAGAGGCGCGGGACGGCAGGCGCTCGGCTCTCCGCCCTGCCCCAGCCGACACCTCCGGGCCCCCTTGGCCGAGGCTGCGCGCGGCAACCGCCCCCAACGCCGCTGCCATCGCTCTCGCGCGCCGAACACATCGCGTTGCGCGAGGGAGGGACGCAGTTATTATCATATTTCTGGATTTTGTTTCGACAGCTGCAGGAAGGAGGATGCTGGGGAGGCCTCGTTCCCCTGACCTCCCTTCCCTCTGGTGAGCAGCGAACAAGAGGAGTTTCAGCGAGAAGTCAGAATCGGAGACGGAAATGATTGATTAAACCGTCCTGCTCCTAGCTAACGCGGGGCTGCTCGCTCCAGCAAAGCCCGCCCGGCTCGCCTAGCCCCTGCCCGGGCAGCGGGGCTTCCACCGCCCCTCGGGGAACGGTGCTGCAACGCCGCAGCGGGGGGAATATAACCGTCCTAAAGCGCGTTTCTCAGCAGAAAGCCTGATACCCGGCTGCGTGGCCTGGCCGTCGGGCAGCGGCGAGGACAGGGCGCTGTGCCGGCGCCTGGCGAGCCCGCGGGACGGGACAGCCCCCGCCGCACGAGCTCCAGGCTGCCGCCGAGCGCAGCCTTCCCACGCCGCAGCAGCGCTCTGTGCAAGCTAAACCCTCTGCCCCAAAGCGCTGCGGCTGCTAAAATTAGAAGCACGGAGCTGTCAAACACGGGCTCCTGAGTGTTTTAACGAGAAAGCTGCTGCTGCTTCTTTCAGACCTCGGATCGACGCAAGCCCTTCAAACAGGCGCGCGGCGATCAGCTGAAAGCCCGCGGCCTTTCCGCCCGCCGGCGAGGCAGGGCAGGCCGCTGCGCTTTACGGCACCCGCGCCCCGCAGCGCGCCCGGCACGGTCAGCGGGCCTCGGCGGCACCTGCGCGCTGGCACGTGCTCGACGCACCCGTGGCAGCAGCGCATCGGTTCCCACCCCCAGCTCGCCCGCGGGAACGACTCCGCGGGATGCAGCGCCAGCGAGGGCCCGGACCAGCGGGAGGGGAGGAAGGAGGGGGAGCCTGGAAATAGTTGGGAGCGCAGCTCGGATAGGCGCTCAGTTGCTTCACGTTTTCCAGGATCCGCAAACCTCTAACGCTTGGGGAAGGAGCCTAGAAACAGGCCGTCTCCGCAGATCGGCAGAGCAGACCAACCCTGCTCAGCCCAGCGCCTGGCGCTACCGGCGTCTGCCGCGATGCCGCCTGCCCGGTTTCGCAGCGCCCGCCGCGCCGGCAGCCCTCCGGAAAGGCGGCCAGGCGCTTCCCGGCGCAGGGGGAGCCGCCGGCACGGCACAGCCCCTTCCCCGCCGAGCGGAGCCGGGACGCAGTTAAAGAAGCCGCTCGGGCACGTAGGCGTCCCCGAACCCGCCGGGGAGAAGCACAGCTCCCCAGCCGGCACGGCCGCCCCAGCAAGGCTCGGCGGCCGGCTGCTCTGCCGCGGCAGAGCCCCCCGCGCCGCGGTCGCTGCACCTGCCGGGCAGGAAGCGCCGCTGGGCGAGTGGGTGGCAGGAAGGAGAGGGCACGGCTCTGACCTCGTCCTGCCTCCTGGCGCGGGCTGCCCTTTGCAGCCGTCCCCCCGGGGGGGGGGGGGGGGGGCGGTCGGGGGCCGCTGGCGCAGCCCGGAGCCGGGCGATGCTCTCGAGAGCGCACAGGATGCCCCGTCCGGCACCTGCCTGAGCCAGCAGGCTTTTCCAGGTGTAAACGTGCGACCTCCCCCCCCCCCCCCGGGAGGCGCGAGCCCCTCGACGCCAGCACCGAAAACCCGCGGAGGCGGGCCAGCCCGTGCCGGCTGCGAGGGGCATTCGCCAGGCGCGCGCCGCTGAACCCGCTGACTCCTGACTCAGGACGCGCGCCGGCAGCGTGGGCTCAGCCCGGACAAGCAGCGGCGCGGCGACGGCTGCGACCCGCGGGGGCCAGGGCCGGCCTCGCGGGGGGAGCGCGGCCCTCCGGGCAGGCTCTGCCCCGGTCTCCGGCTTTCCAAGCCACGGTCGTTTCTCTTACGAAGTGTTTTGGTAGGGGTGGGGAAGCCCGGATTAGATTTGTGGTATTTCTATGGTCCCTTCACTCTGTTTTTTTTTTGGGGGGGGGGGGGGGGGTCCCTTGCATTTCTGCAGCGTCCTTTCGGGCTGCCTCCTCGCCCTGCAACGCTGCCCGCTCTCGGCGAGCGCCCGGAGATCCCAGCTCCCCACGGCGGCCAAAACCAGCCCTCCGGGCACGGAGAGGTGCCGGAGCCACCCCTGCCCACGCATCGCCCTCGCCCTCCGGCCCTGCTGCCCCTGCTCGGGCCGACAGCGAGCGGCCACCTCGGATTTGCTGCGCTAGTCTCCAAAGAGAGCTCGCCAAAACCAAATCCCCAGGGACGGGCGCAAGCGGCCTCCTCCCCTGCCACGCTGAACAAGGGATGGAGGAAAGACGGGAGGTGCTGAAGACGCCAGAGGATGCTGCACCTCCCACCCAGGTCGCCTGCCCGACTCGGCTGTTGGTCTCTTTGGCTTCCCAGCCTCTAAAAACAGGGGCAACAGCACCATCCTGGGAGAGCGCGGCAGGCAGACGGCTGGCAGATGCCTGGGCACAGGCGCCAGCGGCTGCCCAGCGGTACCGAGAGCAAACCGCTAGTCCCGTTCCCTCACCCTCAGGAACGGCCAGCCGCCGCGCAGGTCCCGGTCCCGGCGGCAGCATCGCCCGGGCTCTTAGGGGTTTTACCATCGTCTCATCTCGTCTCACCGCCTGTTCGAACCCGAGGGCTGTAACCCCGAGCAGCGATCACCGCGCTTCCCCATAGTAACAGGCTGGGATCGCAGCGATGCTAATGAGCTCCCCGCGCCAACCTGCAAAAGCAGGGCTGGAAGAGACCGGGAAGGCTGCGGAGGCGCCGGCTGAAGGCGCCCGCCTCCCCGGCAGGGCGTCTGCCGAGCTCCCGCGCGCCCAGGGGAGAGGAACCCCACCGGCGGGCGGGCTGGCAGGACCCCTGCCCCGACCACGCCGCCCGCTCCTCCCAGGCTGCTCCCGTGAACCCGTGGCGGGACATCAAATTCGTGCTTCTCCCATCGGAAGGGAGCATTTTAAGCCAAGGATGCCCTCTAGTGATTGCCCTGGCCAGGCCACGTCAGGGTGCCTGATGCCAAGAACCACTTCTCACGGGGTGGAAAAGCTCGGGTGGGCAGAGCGCCTTCGGCAGCAGCGGGGCGGCTCTCATCTCCCAGCCCTCTCCTGCTGTGCAGGATGTGTGTATCTGACGTGCGTAAATCAGGCGGTGTCATCACCCCAAGGCCGGAGCAAGAGAAAATACCCCCGACTCCACCGAGCGGCTGCGTTTGCGTCTCCGGTCTGAAGGAGACCTCCTGGCCAAGCGTCGCGTTGGATCCTCCGCTCCTAGCAAGCGCAGGGGGACGGTCTGCGGCCCGCGCCACGGCTCGGCTGCACGGCGGCGAACGCCAGGAGCCGTCACCCGGGCACACGGGGATCCACCGAACCCCCGGGCAGCAGCTCCTGGGAGGAGCCGCACTCAAACGCCCGGTACGGGCCGGGCTGGAGCCGGCAGGACTGTCCGGAGCGCCCAGAGCCCTGGCTGAGCGGACACCCCCGGGTCCCGACGTGCAACCGCTCAGCTACAAACAGCGCTCGGAGAAAGCGGGGGGACACGTTCCCGTGGTCTAAACGAGGACAGACCAGGCACCCCCACCGCTAGCCGGACCCGTCCATACGTCACGCTGGACCTCCGAAGCTTCAGAGGGGCCGGCAGCGGAGCCGGACGCCCGACGGCACCCGGCGACGTAGAGCAGCGCGTGCGCCGCGGAGCGCGCCGGCGGCCTCCGGCAGGCCGCCCGGGGCAGGGGCCGGAGCCGGAGCGGCAGCCGGGCTCAGGGAACGCAGAGCAGGCCATGGGATGGGCGAGCGCCCACGGGCCGGCCTGTCCGTCCCCCCCCCTCACCGGCACTCGGCTGCCCCCGCCGCGCACGAGGAGGCTATTCTTAGCCCTGGCCACGGCCCAGCTCGGGATGATTCAAGGGACGGGACGCCATCCCAAAGCGTGACGGGCCAGGAAATGCTTCCCAAATTACCGGCCGATGTTTCCCTCTGATTCATGCTGCCCCAGTTAGAGGTGGACCAGCAGGTGGGTCAGCTCTCTCCCATCGGCCGAGCCAAAGGCCGAGCAGCAGGACAGCTCAGCTCCCGGCGGGCTCGACCTGCTCGCCGGCCTCAGCCCCGCGAGGACAAGGCGCGACGCCTCCAGGAGGCCGCACGGGAAGCGTAAGGGATGCGCCCAAGGCCACGGAGCGGGGCAGCGGCGGGGAGGAGGGCTCCCCTCCTCCTCGCCCGACCCTCCCTTCCAGGTCGAGCGCCCTAACCGCCGGACCGCCCTTCCTCCGCAGCATCGCCGCTGTTTGCTTCTGCTGCCAACGCATCCTGTTTGTTTTAAAAGGCCTGGGGACAAATCGCGGGCGGGACGTGTGAGCGGGAGGCCGATCCTGCTCCGAGCCCCGGGGCGCGAGCCTCACCCCCCCCCCGCCGCCCCGAGCGCTGGCCGCGCCGCGCTCCGGCACGAGCTGCTCCGTAATTACAAACATCTGCTCACCTTTGTCCTAAATTCCCACCGGCTCCCGATTAGCCGGAGAGGAGCAGAGCGCTGCCAGCCCGTCCGGAGGAGCCCGCGCCCCTCCGGGCACCCCCTCGCCGGGGCGCGCGTGCGGGGGCGCCCCCCCCGGCTCCCGGCCCCTCCGCGCGCCCCGCGGGCAGACGGAGCAGAGGCCGCCGCGCCGGCATCTGCTCGCCCGCCCTGCCAACTCCAGCGGGCTCCCGTGTCACGGCGATTTCAGCCGCTGTAAAACTCTGGCTCCTGGGTCGCTTTCAGGGGACGCCAGCTCTGAGGTAGGTCCCGGGTGCCAAAGCCTTTGCCTCACTGAGAACCGACCAACTCGCTGCACCTCACGGCAGCCACGAATCCCACCCCCCCCCCCCCCCACAGGCCGTGGGTCTGACTGGGAGAAAACCCCAGCGAGGAAGAGGTGCAGCTCCTCCCACTCGCTCTGTTTACTTCCTCCGCCGCGCTGGGACGCGGCAGGCGGAGGGTGGGGGAAAGCAGGCTCTCGGCGTTCGCCTTCTCCCTCCCCGGCCCCGGCGGCGAACGCCTGTCGCCTTGCGACAAAGCCGAGGCGAAACCAGCCCGAAATCGCCCCTCCCGGCCGGGAGCGGGTCCCCCACCGCCGGCCCTCCGCTGCCCCCCCCAACCCCCCCCCCGCTCACTTACTTCGGCCTCCCGCGAGCGGCTGGTCCCCGACAGCCCCATGGCCGGCTCGCGGGCGCTGCTCGCCGCCCAGCCGCCCGGGCTCGCTGCGCCTCACATTCTCCGGCTCTGAAGGCTTCCTGACGATTTGCATAGTTAAGCCGTAAACTAACCACAACATTCCTCTTATGATTTTGCAATCTGCTGGAATAACGTGGTCGCTCTAAGTCGAGTCGATGAATCATCATCTATAAACCACAGTTCTCGTCACCGGGGCTCTCGGTGCCGGCTACAGCCAGCGTGATTAATCTCCGAGGAGAGCGAGCTTAACCTACGGCGCATCGCTAGCGATTTTCCAAATTCCCAAACCGCCAGAGAACCACTATCCCTGCCTTCGCCGTCCCCTCCGCCGGCAAAACGCGCCGGGCTGCGGCAGGGGGCTGGGGACGGCCCCGGGGCCGTGCACAGCCGCCGCTGCCCGGCGGGGCCGGGGGGGGGAGTTAACCTCGCAGGCGAGCGCCCCGTCTCCCACGCTCCCCCCTGTCCCCTTCGCCCTGCTTTGCAGCACCCCCAAAATCCACAGCAAAACCAGCCCTCTGAAGGCAGCACGGCGCTGCGCCCCGGGGAACGGCCTGGGGCTCGCTGCGGGCTGCAGCCGCCGCTGCCTCAGTTTACCCAGCAGCCGGGTCGGCGCTGCTTGGTGAGAGCGCTTCCCTGCGCGGGCTGCTGCAAGCCCGCATGGCAGCCTCTCCTACATCTACATCATCATCATCATCATCATTATCCTCTTCCTCCAGCACCGGGACCAGGAGCATCTTCCCCCCCTCTCCTCCTCCACTGGCTGCTCTCGGTCCAGGCCCCATCCTGCCTTCCCGGTCCTTTCCCCGCCGCCACCGTTATTTCCGTCCGCACCGCGACCCACAAGCCGTGCAGCCCTTGGCCCGGACACCTCCCAGGCTGCGCTGCGCCCCGCTCCGGGGATCGGAGAGATGCCGGCGGGAGCTGCGGCAGGGGACCCGGCGGCAGGGGATCACGCGCTCGCTCCGTTCTCGGCCGCGCGTAGCCGCTTCGGCACCCCGGGAAGCCGCACGCGAAGCTACGCCGGCCCCAACGAGCCCCGGTCCGGGAAGGGCGCCCGTGCTGCACGCGGAGCTGGCTGCTCTCCGCTCCTGGCCCCGCTCGGGGCTCCCGGCTCCTCCCGGCCAAGGAGACGGGAATCGGCAACCTTTCCGAGACGGCTAAACGTCAGGGGGCGAAAGCAAGTTTGTCCCCGGGAGCCCGTTCCCACCCCGGTCTCTGGTCCCGCCGTGTGCTGGCGGACGCGCCGGCCCAGCTCAGCGCCCCGCTGGGAACCGGCGCCGCGCGAGAGCCACCCAAAGCCCCTTGCCGGGCTGCACGTGGGCTGCCGTTCGGCCCCCCGCAGCAGCATCAGCTAGATCCCCGTCATTTGGGCAACGCCCCGGGGGCTCGGACGCAGCACGGGAAGCACCGACCCCGCTCGCTCCTCAAACCGGACAGGAGGCCGCTGCTCCCTACTCGCCGCGCCGGGAGCCACCTGCAAGGAGAGCGACCGCCTTTCGGTACCTCTCAGACGCGTCCTCGGGCCCCGCAGGCCGCCAGGGTTGGGGTTTTCACGCGACCGCGGCTTTCCGGCCATCGCCCAGGGTTCGCGGCGACGCGGGCGAGCGCTCGCGCTCCTCGCCACCTCCCAGCCACCTCGGCCTCGACGGGGGCTTTGGAGAGAGGCGCGCCGCGCCGGTCCGCGGCCCCCTTCCCTCCCCAGCAGCTCGCTTCTCCTGCGGGTGACTGCAGACAAACGGCATTTATGGTGTTTTCCAGGGCCGCTCGGCTACAGAAGAGGCTCAGGCCAAGGTCGCCGCGTGCAATCAGGGAGTCCAAACTAAAAAAAGGCCGAGATAAGCCGAAGACAAAAGGCCGAAGTCGCGCTGGCCCGGGAGCGGCATCCCCTCGTCGCTGCGTCGCCAAGGGCTCGGCCCCGGGGGGACCCGCCTCGGACGGTTCGGTGGCGAAGCGCCGCTTTCCCGGCCTCCCCCTCCGCGCTCCCCCCCAGCCGGCCTCCTCTTTAGCCGCTACCCGAGGCTGCCCAAGCCCTCGAGGTCCCCCTGGAGCCCGTTCACGGGCGGCAGAGCAGAAGCGGGGACGTATTTACCGCCGAGGCTCGGTATCGCAAAGCCGCTACCAACAGCGCTGCCAGCACCTCGCGGGTCGCATCGCCCCTCGGAGACGGGCTGGATGCAGAGCCCGGGGAGGACGGCTTATAAACAGATACGTATCCTGCAACTGCCTCCCAGGGCCCGAAGCCTCTGATGTGTCTGTCTGGAAGGCTTCAGCCCCTGCTGCCACCCGCAGCCCGCCGAGCCGGGCTTCCCATGACCGCGCGCAGCACCCGCCGCGCATGGGAGAAACCACAAATCAAAACAAGCCGCTGCCAAAACAACAAGGAGAGGAGGAAGAACGTCTGCCGGCCGCCCGGCTGTGATGGCGCGTCTCCCGCGACTCGCCTTGGTGCCGCGGGAGCGAGTCAAAAATCAAAGGGCCGGGCTCACGTTTGACGAGGAGAGCGCGGTATGGAGCAAGGCTAAGGGCGCCCCGTTCGGCGCGGGGGGCAGCAGCCCGCGAAGCTGGGAGGCCCTGGAGCTGCAGCGCCGCTCGGCTGGTAAACAACGAAGCCTCTGCGAGACGCCGCCGGCCCGCGGCAGCGATGGAAAAAGCCCTGGCCGCTCCCCAGCGCGGCAGGAGGCACGCGGCGCTGGAAGGGCCCCGCGCGCTCGCCGAGCCGCTCTCCAGCCACCGCAGGCCGCAAAACGCTGCCAGCGCCGCGCCAGCAACGCCCGGCCGAGACGGCTGGAGCGGCCCGCGCTGTCGCCCAAACGGCGGGTCCCGGGGCAAAGCAGCGCGTCAGGGAGGAGAGCTGCTTCCTAGCCTCCCGGAGGATTTAACAGGAACCTGGCGCCCCGCGGCGCCCGCGACGGGTGAGCAGGGCTGCTCCAGGGCACCGAAGCGCGGGCTCGTCCCCTGCGGCGCCGGGAGCCTTTTGGCGGCCCTGGGCGCTGCTACCGCGCGTTCAGTACTGTTGTTGAAGGGCCGAAGCGTTTCAGGGCGATTTTTACAGGACCCTGCTGGTTCGCTCCCTCCTTCAATCACCAAGGGCTTTGCCACGAGAGGAAACGTTTCCTTTCCGGGTGGCTGCTGAGGTTTTTCAGCAGCGATGCCGATGGCTTGCGAAGGCAGAACGACCAGAGGGGAAGAGCGCGGCGCAGCTGCAAGCGGCAGCGGTGAGCCCCCGCTCCGGCCCAGGCAGGCAACGCGTTTTCCCTCCTCCGCGGCCTGCTTTACCGCACTCCTGACACACCGCCGGGCTCTACCGCTCTCCGCCTGCAGCTCCAGGCGGCGGCGTGACCCCCCTCCAACAACGCCGCGCGCACAGACGTGCTGCACCAGGGATGGGGGCCAGCGTCCACGCTCGGCGCACGCGCGCCGGGGGGCGAGCAGGAAAGCCCCGGCGTCCCGGAAGAGCCAGCTTTCGCCGGGATTTTCGGCTGCGGCTGCTTTAGCAAAGAACTTAGCAACGGTCCAAACCGCCTTGGTGCTTCCCTCCGGCCCCGACCCGCTGGTGGGTCCCCGTCGGTCTCGGGTCACGGCTACGGACAGAACGCCGCAGCTCCCAACGCCACCGCTGCTGCCGTTACCTGCGGCAGCCCGAGGGGGGGGACGCCGCCGCCGCAATTCCCCCGCCGGGATCCGCGACTCCCCGACCGACTTCCCCGCCTCCCTCCTCGGCTCTGCAGCCCCCGGGAGCGCTCGCTTGGAGACCACCGTCAACCTGCTGCCGGAGGAAGGGCGAGCCCGGGCTCAAGGGCGAGGGGGAAGGCGGTTCTCGCGTGGCAGGGGGAAGCGGCAAGGCGTCCATCCCGGCGGAAGGGGTGCCCAGCGGCAGCCCAGGCCGAAGGAGCCCGGCCGCGGCCCCCGGCGGCATCGCGCAGGGGCTGACGGAGGGCGGCAGGACGAGGAGCGCCAGCACCCGTCGCGCCGCCTCCGCCTCTCCTACCCCGGCCACGCTGACGCTCGACCCGCCGGCCACGACAGCCCACCCCGGCTTCGGCAGCAAGAGCAACTCTTTAAACTCATGCAGTGCGTTTTGGGCTTAAAAAGAAAAAAAAAAAAAGGGCACATAAAGGTTTGTGACTACACCGCTGTCTGTGGCAGGAAGAGCTTCTCCCACCTTCCCAACAGGACAACAACGTACACGACCCCCTGCGGGAGCAAACCTGGCCAGGCGGAGCGGGCCGGGGAAGGGGGAGACCTGGGCGGACCCTGCCCAAGCCTCCCCGAGCCCTGGGAAGGGCACGGGGGAGGCAGCCCCTTCCCAAAAACGGCCGCTTTCCCCCGTTGAAACCGCTCTCCTTTTAAGTCGCGTACCACCAGCCTCCGAGCGGAGCAGGAGCCGCTGCCTCAAAGCGAACGCCCCCAGGCGGCCCTCGGCGTTTGCCGGAGCCCCGCTGCTCTCCGCGAGAAGACGCCGGGGAGCAGGACGGCGCGCGGGCAGAGCAGGACGGCCGTGCAGCCGGGCCGAGCACCGCGGCAGCGCGACGCGAAGCCGCGCCGAACCTCCCGGCACTCGTTTTCAGGCACGCGCACAGCTCCGGGACGGGCTGCTGGGCAGCCCCAACCATCCCTCTGTGCCCGCTCCTCAAACAATTCAAGCACTGTTTAAAATACGTTGCTCGAGTCAGCGCACGCTTAAATGCCTGGCGGGATAATTTATTGGTATTCGCGAGTTTATCGGTCACATCCAGGAACACTTGTGTATGATGCGCTGCGTTATTAGACAGACCTGTACGACAAATATCTCCTCTCTTCTTAAAGAGGACTTGTCAAACCCTTCGTCATTAACGAGGAACCGGCCCCTGGGCTGATGAAAAATCGAGCGTTTCCCAGAAATAAATACTCATCGTTCATCTTAACCGTTGCAGCTAACTGAGCGCGGGGACGCGCAACGTTTGCATTGTAAAAGGCAGCTCGCTGAGCGCCAGCCCTCATCGCTGCAGAGAGGAGGGCAGCCGGCCCCGGCCCCTTCTGCCCGTGGGGGCCCCGGGAGGGAGCGGGCCCGCGGCGCTGCGCCGAGCCGGCACGGCTCCATCCCCGGCACGGCTCCATCCCCGGCACGCCTGGCCGCGGATGCTCGCGGCGGCGGGAGCGCCCGTCCGGCAGCCGCGCCGAGCTTCGCCGGCGCGCATGCAGCGTTTACGGGGCAAAAAGCAGCCGGGTGGTTTATAAAGGCAGCGCCCGGGTTGTTTATCCGCAGCAGCGCGCGGAGCTGGGAACGGCTGCTGTCGCGGGGAGGGAGGGCCGGCCGCCGGCACGCGTGACTCGATGCGCCTTTTGGCAGGGGGCAGGGAAGAGGGTGGGCCTGGGAAAGCGCCGCCGTCAGCGCTGGGCCGGGGCAGGGTCCCGCGGCAGGTCCGCGGCGGCCGGGGAGCCGCTCGCCGCCCCTTCGCTTCCCGCCGGGAAAGGGAGTGGGACGCTAAGCGCCCCGGTCTCCTCCGGTAGGAGTTTCCCTTGCAGGCCGAATCCTCGAAAGCGCTGGAGTTTGCAGCGCCGGGTCCTTCCGCGGTGGAATATCTGAGCGCCGTCTGACAGCGGCACCGAGGGGAATCGGCATGACAGCATATCCTGCGGGCCTGCCAGCGCCGGGCTTGCGGGGCTCCGTCCTCCCACCGGCTCCGATTACTTCATCCGCCTCTGAATCATCATCGCCAGCGCGGCCGGGCGGCTGATCCAGCCTCCCGGCCGCGGCCCCGCGGCCGACCCCGTCTCCCTCCACCTGCGAGCGCCGATGCCGGCCCCGCGCCGCGGCTTCGCCACCGGGGGAATTCGCACGCGCGGCTACAGGGAAAACAACCGTTGGGCTACACCCGCGCCGCCCCGCGGGCATGCTGTTCCACAACCAAAGCGAACTTCTTCCCGATTAAAAACCCCACACGCCGCACGGAATAACGATGCCGAAAGGAAGTCGCTCTCCTTCGCGAGCAGTTTCAGCACACCGGCGACGCCGCTCCAGCCGGGCTCAGCAGCTCGCCCGAACGGGCTGAGCGCGCTGCGCTAACCAGCCGGTATCACATGCGGGGCCCCCTCTGAGCGGGGCAGGACGTGCCACGTGCAACATCCCAAAGAGCGCCACGAGCCCCTGCAGGCACACAGCCACACACGGGGGGCACTGCCACGCAGCTCTCGTTATAAACTCATGCAAATTTATGCTTATTAACGTACATTGAAACTTTTTTTTTTCCCCCCTTCAATGGCCAAGCACGTACTTGGAAGTTATTATTTTTAGCATTGATTCTCCCCTTTCAGGGTGAAATTATGCTGTTCATACCAGAACGCAGAGGATGATTTTAGAAAGGATCCTCGCCCCGGGAGCCCGAACACAGCGAGGCGGGCGCCGTTCGCTGGCGGGCGCCCGGAGAAGGCGGCGCGCGCGCGCCGGGGCGCATGCGCCGTGCCTTGGAACGGGCGGCTGCTTGTTTTTCTGACAAACTGGAAGCACAATCATGTGAAGTCCCCGCTCTTGGCAGGAGGCTTTTTTAGCAGTAAGTAGCAGCTTTATGAGGAATATCCTTTGCCAGGGGACCATCAGCCAAGGAGCAATGGGATTCTTATTTTTTTAATGTACTTTTAATAAGTAGGCCACAATGATAATCTTGACACCAGAGTAGCTTTATTTCTACTTACAATTATCGCCACTTCTCTCTCAAGCTCCCCGCAGCCTCCAAAAGCAAACAAGACCACCAACCTCTCCATGAGAAAAACAGGCGAGAAAACAGCGTAGGGCCACTTGAAATGCAATCTGTATCGCAACTCATCTGCTCCGCTCGACCGATAAGGAGCAAAGCAGCCCCCCGCCCCTTCTCCAGACCTGTTAAATCCCACTTGGGGAGTTGGACTACTTTAACCCTTCCCAGCAGGAAGGGCCACCTCGGCGCAGGCAACAAAGGGCGACGTCCCCCCGAAGGTGCCCCGCGCTCGCCGGCAGCCCCCGGACCCCTCTGCTTCGCCCCATGCGAGCCAGGACCGCTGCCGGTCCCCGCGCTGAGCCTGCCTGCCCCCATCCGCTCACCGTCGCCCCGGGCTTGGACCTCGCGCGGGAACGACGGGCCCGCGCCTCCCGGCCACCCCGCTGGCCCGGTCCTCAGCCGCGCAGCAAGGCCACATGGGCACCAGGCTCAGGGAACTGCACGGGGTTAAAAATAATCCAGGAAAAAAAGAAGCTATTTTTAGCCCGGATTAGTTCCTCACAGTCCAGTTCAGCAGACGGCCCCGCACATGGCTGAACTGGGACAACAAAGAGGCACCCAGCAGGGACAAACAGGGAGCAGATGTGGCCAAGGTGCAGGCTGAGCCTTGGAGACTGGCTTATTTCTGCCAAAACCACCAATTTAAGGGGTGAACATAGCCGGCCAGACCTCCAAAACGGAGCACACCTTCCCCAGACGCGGGCAGAATTCAACCAGTTTACGAAGACGCTCACTAAGCAAAAGTCCCATCCAGTGACCCAGGAACGCCCCCCACCACCCCAGCCCTCCAAACTGGTCGTACCGAACCTCTCCCATGCCGGAAGGCGCAGCCACCTGCTCACCCAGCCTGGTCCCGTCGGCCACGTGCTCCGAGGAGACCGGGCTCCCCGAAGATCGGTCCTGCGGCTGAGCGCCCAGCTGCGGCCCGAGCAGCGCCTCCGCCTCCTCCCGCCTCGAGAGCTGACACCGAGGGAGAACAAAAAGCAGCCACCCGCCGGCAGAGCCAAGTGGGCCACAAGGGAGATGGGTCACCATGCCCACTGCCTTCTGCCAGACCTCCCATCTCCCCTCCGAAGCATGCCCTTACCGAGCCAGCACACCGAGGCAGCAGACTCCTTCCAGCCCGGCCTTCTGAAACGCCTCTTTATGCAGCACCACCGGAAAGGGATGCAAGTTACATATGGAAACACTAGCTGCTTCGTAGCACAGAGAGGAGCACGTGCCTCCAGACCTCCCACGGTCGTTGGGGGAGAGCTGCTCCAGGCCTGCATTTTACCCAGCAACTCTTGTTCTGCACCCCTCTTCCGCTATTCGTTCGTACAGAAGACCTCTGCCTCTTAACTCTCATCTGAATAGCACATCTATCTGAACGTATCCTCATCGCATCTCAGGGCTAGGAAGAGCGAATGCCAGCATAACCCCGTAGGCTGAATGCAGCAGCCCAGTTACCTCTCCCCTGGGCAGGGACCGCAGCCCAGCCACTACATAATGTGCACTGGTGCGTAGCAGCACATATTTCGGTTAACCAGGCTTCACACCACCTTCAGTGTGACCTCAGCAGGGCGACACCAAACGCAGACCTGGCGGCACGTGTCTCCACGGGGTTTGCAGGACGCCTATCTCACACCAGAGCATCTGGCAGCGACAGGAAGCGCTCGTTGTCCCATCTCCCTCCAGAACTGGGGATCCCACTCTTCTTTCAACAGCGTCCTGGTCGAGCTCCATCAAGGTGGAACCTATACACCTCAGAGCCCACCAGTCTGTCTCTCACAATTGACAAATATTGCTGTCCCCTACTTGGAAAAGCACTCCTGTGTTTTATTATGGTCGATGCTGGAGGATAGCAAATCCCTGCTTCCAAAGGCTGACACTAAACACATGATCTCTACTGCCCAGGCAGGACCAGATTCATTAGCGAGGGAAAGTACCCTGGAAAATTCTGTGCCTAGGGATACTTTTAAGAACCAGAACACAACTAGTATCTACTGAGCACGGAACGGGCAGGTCTGTGGCCACGGAGGTATGTTAAGGGAACAGCAAGGTGCAGAGCAGAACAGCAGATTGCCCCTCTCCCTCCATCCACACTTGTTACTTGCTCAACTTAACATTGAAACCAGAATTAGCTGTGCTAAATGTCTCCACTGCTAACAAGAAACAAATGTGGCCTCATGTTCTAGTTGCTGTGATCTAACAAAACAGACCATGGTAAACACTATAAAAATGTACTGGAGGGAACCACCCTGTGTTTGCTGGGAGAGGGACTGGATAATCTAATAGCGTTTTATCCATCTCTCATGTCTCTGAAAAAAAAGAAGGGAAAATTGGGCCCCGTCCATGACATTCGTCATGTGCTAACTATTCTCATGTCTTAACACTGCAGAAATCAAATTGGAGCAAGGCTACCTATCTCCCTTCCAATCAGGCTCTAGACCCAAGTGCTGCTTTTTATGGCCATGGAGCATGAGGAACTGCTTATGTCAGTGGTGTTACGGGACAGGCCAGTTTTTCCATTCCTATCCCCACGTTATCTGGGGAGATACTCCCTTTGCAGTCATCTCACTCTCCTCCTTAAGTGAATAATCCTTCACTTCACCAAACTGGGGATTCAGCAGTGGGATCTCCCTCTCATTTAAAGCATCAGCTGGGAGAAGGCTCCTTCGCCAAGAGGCTAGGACCTCTCTGGGTACCTTGAGTAATCTCAGCAACAACACTGGCATGGTAACAGCTTCCTATCTAGGTCACCCAACAGCAAGGGGTGATTCAGTCACCTACCCCCGGGCACCTCGTGTTATCCGAGGTCTCCTAAGTACCTCTCCAGCCTCCTGCTGGTACTCCAAAAGGGCACGGGCTTCAGCACTGAATCTGCCAGCCCCCAGGAGCATCATGGATACGCTCAGACATTTCACTAGCGCTGCACACCTCTGTTCAGCAGCGCCCAGAAGTCTCTCCCACCCACCGCACTCTCCTCCCATACCTGTGCCATCGGCAGTCTCTGCCAAGCGGCAGCCCCCCCTCCAGCCACGGGCAGCACCGTCCCCACTGGGGCTGCCATCTCCGGAAGGGGGAGAGAGAAACAGGCCGTGCTCAGGTCTCGCACAGAACTGCAGTCTCGAAGGCCTTGGTCACCTCCAGCGGGCAGGCCATGCAGGCGACCCAGCACTCCTGCGGACAGCCAGCCAGGCTTTCCGCATCCACCGCATCCCCATTTTCAAGCATCGTGGCTTTTTGACTTTAAAGCTACTTCAGGGTTTAGGATGACGACGGACACACATCAACTGTCAGGACACAGCATGTCCTGAGCAGTGATACTGAGCAAACTCACAAGCCCTGTTGCAGCGGGGAAGGGGGAAAGGGAAGCAGCATTTGGGATGCTCAGCTATAAACTGCTGCTCAGAAGCTGCAAGTGTAAATCACTGCTACTCCTTGGTCGGCAGGAGGGACAACATTTCCACGCACTCTTTCTCCATCTCTTACCTGGCTCTTCCCACGCCGCCGGTAGTTTCTTCTTACGAGGTTCTTGTAATTCTCATTTTTCTTGGTCAGGTAGTAATACAAGACACAGTCCGCCACCGTCTGCAATGACACAGGTGACTTAGGGAACAGAGCATTTTGGTCCCTCGCACCGTTAGCAGCAATATTCCAGCCCTGAGATCATCACATCTCCTGCAGCAAAAATTGTTTCTTTTTGCCAAGCTGGTGCAGGCTTTGAGCACTGAAAGAGGGGGACAAAGCACACGGTCCGAATAAAAAGCCCTGCATGGGGATACTGCTCTTCCAAGGGATGGAGTGGGACCCTTCCCGCAGGTGCATCGAGCCAGAGCCGGGGCGCAGAACGAAGAGCAGAACCACCCGCACCCCGCGTGCAAAGCGAAGCGAGGGGCTATCTCAGGGCAGGGGGAAGGGCTGACCCCAGATGACTGTGGCAACTAAAAGCAGAGTAGGGAGAGCCGCCTGTCACCCTTTGTTGTAGTTACACTACACGTAACCTGCCGCGCGCCTGTCAGCTAGCGTTATTTCCAGCCGCTAGGTTTACTGGCTAAAACGCACACAACTTCCAGGCAGACACGTCGAGCTCCCTGCATTCAGGAGCTGCTACCCAAACCCCCACGGCCAGCTCAGCAGAGCGCCGTCCTGGGTCAGCCACGTTAGGAAAACGAGAGCAGGGTGGCTGGGACGTGGCTCCGCTCCCCAGTGGCGCCAAGACCCTGGCAAAAGTCCCCCACACAGCGTGGGTTTGTGAGCAACCCAACGCCGGTCTTGGGCTAACGTTTCACAGATGAAACAGTTTTACAGTTTCTCTATAAAGAGAAATACACCCAGAGACCCATGACGCCTGCAGGTGCCCAGGGACAGGGTGCTGCTGACCTCTCCCACGGCGTCCCTCTCGGAGGGGTCAGCGGGTGGACGGGGCTGCTCTCTCCCACTCCTATGCAAAGAGCAGGACCGTTCGCAAACCAGATTGCAACTTTTAAAGTGTTAATTGGATTGCTTTCCAATCTAGCCCCGATTATACACACATACACACAAACACAAAAACTTACAGTCATCTGTTCCAAGGGCTAAGATCACTATGTTTTTTTATAATGCGATTTAAAAATCTATTAATTCATTACATTGAGCCATACTTTGCATCCCTCTCCAACAAGATAATGGATGTGTTCTGTATCATAATTACAGCCTGATTTACAGACGAGTACAAATAAAATTAGAAGACATTTTACAGCTTGGAACACAGGGTGGATTGTGAGCATCATCCAAGTCCCACCACTTTCAGCTTTAACAAGCGGGGAAAGGCTGAACACAGCCTAGTGTCTTACAGCACGTTACGCTAGATTGCTGCTGCCCTATTGTTTGCCTGCTGCTTCAGGCAGGAAAGTAGCTCTTACAAATGATCCTCCCCGTTGAGTCAGGTAGAATGAGAGCGTAATTTGGGCTGGAAGGGACCTCTGCAGGCCACCAGGTCCACCCCCCTCAAAGCAGAGGGGTTCCCCCAAACTGAACAGATATTGTGTCCCAGCTGTTGATGAAGCTTCTGGAGCCAAAAGCTGCTCAGCCAGGTGACCACCACACTCGGGCTAGCTGCGTGCCTGCCCACCCACCCAAGGGAACGGTTGGGAAGCCCAAGATCTCCATCCTTCCTCCAACCCTCCTATCAGACTTTGAGGAAATCCCTTCGCCTCTCTGTGCCTCAGTGGTGTGAAAGAGCACAGCACAGCCCACCTCCCCTGGAAAGTGCACTGCGATACACTGGTGAAACACTGCAAGGGATGGGCAAAGGCTATAACTAACTTCCCAGAACCAGAGAGAACAAGCAGCTCCCAAGCGTTTCTTCCCCAAGACCCATCTCCCTGTCCTCCCAGGCTGGGTCTGTTCAGGGTTCACCCGTGTGGCCTGTCCCATAAAAGTTATCTGGCCTGGCTCAGAACAGGACCAAAGACCCACTGTTCCTGCAGGTCTCTCTTTCAAACCCTTCTCCCATCAGTTCAATTAGCAGCAAACAGGAAAAGGCCACAAAGTGCAACACCCAGGCTGGGTATGTTCAGGCCCTCCTGCTATCAAACTATTCCTAAAAACGAAGGACCGACTTCAGGATTTTCAGACGGGTGCGTATGTGTGTCTGTACATGCAACAGCAATCTGAAATGCTGGACTAACCGGGATTCACCCCATCTTCAAGCTCCCCTGCCCTAGGTGGGGAGGCCACCCTCTCTGCTCTGCGGCAGGGACAGCCTGATTTCAGCACCTTCCTTACGAGATGGGCTGGCGGATGGAAAACGCCTGCACAAGATGCTGGAAAGCAGCTTCCCCAGGCAGCGAAAGGGGTGGGCTGAAATGCCTACGCACCAGGCTGGATGCATTCACACATCTTGTGGCTCTCAGCTCCCAACCTCTTCAGAGCTGACTCAGTCCCGTGTCTCTGCAGGAAGCCGGGACGTGCCTGGACCATGCCCCCAGGGGCCCTCAGCTAACACCACCCACAGGTGCTGGGGAGCTGCTGGATCCTCCAGCACTAGTAAAAATCATGAGATGAGGAAGAGATTGCACAAAGCAGGCAGGTGGGTTATAGGCACGCAGAGAGAGCCTCGAGGCTTACCTTCCTGTCCAGAAAGGAAGCGATCAGGCCAAAGTTCTTCGGATGCTGCATGAACCTGTGGGAGAAGGACGGAGAGGGTTAGCGTGGCGCCAGCGTTGGGTTCGAACTCACCCCCTGCAGCGGCGCTGCCTTGTCCTGCGCGCTGGGAGCGGAGGGGAACAGAGAGGCCGGCTTCTCAAGGGACTTGTGGTTTTGAGAAAATATGCCTCTGCTGATCAGCTTCCCAGAAAGACCGGAACTTTAAATTTAGCCCAGTGGAGTTTGGCTAATGGGGACCTAATCCTGCAGAGGTTGGTCACAGGGTGGGAGAGGGCAGGAGGGGCCAGCAGTGCCTGACAGCCATCCACCACCCTGCTCAGTCCCATGGCCACCACCACGCAAGCCCTGGCAGCCCATCCTGATGGCAGAATGGGCAGAGAAGGTGGTTGGACATCAGACTGAGGCCTCAGGAACGCCATATGCATTGAAAACAGGGCTTGGCAAAGGAAATAACAACTGGCCAGGTAATAAAAGCTGCATTCCCCGAGGAATTGTGATCAATGACTTGGAATCCGGTGGCACATGTCACTGCCGAGTACAACAGCAGGGCACCGTAAGAGGGGAGGGTGGTGGTTTTGCTGTAACCTAAAGGGCAAGATAAGTGTTTTAAGAGAGGAGGACGTACGTGGCTTTGGCCTCCATGCTGCCCGTCCCTCCTTCGCCCTGCACCGCTCTGTGCCCTGTACGGCTCTGCTGCACAGCGCCCGGCCGGTCACGTGAGCGTGGCTGTGGGCGCAGGAGGCCTGCAGCTGCCTCTGCCTCCTCGCATGACCCCGAGCCAGGCTGGGATGTTGGAGATCACCGCAAAGGAAGGAAACGGAAATCCAAGCCCCACGAGGAAGCACAGAGGTGTCACGTTGCAGAGTTGCTCAAGAGCTCCCCAGTGGCATGGAGGAAGGCTCCCTCCTGCCCTGAGCGCCAAGGAGGCTGTCAGCAGACTCTCCCGCGGCTCCGGCAGCCTGGGACGGTGCATCCCTGCGAGCAGCGAGCTATCTCTGGGTGCAAGAGGAATGCCTCCTCCAAAAAACCCCATTGCCCCAACTGGTGGGAGAGCACTGCAAAGCCAACAAGCTCTTGGTGCAAGGTGCTCCCAGCTGGCAGGACTGTCACTGGGTGCGGTGCCGACAGGCGGCGAGCTCCGTGAGCAGGACCCTCGCACTGGGCTGGAGCTCAGCACCAGCCTCCGCAGAGAGGCACCCACCAGGGCGGGCGCTGCTCCGAGGAGCGGAGCCGGGGGGAGAGGCCAGCCCTGCTCTGCGTGCACGGCTCCGATGGCTCCCCGGGGCCGCGCGCAGCGCCGAGCCTCCTCGGCACTGCAATACACCCTTCGAGTTGAAGCCCTTTGCCCAAGGGAAACCGTTTGCAGGAAAGAGGCAAACTGCAGCGCAGGCGCAAGGAAGGCAGCTCGAGGAGAGCTCGATACCTCAAGCCTGACTCTCGCCCTGCGGGCAATTCCCTCCGGGCTGCCGGCCCAGCTCTCTTCTCCCACCCTGGCTGCCAAACTCGCTGTCAGCATGCCAAGGTGACTTCAGGGAGGGCCCGACCCTGACTCCAGCTTGATGTTGGGTTGTCACGCACCCCACTACGTCCTTCTTGATGCAGGGACACCCTCTGTTTCGGGTGGCGCTGCAAGAGCCCTGTCCCAGCAACCAGTTGCCGGAGCAGGGGGACCCGAACTCCGCGGCAGCCAGCACAAGGCTTTCGTGGGCGAACCCGCGAGACAGGGCAGGACGTGGGAGGTGGGCAGCCTGGAGGACTGCAGCGGGAGTGGGCTGCTCTGGCGCTTTACAGGGACTCCTTCAGTCTCTATCCCATACGCAGCTGCAGCCTTTCTTCCACCAAGTGTTTTGAAGGGCACGACTATCCAAATATAACACAGACACCCAAGGGAGATCCTCCAAGACATCTGACTAAATAAATAAGTGAAAGAAAGAAGAAGCCACAAATGCTAGGGGAAAAAAAGAAGCCCAGCTGCTCAAATATATCGGGATCGCAGCACAGATCTGAAGCTGGCTTCTCCTGTCATACGTGGTACAAACCAAGAGCTGATCAAGGCACTGGCTTTTCAAGGCCATGTTATCAGTGGCGCTAACACAGTGGCAGGGGGATGAAGCAGATGGCAATCCGTGGAAATCTTTCACAGGCCAGGCCATGTTGGGATGGATGCCCAGCGCGTCAGGGCCTCGATGCCCGAGTGGGATTAAAGGGTACCACAGTCACGTCTGCTTCTTTAATGGCAAACCACGGCCAACCTGGGAACAGGCTAGCAATGTGCACACAGCAAAGAGATCTGAAATTCTGACCAGTTGCAAATCAAACCAAAACCTCCCTTGTGGTTAAGTTTTGATGGCTAAAATGGGTTCAAACCTGGAGCTTGTTGGTCTTGCAACACTGAGCTGTTTTCTCTGAGAGCCCCTGCGATCAGGGCTGAACAGAGGCGCACTGGGATTTCAGGGTCTGTGGAGGAGGCAGGCTACAAGCTATGACCGTGGAGGGCACAACTCTGGTTCACCTGAAAAACTCAGGCCAGAAACTGCAGCACACCACGTAGCTCAGCTCTCTACACAGAGGGGTCGGGGAAAGAACTGCAGCAGGACTCCCTCAGCAGCCTTCCCTACAGCTCACAAATACTGATGTTTGCTTCAACTGAGTTTTGCGAGAACCCTGAAATCCTTCTGTATTTACGCCTTGAGCTTTGCATCACCCATGGCAATGACACAGAAACCACCAGGCACAGCAGGATGCAAGAGCTGGGCGTGGATTCTTCCAGCCCCATTAGCCAGGCATGGCCCCTCCATTAAAGACGAAGTAATTAGCCTTTGCGTCATTTGTGTGCAAGCCTTGCAGTCTGGAGCACCACATTTTAAGGCTAATTAGCAATAAAGGTTCTCCTCCACAAAAGGCTTAAGAGTTGGTTTTGTTCCTTTTTGGTCCCTCTTGGCAATTACTTATCTCAGCTGCAAGCAGGAGGCTTCAACAGCAGAGAAACAGCAGCGGTCTTTCTGAGAGCGAGTGAGGGCTCCCCTGGTTTACCTGGAGGGTAACCCTGACTGTTTCTAGCTTGGTGTGGTACAGATGAACATCTAAATTACACACCTAATGACCACCACCATAACCTTGTGATCACAGCTCTGATCCCAACCGCACCTAAAAACAATGCAAACACTCCAGCCTAGCCTCTGCTTTACCTTGGGAGCCGCAAGGTAAAGGTGCCTCTTCCCCTCCCGTTTCCTCTGGGCACCTCCGTTCCTGGCTACGTCTACACTGCCAAGTTAAGAGCTGATCCAAGAGGGAATCCGAGCCGAGTAAGCCTCTTGATCCCTGTTTTCCTCTCTCGGTGCTGGCTGCGAGCCTGCTTGTAATCCGTGGTGCTTTTTCACAATCGGCTGGAGTCCAGACTATGATGGTGCTGCTGTGATGGACAGCGCTGCCCGGCCTTACCTACCCTTACCCCACTTCTTTCACGTCCATTCCAGCGAGTCCCAGCAAAGCTGATCCTGCTGAAAGCTGAACTCCAGCTCTGTTTTTAAAGACACGCGTGATACTCTGCCTTCTGTGTGTCCGTTCTGCTTAGGGCATGTTAAAAATAAGAGCGTAAGCCTGAATGCAGGCACCAAGCACGCTCTGGTCCTCTGTGAGAACAGCACTGGAGTCCCCACTGGAGTACGAGACAAGGGGGAAGTCTGTATCTGAGCCTCAGCCAGGACCCATAATTAACTGACAGCAGAGTTGTACCCAGGGAAAGGATCGGAAATTCTCAAATTGATCTCAGTCATTACAGCAAAGCTGTTTTCAAGCACTGCTTGCAAACAGGAGAAAACACCGCAGACAGAGTTTGCATGTGTCTGATGTGGGAATGCAGCCATGGAAACAGCAGCTGGTGGCAAATCCTGCAGACAGCAGGACGGAGTGCTGAGGGAAAGGTACAGCAAGAGGCGGCTGCAAAACGCAACGTGAGGGTGTCTGAATGGGTTGGTTTGATGTTGGCAGCCTCAAGAACCCCCTAGACACACGGTGCCCAAAGGGCACGTAAATCTAAAAAAAAATAGCAGCGCACAGAGCACTGAGTTTCACTGGCTTTATCCTTAAACTGGCTGATACAACAGGTCAAGTGGAAGCAGAAAAACTATTACTTTTCTCCCATGTGGAGGGAGGCGCAGGATTCAGGGCTGAGCCCGGATCGCTAACTATCTGAGTATTCATCATGAAGGACCAAGATTTTTCTGTCCCAAAGGAGGGGTTTTTTTGCCCTTGGTATACTTGTTGATTTCTTAACACTACAACCCGACCTTCGCTTCCAATACAGCCAAAGTATAAAAAAAGTAACTTTGGGTAAGAAGGATCACTCTACTGAAATAATGTGTATTTTACAATCTGCCATGGGGCCTGTGAGTTAACAATGTAAAAGGACCTGAGCTTTCTGTTCAGGTCCATCACCCTGTGCCCAGGACCCGAGCAAGCACAGCAGCTGCAGCTGGGTCACAGCACTGCTTTCCTCTTTGAATGAACTGTCTGTCCCAGTGACTCTGCTACACCACTCCCTGGGTGCAAGACAAGCCCTTGGGCAATTCCCTCAGAGCACCTGCCTTGGGTTGTTGCTTTCTGTGACCATCACACACCAGCTTAGTGTGCTGGGACCCCAGCCAAAGGCATTACATAGGCTGCAGCTCACAATTCCCAAAGCCTAAACAAAGAGACGTTCATAGGTTGCACTCACTTTTCCCGAAAGGTCTCCTTCTCCTGTTCACTCCACATGTTCATCACCTGTCGGTCCTTGTAGACCTTCATAGGGTCATCCATAAGGCCGTTCATGTTGATGAATTTAATGCGCTGCTGGTCAGCATCATAGAGCATGGGAGGGATCACAGCGAGCTGGCGCATCTGCTTCTCCAGGTTCTTTGGGGAAAGCAGAGAACAGCTGGTCAGCACCGCGGGCCCGCGGGAGGCTGGAAGGGACAGATGTTCGAGAGGAAAGGACAGGCGGAGGAACAGGAGAATTTAAAAGCAAGCACTAGACAGCTTTATTGCTGGAGTAATTGTAAATTAAATGCAGAAAGAGGCTATCGCCATCAGCCAGGAAACAATTAATCTTTCATTTTGAAATAAAGGGCTTCTAAGATACCACGTAAAAACGTTTGACCTAAGGAAGCCAGCTTCTGACCATGATGAGACACAAGTCAAAGCAGTGGTGGCACAGGAGTGCAGAACCTCTCCAACCAAGAAACCCATGGCCACACAGAGGTTCAGTCCCCTCTGAGGGAGGGTGAGACCACCAGGCTGCAAGGTAAGTGGGTCAGCCCTGCAAAGCCTTCTTGAAGGGTGGCCAGGAGGAAGTCTGTCTCTGTTTCGGCTCTACAGGAAACCTAAAATTGTTACAGGATATTTCCTAGCAGCATCCACACCCTCTTTCCTCCCTCGATTGAGTCTGAAGTGTCTCAGCTACCACTGAGATCATACAACCCTGGATAAAACAACCAAATCAACTGAGTGGTGACAAAACTACCTTCCTCCATGTGCCAGTCAACGAAAGCATCAACTCACAGTCGAGCTCGCACACCTCTCTCCTGACAGCCATACGAGCTGCTCTGGATACCACCCAGCCATTCCTTCTCGCCATGTGAGCAGATCAAACATCACCATAACAGGGCCATGACTCCTTCCTTTCCTGTAACGGCAACTCCCTAAGACACAATCTGATGCCTTTACTCTGATTTAAGTCAGAGTCTGATTTAAGTCAAAAGCTCATCCAGAACCCAGGCAGCATGCCAGGACAGGACAGATTAGGCACTCGCGTTTCCTTAAATATTTACAACAGAGTAGCCAAAGCAGTGTTTCACTTGTGCCGTTCCCTGCCCAAGCGCTGGGACGGCCCCTACGGCCAGGCTGCCTGCAGTCCCCCAGGCAGATTCGCACTGTGGGGATGAGGGGGTGCTCTGGTCACCCCTCTTCTGTTTGCTAGCAGCAACGTAACTCCCAAACCCTCCCTGTTATCTGGGGTGGCACTAGTCAGACATAAATCCCAACCTGTGATCCCGGAAGTCCAGCTCTCGAACGCTGTTATTTCAATGTAGAGCTAGACGCCAGTTCCTTGGAGAACGCTAAAGGTCTACTCCCTCAAGCAAGCTGCTAGCCCAGGCCCCAGCCTCGGCTGCCCAGCACCGCTCTGCCGTCCCGTGGGAACTGAGCACACGCTCCTCTGCAGTGCATGGGGGAAGAGGGGGATCCAGGAGCAAACCCAGCCCCAAACTCTTCCTTCTAAAACACAACCCTTTGCACAGACAAGGATGCTTCAACTCATTTGGCCACATTCCTCATCCTCACTAGGACGCCTCTGCTCCAGCAGCCCCTTACGCAGGATGCCCTGGGGGTGTTATCTCATCACGGGAGGTCAGGGCAGAGCTCGCAGCAGAGCATCAACTCTGACAAACGCAGACTGCCCTAAATGAAACGACTAAGACTTAATTAGCAGAGCCGTGGCAGGGAGACAGGCAGCTGGCAGGAGCGCTGCTCGCAGCTGCGGCGTGCAGGGCCTCTCCCGTCGCCTGGCAGGGCCTCTGGGTGCCGAGCACTGCAGATACACCCTGCCTGAGCACGGCGGGCAGCCAGCCCTCTCTCCTCTCCAGGAACGCGCCGGCGTGGAGAGCAAGCCCTTGCCTGCAGCTCCAGCACCGATCCCCTGCTCTAGCCTCACTGCTTTTCCAGTTCCACAGAAGAGCGCAATATTTGAACGGCAGCTCTTAAGGTCTCCTCTGAGAACAGCAAAGCAGTGCCTCCGGGCTTTGCAGAAGAGTACTGGGGTGGAATTTAATGGCCCGTGCTATGCAGGAGGTCAGATGCAATGATGTAACGGTCCCCTCGGCCACAGGCTCTACAGCGCTGTGAAATTTCTCTCTCCTTCTGAGATCCACATCCCCTGTGCGGTTGCCTGAATTTTGCAACAACAAATTCCCTCTAACCCAGGGCAGCAGCACAGAGCTGTGCACAGGCAGCAAACATCCCAGCTATTGCTGGGCAATGGCTGCTCTCCCCTCCCAAGCGTGATCCATTCACTGCAGCTCGCCGGCTGTGCCAAGCAAGTGGAACCCTTGTGAAACCAGATCCAAACGAAGCCAAGGTCACGGGGATGTTTCAAGATGAATGGAGCACTCCCAGAAGACATGGGCCAACTGGCTCACGGACAAACCATTCATTCCATAGGATTCCCCTGCGTCAAGCTGCACGGCCCATTCAAAACAAAACGAAACAGAAAAACCCCTTCGCCCGTCAGCCAGGGCGCCTGCTGCCTCTGCTTCCCACCTCCACTTGCAGTTCAAGCTAACAGCAATAACCCGTTTGTGGGGTGCTACCCAGGATCAGCAGCAAGCTGGGGTTTCACGTCCCCAACAGGCAGGCAAACGCCATTAAATCCTACCCGCTGGCCACCAACGCCTGGGGCGCTCTGCTCTGTGTTTCACCGCTGCAGAACCATCACACAGCTCTTTTGCATCTCTCCAGTGGCCGGAAAGATGCTGCTGGGTATTAAACGAACACCTCGCTTTGGATCCTGTCCAGGAAAGCTATTAGACACACGCGGTAACCTCCCCAATTACAACATGGCCTGAAGTTTGTGGGATTTGGCATAGGGAGGTTTCACCACGGGGCCTGCTGGTGCTCTGCTGGCTTCCTTGGTGATGAGAGGAGCGAGGGGTGAAGAGGAGGAGAAAGGACAACCCAGTCTCACCTCTTGTTCTGAGAGCCCGTCGATAATTTCTGACACCTCGTGTTCGCTGCGCGCAGCCGACATGGAGAGACCGCTGCCTCTCTGTCCTACCCTGCTGGGAAAGGGCAGGGAAACACTCAGACACTGATGCTCCGGTTGGTACGAGGCTCTGCGCCGCAAACAACCCCTGTTCCCGCTCCCCTCGTTGCTGCTTGCAGAACTTTTATATCCCAACGCTCATTCCACACTGCCCTGTCCCATTTCCCATATCTCTGGGTACGGCACCCACGACCGGCTGCAGCACCGCGGGCTCTGACAGGACTCATTCCTGCCTGGAAACCACCACCCCCCACGTAAAAATCTGCACGTTTAGGGCTCACAGTCAGAGGGACCTAATCTAGCTTCCTTACCTGTGCCAACAATCACATCTTGGATTACTACAACGGCAGGACATTTCATACCCAGTCGTGCTCTCCGTCATGTTTTCCCATGCTCCCCTCATCACACCGCGGCAATGGAATAAGTATGTCAGCTTTAGCACTGAGCAATTAGCACTGTGCCGTTGCATCTAGTTTGCAAACGCCGCAGGAGCATTTAAATCAAAGTCATCCATCAACCTCTATCCCCCCGCAATGTCATCCAACATAACAGCCATATTTCCCAAGGAATTTAAACTTTTCACATTGAACAGGTAAAAGTTTAAAACATCTGTCAGTACCATCTCTCCCCTTCCCTTTAAGACAGAGCAAATAAAGCAGCAAATGAGGGACTTTTCAGACACCTCCAGCTGTTTGAAGGGCACAACGAATGGATGAGGGACACAAGGGTTTTGGTTCTGTGCACATCCGGTGTCTGCAGGCAAAATCTTTATGGCTTAAATGGGAAGGATGGGGATTTTTCAGTGAGCAGGGTGGAGATTACAAAATTGCTTCTCCTCTTGGCAGGAAACAGTGTGACCTCAACCGCTCAGTAAGGAGGGTGAGCTAAAGAGGGGAAAGCGGGCTGCGAGAGACAGGGGACATCCCTCTCTGTGGGACCCTCTACTCCTTTCATATCTTCTGTAGTCACTCCTGTAACCTTTGCAGACGTTCTTCCCCTTTGCCCGTGCTCTGATCAAAACGTGAGCGTATTCTACATCATCAGCACGACCGAATCCATCTGCAAGTCTCGTACATCTTTATTTGGGCCTACCGGTAAATGGCTAATTAGTGCCATCCTGGTCAGGTGGCCAAAACGAGGGACCTGCCCATGCGCTCTGATGTGGCCCGCCAGGAAATTAAGAGCAGAGGGAAGATGGGCAGCCACATTCCCGACATTTTTCCTCCTCTGTTGGAGCTATGATGAGCCACCCTGGGGAAAAAGCAGCAAGTTGTTTGCTGGCTCCTGCAGTTGGCGCACCATGTAATTATTCCAAGAGAAGGGGAGAGAAGGGTCCTGCCTAGCGACAGCCACCCCAAGCAATTCTTCCCACAATCAAATCCCACAACATTAAAGAAGAAAAGAGAAAGGCTGTCCAATACCAGCTCAGCCCCTTCCTACCGCTTCTCCTCTAACCTCTGCATGCGCTCTTGCAGTTCCCGCTGCTTCCGAATCTCTGGGAATTGCTTCTCATAGTATTCCCGCACTTTGCTCTCTTTGGCACGGCGCCGGGGGTTATTTTCGATACGCTCCACTTTCTTTTCCCAGGCTTCCATCAGCTGGTCATAGCGCTGGCAAAACTTCTGTTCCTGAGAGGGCAAAGTGAGAAAGGCAGATCAGGGGACGAGCTTTGAAGGAGCAGCTCCTCAAGGTCTTTCCCCTGATGGCAGGTCAGGCTGAGCATGAGTCACATTGCTCGGAGAAGCAAGGTTTAGTCGGACACAGATGCACTGCAGGGACTGGGACCAAGCAAAGGTAGATTCTCAACACAGACCATCAGGTCTCCTCACGCTTTCCCGTTCCAGGCCCAAGATCTCTGGTAAAACAGGGACTCCAGCCCAGTGGGGCTTTGCTTGTCCTTCCTACCTTCTGCCTGAGCATCCTCCAGAGCTTACAATGCTCAATTCAGCTAGCCCCAGTCCCAGGCAGGGAGATAAGCTCCCAATACAGACAAGAAAGGCCATGCACAGGGAGAGGGCAGGTGGCAGAGGAGCCCAAAACAGAGGGGACTCCCCTGCTCTCCCCAGCACGCCACCCCGGCTTGCGGACGTCTGCCCTCCAGCAAGGCCCCGGCTCCTCTCCTATCTGCTGCGTTTGGTGGCTGCTTGAACACACCGCTCCTTGCTCTGTTACCAAAGCACCAAGCACGGATGGACAGAGGGGTTTGCTCCAAAGACGTCATGCCCAGACTCCCAACCTCACGGACAGAGGCGCTAGGAATGAGCTTTCAAACGTGTGCAGAACCCTCCTGCTGAACTCAGAGGGACACGACGAGTCCGTGACCGTAAAGGATTAGCTCTCAAACGCTAACATCAGGTTTAATATTATTATTAATAATAACGCTGCTGGTATGCAGCGCATGCCCTGCATGGCCCCATCATCATTATTATTATGAGAGCTAACGTGGTATGTTCCACATTACGATCATATCCAAACATCTCAAACAAAACGATTCATGTACATTGGAGCCCTCTGATGCCAGCTAGCACAGGGACACCCCCCTAGCCAGCGGGGGCAGCAGCTTCGGCAGCTCCCGCAGCGGGGCTGGCGGATGCAGGAGAGGCGCTGGCCTGCTCGAAGCGGACAGCCAGCGCTGCCAGGGCAACACGGCTGCAGGAGCCGATACCCAAAACCGAACCAGCCGCAAACAAAACCCAGCTGGAGAAGAGCAGTGTGACAAGGACACTGCGGGAGCACAACCCCAGGCACGTAGCACCGTCAGCCCTTCCTAGGGATGAAGCAGCTAAAGAGACTAATAATAACAAAAAGGAAAGCACCTCCACAGCTGATCAACGCTAAAATCCCAGTTTTATCTGCAAAGATGAGCACACCAGCCTCGGAAAGGAGAAGCCAGCGGGGGAAACCACCGAGAGAGGACAACTAAGCAGCCCCGTCCCCAGGCGACGTGCCGCTGGGGGCCCATCTCTCGGCCTGGCGTGCAAGAGTGCTGGAGCAGTGGCAGCAGCCGGCGCTGGCAGCCCTCCATGCCCCGCGGACGAGGAGGGAAAGGCGCCCGGAGAGGAAGGAAGAAACCAGCAGTATTTACAGAGTTGTGGGCCGCTTCTTTCGCTGTTTTTGGCAACGCAAGAAGGAAGCCCCTGAATTGCTTTTTTATTTTCGGACACAGAGGGGAAACGGGATTCTCAGGGTGGTAGCTGTTTTTTTCTTTAGCAACCAGCCCCTTCAGCCCCTTTGTGGGATTTTCAGCTTTTCAAGTCCTCCATCAGTAGCGGCTGTAATTTCTACTGCTTATCTCCTCCTCCCTACACAGCCCAGCAGGCCTAAATCTTCTGCCGTTGATTCGTATTAGAAACACCCAGCAGGGAACCCTTGTGCTCGCCAGTCCCGGCACACCGCGGCTGAGAGCCAGACACCCAGCAGCACCACTGCCACCCCAAGGGCTTGCTCCCGCGGGCAAGATGAGGACCCTGGGAAAGTGCAGGGGTTCAGAGTAATGTGGGATGTGACCCCCTCCCTGAGAGCGGCGGGAGGCCACCTGCTCTCAGTGACTGCTTTTGCTCCCAATGCAAAGAGCCCTGGCCCGTCCCCAGGTGCCCTGGACACCTCCACCAACTCCAGGCCCTGGCGAGCAGGTGAGTGACTATCCACACCGTGACTCAAGGTTTTCTGCCTCCTCTTCGCTCTCCCCAGCAAGGTGCTGTTGGATCTCCTTCCCAGCAGGGACAAGTGGGTTCAGCAGCTGAACCCTGCTCAGGCCAGGCTGGCGCAAAAAGAGGCCTGGAAGGAGCAAGCCCCTTCGAGGACCCTACGCAGTGTGGGATTTTCCAAGCACGGTGCTCTCTCTTGAGCTCCTGTCCGGTTTAAAGCAGTCGAGCAAAAGCTAGGATATCTTTTCCATCTTTAGTGCTGATGAGTCATTTCTTCTCTTCCCTTCTGGAAGGCCACGTATGTCCTTGAGAAGGGACACAGGAAGAGCGGAGAAGGCAGGAGAGCCCGCTCCTCTCCGTCCAAGCAGGGCATGCACACACACGCAGGCCAGCCGCAACGCCACGGCAGGTCTGAAGTCACCCGCGTTGACTTCCCTGACGCTGGAGAGCAAGAGAGAGCTGTAACCTCCCCTGGAAAGAGCCACGAGCTCTCCACACCGGGGAGACATTCACCGAGGACCGTGCAGCCGAGCACCCTTCCCGCCACGTGCACCGGCCCGGGCGCGCACGTCGTGGCATGGGCACTGCCAATGTGACTCACAGGCCACCGGGCAGCTCCGCGCCTGGGCACGTGGGGCTGGCTTCCCCGCAGGGACGAGCTGGCACCGGGCCGAGCCCCGTCCTGGGCTGTCTGACACCGTGGGCGGCAGCTCGACAGCCCTGCGACGCCCTAGAGCTCCTCCGCTGTCCTGAAAAATAAACCCATTTTTTGTTGGCTGCTGCCCAGGAAAAAGCCCATGAGCGAGGCGGGCACACCCTGCTGCCAACGAAACCCAGAGCTCGGCTCTGCAAGCGTGCAAGGCGCCGCGCTGCAGAAACGCAGCCTTGCAAGCGACCTGCCGGGCCGATTCGTCGCCATGTTCCCTGGCAGCCGCCCAGAGCGACTTCCTCTTGGCGCATCCACCTGCCTTGTACCTGCCCGTCCAGCAATGCAGCGACCGAGCACCTCCCTGGGATTTATGGGATTAGCCTGGTAACCAGAACATTAAAATATCGTTTGCAACACAAATACAGCCTCCCCCCCAAGGCAGATCGCTCAAGACAGCCTCAAGCGTAAGCATAAGCCGCTGTTCCCTACTCCTGCCACCCTCGTGCTCTAGGAAGACGCCCTGGAAAGGTGCCTGGCTGGGATCCCCGTTGCAGGAGGAGGGCGATGGCCACAGTCTACTCGGCTTGGAGCATCTCGGAGCCCGCGGGAGCCACGAAACACCCTCAGTGACACCGGTGAGCTCTCCCAGCCTCATGTGAAAGCAGCTGGGCGACCAGCGGGGATTTTAAGGTTTCAATCTGAGTGAAACAAATGCCTTCTAGGCCCCAAATTAGGAAGTGAAAGCAGATGTCACTTTGCAAAATAATCAATGGCAAACCCCAGATCGCCTCCCTCCCCTCGCGCCTGTGCTACTGTTCTGAGTTCCCGGGCCGGTTTCAAGACCAGGCGGCTCGGCAGTGGCGACTGCGTGTTAGTCACGCTCCGAGTCACTGCAGCAGAACCAGGGCGAATCGAGATTTCAAAGAAATAAACTCATCTCTTGCCACTGCCTTCCTACGGCTGGAGGGAAGTCGGAAGCGGCAGGATTTCCCAGATGTATTCTGCTCTACCCTCGCTCTCGCTTATTAACCAAAAAAAAAGGGCTGAGGCAAAACCCACTAAGATGATGGAAACACCCAGCTTCCCATCAGCTGGGTTACCCTTAACCAAATAGGTTAGTCATGGCACGCACCCGGAGCACAACCAGGTCCACAGCAACCCAATGCTGGCTTTGCTCCAATCTTGGCCAGCTATCATGGACCTGGCAACTACTGAAGCAGAAGGACACATCCTTTGACCCCTAGGAGCTCCTCAAGGCAGCTCTCAGACAACACTAGGCCGACAAAGCGCCTCCAACCCTTTCGTTAATGCAGTCTAACACCATCCCTGTGAATAAAGTAATTCCCCCTTGCACGCCCAGAGCCGGAGGCTTTCCTGCCCCTCGCAGATGCACAGGAGGTGCTCTGGTCTCATCAAGAGTTAACGGAAATGCTGCAAGATGAAAGCAAGGAACAAGAACAAAAATAAAATACCCTGAAACCTGCCAAGCGGAATCTCGCATCGCGGGCAAGAAGTAATAGCTAACGTGAACAAACCATGGCAGCTCCAAGGATTCACAGATGCTGTGTTTTGAGCCCTCTTGAAGCAACGCTATCTCAGCCAGATGACAAACACAAACTCCCCATCCTGCCAGAAGATCTGCTACATCCTCTTGCTTTCAAAGTGTCATATTTGGGAAAGAGGCTAAAAATACCCCACAGAGTTTATTAAGCTTCAATGCTGGGAGGCAGCCGGTTGCCTGTGTTGCGTGTCGGTCTGCAATGCGGCCGGGAGAAAGAGCCCAGCTCCAGCCCTCCGAGCTTGGAAACGCAGTTTGCCTTCCCGGAAAAAACAAACAGGGCCCCGCAGCCCGCTCCGGCCCGCGAGCCTGTCCAGCCAATGTGGCACTCGGCAGAGCAGAAAGCAAAGGTCTGCCGAAAAGCTTCAAGGCTTTGAGAGCTTTCTCCTTCTCCGCTGGAATGAAAACAAGCCCTTCCCGAGGCGGCCGAGCCGGCGCTGGAAGCTGCGCTGCCACCGTCCCAGCAAAGCCGCCCGGCACGATCACCGGGCTGTCGTGCAGCAGGTGGGATGCTTCATTTCTTCCTTTTCCCCGTCTCTTTGGGACCCTTTGGCGAAAGTTTTATCCAGAATTCCTCTTTTAAGGAGCCAACATTTTTTAGATAGGAAAAGCAACAACAGCTCCGCACAGTCGATCTCCCCAGCGACGCTGCGCTGCGCTCTCCCGGCACGCGCTCAGATCCTGCCAGCGAGACGGGGAGCACAGCTCGCAGCACTAACCTCGCCAGAGCACGGCGCCGCGGCTGAGCTCAGCGCTCCCGGCTCGCGCCTGCTCACTTAACGCCCCTTCCCACCCTGCGGTTTCACCAAAGGGATCCTTCACGCCGTGCAAGCGGTACGCTTCGGACCCAACCCAGCTCGCTGGTCTGCAGCATCGCCGCTGTTCAGTTTTCCTGGTCGATGGAGATAAACCTTTTACGGCCAGACCAGCTCCCCGTTTCCCGCTCTCGGCAACGCTCTGCAGCATCACCCCTCGGCGGGCGACCCAGTGTTTGCTGCTGAGCCGGAGCGGGGAGCGATCGCCGCTGCCTGTGACCGCTGCCGGCTCTCCGGGGCTCCCCGGCCTCGCTTCTCCCAGGGCACAAGGCGCCGGAGGAAAGCGAGAGGGCATCTGGGTGCCCCTGCGCTGCTGGGTTCAACGGCAGGTAGATCACTATGCACCTCCGGGATCGGCCACCGCGCGCCCGGGACACCCCCAGCTCTGCGGGAACCTGCTCCGTCGGGGGTTCGTTACTGCAGCTGGAGGGAAAGGGCTTCGGGGGGCAGGAGACGGCTTCCAGAAACTTGGGACATGCTGCGCATGGAGAGGCAGGACACAGGCCTTCGGGAACAGCTGAGCGTTCACTGCCAGACCTAAAACTCCTCCTTCGCTGGGGCACCAGAACATGACACCGGTGTCCAGGCGGTGCCGAGCTCTGGGGGCCCCTGCAGCTCCCGTACCTTGTTCTCTCGGCCGAACGGGGACCGGCAACGTCGCCTCTGCCCTGCTCCGAGCTGGCCCTGGGCTGCAACGATACACCAAAAAGCAAAAGAACCCGGAAGAAATGCTAGCACATAGATGGGCTCCGCTAAAAATAGTGCCTGCTACAAAACAGGCAGAAAAATAGCTAAGCGTACCCATTTTGCAAACAGAATCAGCAAATGCATTCACTTTGCAAATTCAGCAACCGTATGTTGCCTATTTTGTAGAATAGGCAAAATGCTTCCCTAAACTGAAAAACCCCCTTTCAAGGACACTGAATAAACCGGCTGGCAGAAATTTACCTATTTTGCATGACAGATGACTTTTCTGCAAGCCATATTTTAGGAACCGTGCTCTTGCAGCCTAATTAAACTTTTTTCCCCCCAGCTCCTTGATATTCACAACAGAGCAACTCATTCTCAATTTAGCACAGTAACTGGTCGTTTCTAGCAGAAAGCAGCTCCTGTTTAGTTCCCTTCTGCTTCCAATAAAACCACATGATCCGTTGCAATCTCTGTTTTGAGGAAGGGAATATTGATATTTTTTCACAATTGCACAAGTCATCAGTTATGGCTGGCAGGGTGTCCTGAGCAACGCTGGCCTGCCACGCCGGGTCACGCTGAAGGCCCGTGTAATCCAGTCAGTCTTCTCTGGAAATTTGGAAGAAGTTTTATCAGGAGAAAGGCTGAGTAACAAACGTATTCAAACACAAACGGGAGGCACAACTGTCCAAGTGCAAGACCTGTGGCTTTTGGAGGGTTGCTATAGCATGGAAAAAAAAAAAAAGAAAAAAAACACAGGAAAGAAAAGGAACATGCCTTTATTCACCATAAATAAGAAAATAATCTGATCATTGGCTCAGAAAGGTCTGTGTAAACAGCCTTATTGAAAGCTGCTTTTAAAGGCAGAGCCTTCGAAGCACTTCCCAGGATCACTTATTTAGAGTTTTTCCAACAATTCCTCCAAGCCAGAGCGGTTCTGTCCAAAACCAGCAAAGAAATTAATAAAACCTGCCACATTTTCAGCATAGGACACTAACGCTGGCGCCTGAGCCTGGCCCTGAGTAGCGACATTGAGTCAGGAACCGATATTTACACCTTCCACATCAAACACCAAGCCCTGAGTTGTGAGCTGAATCATCCTTCACGTTCATCCACAGAAAGACGCCGCAAAATCCACCTAGTGCTTCCCGGTCCGGGCCGCTCGTTTGCTCCTGCCATTTCCCTTCTTTGTGCAACCGAACCAACCGGCAGGTTTCGCCCTCCAGCTCCCGCTGGCTACTGTGGCAGGCAACCATCAGCACTGAAAATCTATACGTTCTGTAAATCCTACTTGAACTTTCTCCCCTTTTTGCTGCAGGCTTAGAATAAACGCCTTTGAAGGCTCGCAGTAAAACCCACCTTTCCCCCTTACATAACTGACAGCAATTTCGTCGCAGGTTGCTGCAAGTAAGCTCGCAGGGAAAGGTGTCTCAAACCGAAGCGGTCGGGGCTTGGTTTTGTTTTAAACCACAGATTCCTAGAACGTCGTTCTGCGGCCAGCTGGGAAGAGTCGGATTAGTCTTTAGATCATTTATCGGAAGTAGAGTCAGTTTGTTTCACACCTCTCTTAGCATTCAATTACTCACAAAATAGACATTTACTCTGTGAATAGTCTCTCTGAAATCAATGAAGGGCTCCACTGTGATTAAGCCAATAGCTCATGTTTGCTTTGCACGGGGCGTGCGTGGAGGGAGCTGCTGCACGCCGCAGAATCAGGGACCTCTCGCTCACGTCCAACTTACTTCTAGCAGAAGAGATGCCACAGCGAGGAAGACGACAACGCAACGGGCAGAACAGCGAGCACCAGCGCGACTGCGCTAGAAAGCTTCCTTTTCTTTCTGGCATCAAAGAATTACTCTGCTTTGTACATTCAAATTAAGATATAGGGGAATCACTTACCCACTGTTTGCGAGCATGATTTCTCCTTTTAAAGTACAAAATTAACTTTTTCCGCATTGCCTGGTTTCTGAAAAGGAGAAAAGATGAGATCCAATTAATGAGCCTGTTAAAATTCAAAGCCTTGCTCACTCAACTCACAATTTTGGATTCAGCAAAGCAGTTACCACCTTAACTTGGAATTGCATCAACTTCAGATCAGTAAATATAGCTATTCAGGGACCTTGCGCCAGCTTCAGAGAAAGACCAACCGTAGATAAACTCTCAAGAGCAAGAAGTTTCACTCGTGTCTATTGGCAAAGCCAGGGCTACGGGAGGACCAAATCCATGAACTCCCAATCCTGCAAACGTTCTCTAGGGGCTCACCACTAAACGGGGGTCCCACAGACACCGCCTGGCCATCTCACGCCACGCGGGCAAGGGCAGCGGGGGCCGCAACAGGGCACTCTGCTCCCTCCACGATATAACGGTCTATATGACCTGCGACATAACACAGCCTTGCGTTTCTCCCTGCGCCGACCTCAAAGCTCAGCCCTTCAGCGTTAGGCTGCAGGTGGGCCCCAACTGCTGGTTACAAGAGCACAACCGACGTCGGCACGGTGAGATCGGACCAGGGACGCCATCGTCTCCTCTGCAAGCTGTGGCCAGGGGGACGTCGCCATTTAAGCTGCCTGTAAATACACCAGCATCAGCCGCTCTCGGGGCTGAAACGGGCTGTCCGAGCAGGGACGCGAGCGCGGGCCTGTCTTGCAGCAACACGCGCAGCTCCCCGACGCCAGGGTTGGGACCAGACGCGTGCCTGGGCCGCCAGCCGAACCAGGGCCCGTGCTGAGGCTCATTCTTTAGGCAAAGACAGCGCCCGCATCCTTCCGCGTGCGGACAGTTGGCTCTGCGTTTACCAATGGGCCAGGCTGGTGCTCGATATTTTTATATTTTGCTCCGCAAAAAAGCAACGGAGTTGCAAGAGAAGGTCCAGTTGCGCAGCTGAGCCCAACCTCTGCAGGGCAGGAGGCAACTCAGCCACCGCAGCCCCGAGCAGCAGCCGGCAGCGAGGGAGCTGTCAGTGCACACGCGCTTGCACCGGGTTATATTCACCCCCAGGCTCCAAAGAGCTGATAAGAAGGCAGGATTGCAGCAGTGGTTACAGCACATATCTCCTAACCTCTTGCTTTCTTGGAGCCGTGCCTAACAAAGCTGCAAACAAACCAGCTAGGAAAGTTCAGCCACTTGCAGAATTGGGACCTCGAGAGAGAAACTAGCCGCTACAACCACAAACAACCCAGCGTTCGCCCGGACTCCTTCCTGGTTACTGATTCTTCCCTCTTTTTAAAGAGGGCATGAACTAACCGCCCAGAAAAGAAACACCACCAAAGCGGCAAGGAGCTGGGAAGGCTGCACAAGCCCCGAGAGTCTGCACGGCCCTGAGTGCTGAACTTCAGTTGTTCCCGTTGTTAACATTTATAGCAATAAAACCTCTAGGTGAAAGGTAAAGACCAGGGGCAAAGGAGTTTCCTTAAGACTTTTATCCCAATTAAAGCCCGAGTTGCAGTATGTAATTACGGATCAGGAACTTAACAGTCTCTCTCATGTGGGCAGCTTCGCAGGATTTAGCGAAATGAAAATACACCCAGGCTGCTTCCTCATTCCCCTCCCTCCCACGTCCCCTGTGGCCCCGCGAGCTGCGCAGGGGCACCACGAGCCGGTCGGGATCCCCGGCACCACCCTAGCGCTGGCCCCGAATCCCTAGGGGCTGTCTGGGACAGCAGCTCCTCGGCACAGGGTCCTCATCCACCACCACCACCTCCAAGGCCAAGCACGGCTGCTGGAGGGACAGGACACGGGGCAGAGGCCGTTTCTCCTTCAGCGCCGCACAGCCCCACTCAGCTTCCTGGCCCCTCTTTAGGTTACTAAGGAAGAAACATGCTGGACTTGATTTTTAGTCCAAATCGTACCATTAGGACTTTGGAACATTTTGCTGCCCCCTCTTAATTAGCTACCAGAGGTACTGAATACCCGTGGAGGCCCCGAGCACCGGCTACGCCGTGTTACATCTTCGCTCTTTGACTTTGCCTCGAACGCTGTGATACAAAACCAGACCTTGATTTCCAAGGCAGAGCGAGCGAGCGGCCCGTGTAACTCCTCCTACAACGGGAAACCAGCAGCTAAGGGCTGGAAGCCGTTTCCCGTACCCCGGCTCGAGCCGTTGGTGGCACACTGCCCGAACTCCCGGTGTCCTCCCACCGACAGGCAGCAGGAGCACCGACAGCCCTCACAACCGCGCCAAGGACGGGGCTGAAGGCTTCCGCGCCCCCGCAGAGTGCAAACGCTCGGGTCCGCAGTGATTTCTGGAGCTTGAATATCAAACCACGTCCCTTGATTCCATTTCAGAAATCAACGTGCCACTGATCGGGGGGGGAGGAAACAAAAGATCCGTGCAGAAGCGCTGCTTCTGCCTTTGCTCTTTTTTCACGGTATGTTTACAAAGGACCCGCTGCTGTCCGGGCTGCGCTGCAAAGAGCAGAGCCGCCTCACTAGACGTATTAACAAACACCGCTGCCCAAGGCTTCTCCCTGCGGGATCGCACAGTCCCACTGCTTTTTGTCTCCGTGCCCATGGCACATCCATCCAAGAGCCTCAAAGCAGCTTGCAGGCAACGGCTGAACTAAATCTCACCGTTCATCTCCCAGGAAGTAGCATTCACTTGTCTTAAAAGTTAGGGAAACTGAGGCACGGAGCTGCGGGGGGGCAAGGTCAGTCCAGCCACATCGAGCACCCGTTTGCCAGCCCTCAGGCAGCAGCCGGCTCCGCAGCCTTCTCCACCACCCACAACCTCTCCTCTGCTCACATCTCTTCACCCCAAGCGCTCCAGATGGAGCCCCGGCTCCTCGCGCAGCCCCACGGCCGCTCCCGGGGCGCGCGGTGAGCTTCGCCGGCCGGCTCCAGCGCCGCGCGGTGCCGCAGCGGTCCCCCCCCCGGGGACCCCGTCTGCCAGCGTTTGTTCCACGGCTTTTGTTCCGCGTGAACAAGCCCCGACAGGAGACTGCGCCCAAAAGACACGTTCCAATTGTTTGTTTATTCAAATTCCAAGGGAAATTGTGATTTTGGGAAATTGCTGCAGTGATGCTAATGACGAGGACTCGAGCAGGTCTTACTCCTCAGATGCCCAGCTCCCGGGGTGCTGGGACTTTCAGCTTAATACAACACCCCACGCTCCCTTTCAGGGTGAGGGGGGAAAAAAAACACAAAAGCATGGAAAGGTTGATACTCAAAAGGCAAATTAAAAAGCATCCAGTATTTGATACTCTCTGCAACTTTCATGATTATTAAAGCACTCCCACAGTTTCCAAGGGGGTCACTGCTCAGCGCGGAGGTCCGCCCCACGGGCATCGCTCTGCAGCACGCCGCTCCACGCGGCGGCTTCGTGCCCGTGCAAAGCAGAAACAACCCTCGCCCCCAGCAGCAGCCCGCTCCAGCCTCTCCTCCTCACCCCTCCAGCATGAACAGAGGAGAAAAGCAACTCAGAAGCTTGAGCCACTAACGCACTCCGATGAGGGTGCGTAACGGCTGTCAAAACAGACGAGCTGCTCCAGCAGGGAGCTGGGGTGACCCGGGGCGAGGTGGGCTCACGTCCGCTAATGTGATTTCAGCTGCAACCACTCGAGAGCCCGGTCCTCTTTTTCACACGCCAGCCTGGGCAACGTCCGAGAGCAACGCAGGGGCTTTGACACCGCTGCCGCCTGGTCTGCCGCAAAACTTATCAGGAGACAGGAGAGTAAATGAAGAAAATTAGAGGCTCTTACCCAGCTGATGGGTTGTCTCGAGTTTTGCATTACGGCTGACCTTGAGAATACTAATATAGGCAAAGACTTAATGGCTCTGCAGCTGTAAAAATCAGGAATGCCTTGAAAGCAAGTGCATATTTACCACTGCCAGGGCTGAAGTAATCAAAGAGTGAAAGGATTAAAAACAACAGCAAAGCCCCTTCATGCCCTAACTGTTTTTGTCACTTTATCTTTTTTTGCGTAAGGTCAACCTTTCAAAGGTTAATACAACCTTGGTAAATATAAATACGCTTCACAGTTTATCTTGATACATGTACCGCTGTTACTTAGAAACCGTTTGCAGAGAGGTTAATTCGGGCCACATGTCTCAGAAGCACATGCTGTGCTCCCTGGGCAAATCAAACAGTGAAGCAAAATTCCTGCGGCACAGCCAGGGAAGGTAAAGGCTGCGCGCTGTTAGAGCTGGAGCCTTGCACAGAAACAACCGCCGCGGAGCAGCACGTCAGCAAGGACGCTGCTGTAACGCACCGACCCTCCTCCATCGTCCTCATCAAGAGCCCGAACCCTTGCAACTCCCCACCTGCCGTTTGGTGGTGCACGAGAAAACCATGATACGTGGAGACCTGCACAGCCTTGGTGACTTGAAGAAATCAAGCGATTCACAACCAGAAAGCCTGGGGGTAGAGAGGCTCTTTAGATAAAGCAACAGTGACTCTTGTGGCCGATTTTAAGTACTGCTGTGTTGCAGAAGCAAGGCACCACACACCATACTGGTTCGGGCCAAAGCATTAGTTCCTCGTCCTGTCCTTGGCAATGCTCATGCAGCCGCTAAGGGAGCAACTGTAAAGCTCGGATGGACGCAGCAAGACACCAAGCCCTCCCAGGTTCCGGCAATCTGGGGTTTTGGGGCTGCCAGATGGCGTATCCACATCTTTGTGTTCAACAGCCCTTGATGGACCTCCCTTCTGCGAGTTTGTTCACTTGCTGTTCGAGTCCATCCACATTTTTGTCCTCCCTGCCACCTTGCGGCGGCAGGCACCATGGCCGACTGATGCATTTATGAAAAAAAAGCCCTCCTTTCTGGCGGGCTTAAAGCTTCTGCCTGGTATTTCATTTAATATCCCCAAGCACCTGCTGCTATGACACAAGGAATATGATTTTCCCACTCACCTAATCTAGCACAGTCCCAGTTTTATACATTTCTAACAGTTCCCTCGAAAGGCAGCTCTTTTCCAAGGCTGAGGACACCATGCTCATTTACCTTCTCCATGCCAAAAGTTATATCCCAGTCCTTCAATCCCCAGAGGAGCTTTTCCCACACTTCCGCTGTGCTCTCCTTTCAGAGGAGAGGGGGAAGACTAGTCAGTGAATGCTAAGTAACTGCTTCAGTCTCCTCTAAAGAGGAGATTGCATTTTAGGAGTGCTGGAGATCCCCAGAAACAGTCCTCTCCAGCCCTTCTGCCTCAGAGCCCAGCGAGGTGGGAATCTGCTCTTCAAGGGACATAAAGGCAACAGCAGAGCCCTGGAAATCACAGCTCAGAGCCACGCTCGACTCAGCGGTAAGGGATACCGCCTTACGACGCTAGAAGCGCCAGAGCCCAAGGTTTGTCCTCCTCCCCGCCGCTCTGCAACGCCTCGAGGTTTGCTCTTCTTGCTGCCAGTGAACTCAACCAGCAGTGATCTCCTTCCATCCCGGGAGGGCGAGAGAAGGCGCGCCTGCCATGGAGGCTGCGGGCGCTCTCGGGTTCTTCGCACAGCAGGCCCATTTGTTCGCAAGTCAGGGATGGCGGTGCCTCTCGGGAGAGGCAAATCCCCTGCTTCAAGGGCCAGGCACACCTGAGCCTGGTTCCCAGAGCCAATCTCCAAGCCACTGAGCGCCTAAGTAAAATACATCTCGCACTCCGCACAAAGCGAAGGGAGCCCTGTGAAAGCAGCCACTTCCACCTTAACTGGCTTGGCACAAGGTTATTTTTGTTTTTTTGGCTTTCACAATGGAGCCAGTCAAGGAGAGAACCTGTAGCTCTGACTTTTGAGTTACTTGGCTCAGGTCCACATGAATTACTTGGCTGGAATCCTTCTGGAGGTTGCAATCTTAAAAGGATATGTGCGCACGCATGCGTGTCCATGTTGGTATGTACATACATGTAGACGCTGCCAAAACATCAGGATAAGGCTCCCAAGGACAGACAGATCCGACGCACCACAGCACACCTGGCCAAATTTGCCTGCAAAGACCTTGAGCCAGTGCAAGAAGAGATGAAAAGTAGTTTGCTATTTGATCAAAACTAATCATGGGTATTTAATTACACAGGAACGTCTTTCATCAAACAGCCAGTACAAAGAAAGTAGGGATCAAGCCTGCAAAGAGTGATGGGAACGAGGCTGTGAGCAGCTGGCAAACCAATTGTGCTGTGAGATTTTATCATGCAGGCAAGGGCCAGAAACGGAGAAGCCTCCTGGCAACTTGAACCAAACAAAGCATTGCCAGCAAGACTGGAGATCTTTAAATCACAGGATCCATGGAGCACAACAAGAACATCCCAAGGTTAAGCCAACCAAGAAGTAACAAAGAGAAGCGCTCCTGTGTACAGGAACGGTTGCCTCCCATGTCCCCAGGTATGTCTGTTCCTGAGCTTGGCTAGTATCAGGATACCATGCTGCAACTCAGGGCAGCCTCTGATTTCCTACATCTCTGGCCACAAGATATACCGCAGAGAGGGCAGGGAGCAGGTCATCCTTTCCACAGATCGTTCCACTCATTCATTTCCTTGCTCTGAAATGGCCAGAGCACACAGCTGTATCTAGGAATACAGTATAACCTATTGACACTGAGGCAAGTCACATTCCCCTGAAAGCCAACCGTTTGGAGCAGTTTCCTTGCAACATTCAGACACACTTTACTGGGAAGAAAAGAGGAGAAGTTCTTTAGCTAATTCATCCCAGAGCCTTTGAGCACTGGGATGGACTAATCCAACAGCACCATTAGTGCCACTGAAAACAGAGTGACAGAGGTATATAACTTTGGACGCACAGTCAGGCAAGTGGCATTTGTGCCCAGAAACAATAGTGAAGGCAAAAAAGTCATTCGGAGGTCTCCTAGCTTCAGAGCTCTCACGTCATCAGTATAATTCAGTATAATTCATCCATTAATGGCATGAAAAAGTTTGTGCTGACAATCCACCTGGCGATCAACGTGAGACAGTTGTGCTCCAAGGAGGAGACGCCTTGGAAAATGAGATCCTTGTTACCAAAGCCTATCATGGCTGGACCCCAGCACAGCCTGTCCTGCTCCCTGCAGGGCCATCCCCTGGTGAAGATGTTCCCACTGAGATGCTCAAATGACTCCCCTGGGCAGCTGTTATATCCCTAACCCTGGTTCTTAACATCAGATTGGAAAGTAACGCCCATCCTTCTTAGCATCTGTGAGCGTATGACCAAAATGATACAAGTGCGAGTACAGAAGCACTTCTGGTGATGGCAGTCGGGCGCTCGTCCTATGCCTTTGCTTTCCCTTATAGCCTGCCCTGATACTGCAAGCCCAAGTGTTTCAGCATGGCCCACACAAAACCAATGCCTGCCTCAGCACTGGCAAGAGAAACATGGAGAAGGGGGCAGTGTGCATCTCCGTCATTTAGTCATTCATCACAAGGTAATACTTCTGCCCTAGCACGTGCAAATAGAGAATAAAAGAGATGAGAAACCTCGCATGGGACGAGCGGGGCAATGCTAGGTGAATGCCTAATGAGGAAAAAGTCTACAAGCTTTAATAAAAAGACCTGAAAGAGAACGTGCTAGTCGTGACAGGGTTTGGGAGAGCATTTGTGTTACATGTCAGGCTTGTACAATGAATTTAGAGGCAAGCCAATGCTACTAAAACCCAAAAACAGAACAGCCAGTAATGAAAAGATGACTTAAATTTTCCAAAGTGACAAGTGATTTGGAAGGCTGTAGTTAGTGGATTTTCAAAAGGAAGCTGTTCTATACTTTTTGGAAAAAGGAAGAGTCATTTGAAAAAAAAAGTTATTCAGAAGCCCCTAAACCTAGCTGAGAATTTGGACTTATGATTTCAACTCTGCAGAAGCAAGATTCATCCCTCAGAGGAGCCATCAGCCAGCCGCAGTCAGCCACATAAATGTGCAAGTACGGCCAATGCACACAGCTTTGCTGTCCTTGGATCTAGAAGTGCAAGAAAACCAGAATCACATAAACCTCTATTTGTTTGCTGCGACTGCAAATTCAGACGCTGGTTCTCCGACACCTCTGCAAGCATTTCAAGGCAACACAGCTTGGTTTCACCCCAATATTTCCGTGTTTCAGCAAACAGCCTCTTGCGCACACTTACCCTGGGTTTTTCAGTTTTCCTTCTGTGTGCTTTTGCAAAGTTCAGAAGCTCACATTTTGCTTTCAAACACAAATCCCACAAACTGGGATCTCAACAGGACTGCTTGAGGAAGGGCGGAAGGAGAGTCCCACCAGGTTGTTTTTCATCGCCGACTGAGTAAAAACCTACTGAAGGAGAGATGAATGCCCCTCGGAGAATCTCTCTCCAGGCAGACAGCAGGTAACTGATCCTGCTCACGTGAACAACATCTTGTCATTTCTCAAACACTTAGAGGAAAGAAGGTTAATACCTTTGGTGCCAGGAGTCTGAAGAATAAGCAAAATGGCTCAGAAGGTGGGGTAGGAGGGGTGACTCTTGTCCCTTTACATCCAGCTGTCAAAATACTGCAATGAAGAGACCCAGAGGAGATACAATGCTGCTTAACTAGTGGAGAATTAGAAGCCTTTGCATTTGTTGCTGTATTTCAGCAAAGTCTAAAAAAAAGCAACGAGAAGACTTTGCAGACCCCTAAACTTGCACAGAATCATTCCAGTGGCCTCCAGTCATCTTTGGGGCTGCAACATATCCTGAAGGAGCCTGGCAGTACGTCACAAAGCCAAGAGATTCACACCGTGAAAGACGGCACGTGCCAAGATAGCCTAGGGACAAAGCCCACGCTGTCCCCATCAAAACAAGGGGGACTTTTCAACATTGACTTGCTCTCTTTCTTGGTGACAGAGTGGCAGAGCCTTTTCCTCCAACAAAGCAGGTATTCCAAATACTGTCCCATCAAACAGCACATGATTTTAAGGTAGGTCATGTCTTCGGCACAAACCACTCAGCAGTGCCTTAGCTCATGCAGCAGATGTAGCATACAAAATTAAGCAGGTTTGCTCAAAGCCTGCATTCGTAGGTGAACCAAATGGACCCAAGCAGATGGGTAACAGAACACAGCAAGGCAGTTAAATAGGACTTAAAAGCTTTTGCAATTGCAAACACCGGAATGAACTGGGGCATGAAATTAATTTTAACTGTACTGAATAGGAGACAGGCCATAAAACTCCATGAAAATAAGAGACTGGTAACATTTTAGGAAGAGTAGAAAATCTCCCTGTAACTTCCTTGCCAGCTCTATTAGCATAAGTGACTCATCCCAATTGAAAAGCAAAGCAAATAAGCAGGAAGAATTAAAACTAGTGTTGCAACTCAAAGAATATCACTGTAGAGGAATCGAGGAATCCCACCTTTTGTGATATCCCCATGCCACTGACACCTGCAAATGTGCAACTGAAGAAAGATCTGTCCCAGGAAAAATGTAAAAAACAAACAAACAAACAAACAAACAACCCAAACAGAAACAGCCTGAACATCCTTCCATGCCCAGGTACGAGGCATCTAATCAACTCGCCGTAGTGTATGATTTTATATTTAGCACAACAGAGCAAGCTTACAATGAGATCTTGCGGATAGAGTCACAATATAGATTATTTTCCAGCAACGTGCCAAAGGTGTTATTCATCACAGCTAAATTTGCTTATGGTGAAGTTGTTCAGAAGAATCTGCATCCAATTACACCTCAGCAGAATAGAATCTGTGGTGTCCTGGTAGTTGTCCTTCCAGTGCTTTGATGCATCCAGCTGATCTGTCCAAGCGCCCACCTCATTTACTACTTCTCCTACTGAAAGAGGAGGCTAGAGACTCCAGGCTAGAGACTGGAAGCTGCTTGTCTACAGTAGGCAGCACAAACATTTTAAGAGCGAGGAAAGAAGAAAAAATGTCTTCAAATGCAGCCAAAGGAGAAGCTGTGGGTAGGATTTGAACATCTGAGCATGACTTGGTCAAAATGCAAAAGTTTAATACCTTTTCCTCTAGGAGAAAGCACCCTGAAATACTTGCCTCCAAGAGCCACTGAAGTCTTGATTTTAGTATCTGCCTCCCAGCCACCTGAATGTCCTGTAATGTGCAGCAGGACACAGGAGATGGGAGAACAGATCACATCAATTTCTCCGCACGGTCATCAACAGGTAGTAAAGCAAAATTCAGACTCCAGGACCTCTGGGACAGGCCCACGGTCGAAGGAAGAAAGCATCTGGAACCCAGAGAGCTCAGGGCCTTTCGCTGACCTAGATCTGTGAATGCACTTGGCTGGCATCAATAACCAGCTGAAGACAGCTAATTGCAAGGTTTCTGGAAGGAGGAGACGGAGGCTTTTCATTAAAACGTGTAGTTTCCTTTCCATATTTCTGCAGCACTAATCACAGTGAACATTAACCCTGAGACTGCCTGCTTCAACCTTTCCTCAGTTTATCACCACCACTGCTACAGCCAAAAGGGAGGAGTGCCCACTGTGGAGTTAAGATAACCCTTCAGATGCCTAACAGTGAAGGTCTGGAGAACAATGCCTGCTCTCAAGGCCCTAGAAGCTGGTTTTGACAGCACTTCACATTTCATTAGCAGCTTCACTCCTGACCTGTGCAGTCAGTTCCCTCTTGTTTGCGCCTGTCTTTCACACAGCAACAAAGGACAGGAAATCATTTAAATCACAGGAAAATGTGATCACGAAACCACAAATATTGGCAGAGGAATGGAGAGTGGGTGAAGTACCTGGAACTACTTTTAACTCATTCTTCCAAGGATGAAACTAGCTAACAGATTGCAGTTGCCGCCTTCGCTGCCCAGGGAGCATTTCTGGAGAAGAGGGGGATCAGGAGAGACAGCGGCTGCCACATGCCACTGCTGCCAGGGTAAGTCATGTGCAACATGCTGAGTACCTCCTTGGGCCACCAGCACACAATTCTGGGCAGGATGATGTCTCCACCATTGGCCCCCTCAGCCAACAACAAAACATGCACACTTCCCAAAAGTGGTGGGCTGCAAAGCTCTCCCAGGGAGCACAGACCCTCTGCCAGGCGTTATCGCTCCTCCCAAAAATATAATTGTCATCTACTTCAGTATTCATGTGTGGAGTTGGTGAGTTGGACTGCGCTGCTCTGGTTTTATTTGCTTTAATTATTTGCACCTATGAAGGCACACCTGAGTGCAGCGTGCTGGGGGAGCAGCCAGTGTTAAAGGCGGATGTCTGCCTGGCCCCGCACACCCTCCCTGCACCCAGAGCTGCCTTTGCAGCATCATGTCCGTTGAAGGAAATAGCCAGAGAGCTTAAAAAACAGGAGGCCCAAGCCAAAGCACATGAACGTCAAACTCCCGGCAAGTCCTTGCCTCAGGCTTGTGGCGAGGTCTGCCAAGCTCGAGCAATCAGAGGTGCAGACACGACCGAGGGCACGTCTGCTGGCACTCCTGGAGCCGCGGGCTGCCCCGGCTCCCTCTGGAGGGACTGGTGAGGCCCTAACCCATTTCTAAAACTGAAATCCTGGAATAAGAAGGTCAGAAAAGGGGCTGTTTAGAGGAGGGAAAAGGGAAACCTAGCAGACCAACCACATGAGCTGAAAGGGAAAGACACAAAGGAAATGTCTGGAAGCTGAAAGCTACTGAGAGGTCTCTGAAGCAGGAAAAGAAACCACTTCCCATGAATTCCTTGGTTTACTTTCCCTCCCTGCAGCAATGCTCTCCGTCCCTCTGACCCACCAAAAGGAGGAGATGCCTCCCTACCCTGCAGGAGCACGCCGGGGACACCCATGCACGGCCCTCGCGTTCAGCGCGCCGGCCCCAGCCTTGCCCATCTACCGAAAGGCTCGCCACGACCTGGGGTTTGAGCATTTTACCAGACTCTCTTCCTCCTCCCCACGTGCTCTGGGGACAGGTGGCATTAAACGCGAGCAGCACGTAACGCAACGTGCCTCCCTGAGCCCCGGCAGCAGGGCGAGAGAGCAGGGAACGTTAACTCTTTCACTGTAATCCCCCGGCATCAATTAACATACTGCTGAAAGCAAAAGATGATTAACTTTTGTTAATAGATTATTCAAGATGATGATTGTCAGCTGACCGAGCCCTTACCAAAATAGACATACTGCAGGCAGCACCAAGCAGCACGCCTGGAGCAATCATCTGTTCAGGCAAGCCAGATACAAGTTTCAGATCTGGTTTGATTATTTAAAATTGCCAACAATAATCACAATTATCACTATTCTCATTATCTATTATATTTCTTCTACATTCAGGAAGTTGCTGTCGTTATTAAATGCAAGTTGATGATTAAATCATGTATTGAGGTGGTAAGTCATAAATTACAGGATTGCTAAGTCTCAGTAAGCATCTTTGAAATAACCAGTGGTTATTAGACAGTCAAGAGGTGCTTCTTGAAAATCTAATTGTAATTGCAACTTTTGATTCCACTTCACCTTTCCTGCACACACACAAGCTGGCAGTTGATTTCGTACTTCAGTACGCGCGAAATAAACAAAAGCAAAAGCACCTCACATCTCATTTCCTTCCAAAAGACCCGTGGACACGAGCATCGCTCGGAAGCGAGCCCGAGGGCGGTGCTCGGAGCGGGGCCCAGCGCCATGCTGGCCCCTCTCCCGACAGCCCTCCGCCGCCGGCTGGGGCCATCCATCCCGGGGCAGGCCCCGCACCTCTGGAGGAGTCAAATTCATCCCTGCAACCACGCCGCTCTGGCCGTGGCCTCGCGTCCGCTCCAGAGGAGCGCGACGGGCCGCGGGAAGGCGGGTGAGCAGCCGCTGCGCACACGGGCTCGCGTTATCCTGCGCCTTTCCCCTACCACCACCGCTAAGCAGCAGAGCGTTTTTCCTAATGGTTGCTTGTGGATTATCCGCTCCCTCCCCAGCGCGTCTCGGAGGCTCGGCAGCTTTCCCCAGCTGGCCGCAGAGCCTCCGAGCGCCTGCGCTCGCTGCCTGAGCCCTGCAACTTCGGCTCCCGTCCCTCCTTGGCTCAAATACGTGCTCCTGCACGTAAAAGCGCGCTCCAAACTCGCGCTGAAGCCCGCTCAACTGCGGCAAACGCTCTCTGCCAACGCACCAAGAGACCAGCCAGGACCCGCTTCCCCCCACAAGAAAGCCAAGTGCACCTTTAGCATCCCGCTAGCGCCCCGGCTCCCGGCGGCTGGACTCCCAGAGAGGCTTTGCTGCTGCAGGCGCCGGGAGCCGCAGAACAGCGGCTCTGGAAGGGTACGCCCTAGTTCTTGGCAACCTGAATAGGAAACAGGGTCTGGGCGCAAGCTAGCATCTCTCCTGCTCCAGCCTAATGTATAACCTGACATTTAAAATAGCCTTTATTGCCACATACTTACATTTTAATGTTTTCATGGTACTGCCTGGTGTCTGAAGGCTGGTTGTATAATGGCTGAAATAAATAAGAAAAATGAAGGCATAAATGGTACGGTCTGACATTTAGAAACTTCAACCCGTCAGCAACGCTGCTGCCTCAGCGTGGGCTCCCGGCTGCCCGCGCGCCGTGCCAGCCCAGGCACGCGGGGCCGGCTCCCGCGCCCCCCCCCCCCCCCAGCCCACCCGCCTCCCATCCCCGCTCCTCGCGCCACTCCTCCGCTTTAATACTGGAGGGTGCTGGCTCCTCGCGGCGCTCCTTGAGTCACGGTGCATCCCGGCTCAGCCCGTGGGAGGGCAGGCAGCGCTCGAGCGAGCTGGCTCAGAGCAAGCAATTTGCTACGTAATACATATAAACACTGCGCGGCGGAGTACGTGGTTGTTATTCGCTTATTGAAAATGCAGTGCGCTTTGGAACATATGACACGGGGGAGACGAGGGGAAAGGGGGGCTCGGCGAGCGGGAAGAGACAGGCTGCGTGCTGCAAATTGTTATGTCTACTCGACAAAAGCCTGCCGGAGCTTTCCGAGGGAGCCAAACGCCGACAGCCGCAGGGCGGACGAGCCTGCGCCCCTGCGGTTCCCAGCAACGCCAGGGTGGGTTCGCCCCAGGAGATCGCTGCAGCCCCCGAGCACCTCGCAGCACCTGGACAACGATGGCTCTGTCCCTCGGCAGCCCAAGGGTTTTGTCCAAAGTCACCCAAAATGCCTGTGACGGAGCCCGAGGAGCCTGGCTGTCTCCAGATCCAGATGGGAGCATCCATTACGGAGCTGCTCTCCTCCCTGGACGCTCAGCGAAGAGGCACCGCACTAGAGCCCTCCACGGGGCCTCAGGAGGGCTGGATCCATCCCCGGATCACTCACGCTCGCCTGGCCACCTGCAGCCGTCCCGGCCTGCGCGGCTCCCCACCCCTCGCCTGCAGGATGAAGGCCTTTCAGGGAATCTCCAGGTGCGCCAAAACGCCACCCTTCCCTGGATGCGGGGAGCAAGTCGCCGCGGCTCAGGCCGTGCCGAGAGCTGCCGTCGGCTACTGAGCAGGAACGCCTGAACGCCGGCTGCGCGAGCTCAGCAACGCGCCTCAGCCCCTGCCCTGGCAGCAGGGAGCACGCGGATCCCCAAGGCCCAGGATGCGGCCGGGAGGAGGGAACCGGCACGGCGGCCCCAGCCCGGCTGCCCTGTGCACCCAGGCGGGCCGGCTCTCCGGGCTCCCGTGCCTGCTGCAAGCCCAGCGGTCCGGTGGCCTCCTCCCACCGCAGCCCACAGCTCCTTCAGCTCAGGACACGTGCCAGGCTGGACCGAAGCGACAGAACAAGCTTTTAGCTTCTTCCCAGGTCTCCACCAGCTGCCTGCTCACAAGGCACCATCTGAACCAGCCTTGCCACCCCTTGCTGCTCCCTACACCTATTTTCAGCCTGGGTTTCTGCTTTAACACAAACACCAATAAGCAACCATCGTGCCTCTCTTACCTTGCTGTGCAAGGCACGATCCGAGCTACTCCAGCCAAGGAGGAAGAAGTCAGACCAGCTCTGGCACAGGGGTGTGTCTTTTTTTTAAATCGTAAGTCAATCCAAAGTTCTGCATAATTTTAGCTGGTGCCAGGCCAGGTTAAAGCAAAAGGCAACCTGGGACCACTCTTGGAGCGGAAACACGGTATATACCGTGTTACCAGGTTGTGTCCCCACAAGCAGGCTGGAAGGGCGTTCTGGATGAATCCCATAAAGGCTTGTCTAGTTACCAGCTAAGCTGGCATGAACGCGTCTGTGTTAATAGAAAGCCTGCCATGGCCCAGCCATCGACTGGTCACTCAATGAACTCAGCTCCTGTCTAACCACAGAAACACCATCCAACTTTCCGTCAGTTCATCCGTACACTTTCACTGAACCAGCTGTGAGTAATTTAACATTTTTAGTACTGTGGCCAAACTCAGGCAGGGGGAATGTGTGATGGCCAGTTCCTGGCCAACGGTAGCACCCTGGACACAGCTACGCACAAACCAGCACATCTTCTCACTGCAGTCACACGGCTGAGGCTACACTGGAGGTTCACTCGCTTTCACTGCAGATTAAACTTATGAAAGGGCAAAGCATCTGCTGAACAGAGGCTGTCCTAGCCTTTGTGCCTTACATCTGCATCCCGCCGTCATCTAACAATGGGGCTGGAGAGGACAGGACCTGGGAACACAGGCGGGTGCCTTTCTCATTCAGCTTGGAGAAGGTGCTATGCTCACCTCCCTCATGGGCTTTCCTCATTACTGTCACAAGCGCTTGGCACAGAAGCTTGCTCTTGAACATGGACAGCCTATGGCCCTGTAAAGAAACACACTGCCTCTCCTCTCCCCTGCCATACAACAGGACAGCAACATCAGGCCAACCTGCGTGGGATTTGCACAGAAAGGGGATCAGGTGCAGCTCTCCCTACTTCTCTGCAGTCCATCATCGCTGCATCTTCACACTCTCGTGTCAATGGGACCTTGCCCCAGCTGCCCTTGGACTCACGTCACTCTTTTCTCGGGACAGTGCAAGCAAACTCGTATGAAATAGAAGCATAGCCAAGCCCTGGCAGACAGACCTGGTGAGACGAACCGCTGCCTCCCAGAAGGGGCGCTGGGGCCACCAGCAGCACTGAGGCATCTGCTCCCCTGCAAGGGGACGACGAGCTGCAAGGCTGCCAGCAGCATCCCACAAGGACAGCAAGGAGATACCTAACCACCCATGCTGGCAATGCCAGGGCAGGCAAGAGGGGACGAGCAAACCCCCAGAAGGAGGCATGTTCTCAACAGTGTCTTCCCCAGAGGCTATTTCTATCAGGAGTCCTCTCAGGTCTGCCGATCCACCTCCAGGCTCAGAGCTGGCTGCGCACTTCATGCTTGGAAAGCTCAGTGGAACACAGACATCTGTCTCATCACGTAGCTCAAGCGGGACAGGTCCACACCACAGAGAGAAGAAATCAAGCTGTGGCTCGGGAGCGTCACATCCACAATTACCCTGGCAAGACTCTACCGGAGAAACTGTTGGGCTGCCTTGACTAGCAACTAGCTCTTGGAAGAGGGCTGCAGGAACTGGAAACACTGATAAATAGAAGTGCCTTTCTTCTCTCCGCGCTCATAAAATCACAGCAAACAGGCTGGAATGTGATGAGTCACAAACACCTTACTCCCGCTGGCAGAAGGGTGGAAGGAATGTTTGTTTTGTGTCTGGGTTGCGAGAGCCTCACGTGCACCCGGGACATCACATATGCCCTGACACTATTCAGCTCAAATGCTGCTGATTCGGTTCCACTGTTACTTACCTATGATATCAACAGCCACCTAAATTCTTAGCCAGCAGATCTGAGAGTTAATGGCAAACCACTGCATGCATTACTAACTGAAAAGCTGCCCAGATATTCAGAAATAAGAAAATCTGGTACCCAAAGCCAAGTCCTGCACCCCAGCAATGTCTCAAAGAGATTTCTACCTCCACAGCAGTCTCATCCCTTGAGCTCTGCACACAGGTGGAACAAGTACAAGAGAGAAGTTTTACCTACCAGAAGTTTTACCATACAAAACGTAACTCATGAGCAACTTAATCATAAAATAAACTATTCTCAACAGAGCAGGGACTTCCCAAACATCATCCTTCCTCGGAGCTATCCACAATCTGCACAGAACTATAACTTTCTAAATGAGTAAGCAAAAGTAAGTCTGATAGGTCAGATGGGTAAGGAGACACGTGAAAAACATTTATAGCGTTTCTCCAGGGTAAGAGACACGTAATGCATTTCTCTGGGGGGCGACATGCAAGAAAAATAAAATTGTAATGCAAGCTATTACTGACAAAAACTCAGATTTAGTGAAATCTCTTTAAAAATAAACAGAATGGAAGCCGTCAGTTGCTTCCTGGCCACTGCAGCATTCAAACTACAAATCTCAATGACACTTCTCCCTCAGAAAAACAGCAGGTCGCTTTAAAGCAGTCCCACTATGTTGCAGGGATAAAATGAGTGGAATTATTAAGTTAATTCACAACCTCCTCTGCACCCAACCCCCTCGATCTAGAGGGGAGCAGAGTCTTGAGGGCCCTGGCTCAGCAGAGTGCTTCAGCGGCTGCTTAGCTTTGCTAGGCCCCTGCAAGTCAGTGAGACTTAAACCTATGCTTAACAGCTTCACCTACTTGAATGGCAAACTGCTCTGTTGCAACACAATGAGAAAACTCCTGCTACAGACATACCCTGGGGTTTAACACAAGGAAAAGGTCCTAGAAGAGCCCTCAGGTTAGTACTAACGTGATGACTCGCTTAAGCAACATACTGGATGAGAGCTTGGCTGCTCCAGCGCTGCAGCACTTGCATCTGTGCCGGGCTCAACGCTGGCGGGTGCTGGGATCCCTTTTGCAAGGGGCAGCTGATTTGTGCTGCTCGGAGAGGGAGCCAAGCCCCAGTCGAGTGGAGGGCAGCGCAGCGCAGCTGCCACCACACAGCCAACTAGGACGTTCTGCACCAGTTGGTGCTGGTGCTGCTGTGGAGGGCATGGGGAAGAGGAATAGCACCCCCCCCCCCCCAAACCCCATCAGAGAGGTTGGAATGCAATTTGGGTACAAATCTGCACATTTAAAAGCACAGGAGCACAAAAACAAGCATCCTGCAGCAAAGAGAATCAGCACCCTTCAAACCTTCTGTGACAAAAGACGCAGGGCCAGATCTTGTAGGGTCAAATCTGCGAGAACCAGGCGACGGACAATCAGCGCTGGTCACTTCCTTAAGACCCACAACTCCCAAGGACTCCAGTTTCACTTCGGAGCCCAAAAGCTCCGAGCAAGCTGCTTCTGAGGTGGAAGTCAGGAGCTAGGATTTCCAACCAACAACTCAAACCTGAGGGGAAGTCAGTGACACAGGCCCAAAACTTCCAGGTAAGTCCTTCTTTATGCTGTATTGGCTTGCTCTTAAAACACCGTCCATCTAAAGCTCAAAGCAGCCTGGATAAGCCAGTCAATGTGCATAGGAGGAAAAAATCTCTTCTTCCACCGAAACGCAACCCCCTCAGAGGACCTTGCCGCCACCGCGGCAGAAGGTAGAGCCTGCCGCGGCCCTTCGGCCCCCTTTCGCCAGCCAGACCGAGACCCGCCGCGGCCCAGCGGGCTCTCAGCAGGGAAGGCAGTCCCGGACTCTGTCCTGCCATAAACACCGAAAACCTTGTACCAGCTCCCCCTGATCACAGGCTGCGATTTGCTAGCACTGCTATAACCTCCTGCCTCTCTTAGCAGCGACTAACCAATTTCCACGGTGACCTCTCGCCTCGCACAATCAGCAGCTGGCAAGCTGCCCTGCTATCAGGCCGCCGCGTATCTGTCACCATCTCCGTTTGAACACAGTAACCAGGGCTCTCTTGAGCAAACAGAAGCGAGAAATCCACAGCCTGAGTGGAGGTGAGAGCAATCCACGAATCTGCACAGCAGTAACAGCCACCACCACTTCTGCAGAGCTTTTGCATGGGACCAGCTCCAGGTTACCCTGATCTCGCTGCAAGAGACACCTGGGCCACGGCTCGTGCAGGGCTGCTGCGCGTCACCGTGCGCCTGGAGTGACTTCCTTTCCAACTCAGAAGGAGATCTGACTATTAATCTTGTCTCCTAGTAGCACTCAGAAGGCCGTTGGCAGCTCCAGGGTGCTGTTTTGCCAAATATAACGTGGCGGGGGGCTGGGCAATACGAAGCATCTCTCTCTGGGCAGACAGATTAGACAGCGCGCGAGATGCACGCGGCCAGAACACAGCCAGGTTTGGCAGCTCGTGTCCTCAGCAGAGGTTTCCCCTTCCCTCCGCAAAGCGGGACAGGGCGGGCAGAGGAAGGGTTTGCACTGGGCTGTGACACCGGCTCCCAAACTGCTCTGGGGCTCTGGAGCTTCAGCACCCAAGGCAAGGCAATAGCTTTTTAAAGAAAAAAAACAAAACAAAACAAACAAAAAAAGGAAATGCAACATCTTTTGGATGAGGAAGCCCCAAACCCAGGCACTGCCAATCTGAGGAGCAAAAAGAGACCAAAGGCTTTGACCTCGGTGACTCATAGGGAAAATAATGAGCCCTGTTCCCCTAAACAAGGAAGTGGGCTTGACTAAGTAGCAGTGACCACTAATTCCCCCGTGACCTCTCCCTTCGGCACTCAGGGAGGGTAGCAATTAGTACCAGGCTCCACAAAGGCGAGCCCAAACTGCAGCTGCCGAGGACAGCCCGAGAGGCACGCTCCCGTTCGGCAGGAGAGCTCCCTCTCTATCCCACCCTCCGGCGGGAGCCAAGGGTGCAAGGCAAGAGATGCTCTGCCAGGCACGCGGCCGGCTCCCTCCGATCTTTCCAGCTGCTTCTGTCCTGCAGCATCGGCGGAGAACCGCTGTTTTCCAGCCCTTCTCTCCAAAACTCAGCCTCCCCCCGGGAGTCACCCTCCTGAGATACAGCTGGGTTTTGCTGCACGAGGGCGCAGCTGAAATTTGACGGCTTCTTCAGCCTGTTTTTCCGTAGCTTCCCTGTGCAGAGGGGAGGCAGCGCGAGGACGCGTGCAACTCCAGCCACCCGCGCTCGGGCCGCGCGCTCGCAGGGCCGCTTCCCCGGCGCCCGCTGCGCACCCTTCTCTGAGACGCATCCGCGCCGGGGCGGGGAGGGAGGAAAACGGCCCGGCGGCGCGCCACGTCGCCAGGCTCGCGGGCCGGCGGACGCGCAGCCCAGCTGGGGCTGCGCCCGGGCCCTCCGTGCCATCCTGCGCGAGCAGCCGAAGGGTTAAGGCGCTCCAACCAGCGGAGGTGTGTGCGTGTGTGTGTGTGTGTACACACACATTTCAGTACTCATCGCAGCCGCTCTGCTTCCTGCCTTGGTGCCGAGCCAGCGAGACGTTCTGGCCCGCAGCGCGCTTCCTTCTCACGGCTCAGGCGCGCACGCCCGACGGTGCGCTCGCCTCCCGCAGCGAGAGCGCTCCGAAGCTGGCTCGCCTCCAAATCCCCGCAGCGAGAGATAACACTCACCAGCTCCACTTGGGGACCCAGTCCTTCCAGTATGCGGTGGGCAGCTTCGGCTTTCTTCTGCGGAGAGGAAAGGGGGGAAAAAGGGGGGGGGGGGAGACGAAAAGTTATTTCTGCCACTGATTACAGGCTCGGCTGCCGCCCTGTGCCAAAAAACCCCTTCCAACCTGCCGCGAAGCCCATCCCCACCCCGAGGCGGGCGAGAAGGTTAAACCCACCCTCGGGGAGCCACGGGAAAGCACCGGCGGCTCAAGCCATCGCCAGCTCGACCCGCCGCCGGCGAGCGCCCCGGAGCAGCGGCGCGGGCTGGGGGTCCCGCTCGGCCGCCCGGCAGCCCCCCGCCGCCGAGCGGCTCGATCCGCGCGGTACCTCCGGCGGCGCGGCGAGGAGGGTGGGCCGGCACGCGCACACAGATGCCCTTTCTAGGATTCATCGTCTCGCGAACATGTGATCGTTATGTTCGAGCTGCCCTTGGCTCCGCGGCTCGCGATCGCTCCCTTCCCCTCCCCGCCACGGCAGGGCCCTTCCCTGCCCCCAGCCCCGCTGCCGAGCGCTTATTAGAAAAAACAAAACAAAACCAAAAAACAAAAAAAGGCACACGTGTCATACCGTGTGCGGCGGTTACTAATTAAACGGGCCTGGAAAGGAGAAAAAAAAAAAAAAAAAAAAAAAAAAGGCAGGGGTGCGCTGCAGCAGGAGCCTAAATAAAAGATGACATTTTCGGTAAGCAGCCTTTCCTCGCAAAGCCGGGCTTTTCAATTACGGCCACAAACAGCCCGATAAATCCAGATCGCTTTAGGCTGCCGCCAAGACGCAGCGCTGATCCAATAAAGCCGAATACCTGGCAGCAAAGGGGACCGCCGAGATGGATTTTCAGGGGGGGTCGTTCAATAAAAGAGGGAATTTTACTCGTGGGGTGGGGGGAGAAAATCCACCGCTGCCAAAAATAGAGGTGAAGGAGCAGTGCAGGCAGAGCGAAGCCGCCGTAGCGCTTAAGCACAGCGAAAGGGGGAGGAAAAGCCCTTTTTAAAGCACGTTCAGAACTTTAACCCAATGAGCGCTAAAGCCCGGCTGGAGCTGCAAGAGCAGGAGCCGAATCCCAGCGCTCGAGAGCTGGGGAAAGGGTGAGATCTGGGGTCGCAGCACGCCGGCCGAGCCAGCAGGGCTCTTGGCAAATACCGGCTCAAAATCCCTCTCCTGGGGTGGGGAGGGGAAGGGACTGCAGATCCAGGGGTCTCACTCACGCCGCTCTCACGTATGAGCATCGGTCTCCTTTCACCTTCATGCCAGCTCACAGCGAGACGTATTTTTCAGGGTCTCGAGGGAGAAGACGACTGCCGGCCCGCGGGCACGTCGCACCGACGGCTTGCCTCCGGGGTCCCCCGCTGAACCCAGGCCTCGGGGGGTTTCCCGAGAGCCGGATCCACCCGCCCCCGGCCTGCCAGAGCTCATCCGCACAAGTGCAGATGCAGACGGTAGGTGTGCAAGTTCCTCATCGGGGCTTTGCAAACCCACACACTGCCTGATCTGCAAGCGTGCACTTTTGCAGACTTGGCCCGGGGACCAGATGCATGAGTCACCGTGCCCGCAGCCAAGCTGCAGAGCCTCAGCTAAAGAGCCTTGGCCCGGCTGCAAAACCCACTCCAGGTGGTTCACCAGAACAAGGGGACAGGTTTCCACCTACTCCCTTTGCTACACGCTCATGAGGATACAGAGCCTTTCGTAGTATAACTTCAAGAATGCTACTGCAGAGGTAACCAAAAATTGTACCTGCTCCAGCGCCTGCCTACACACACACACACACGGAGTGCAAGCGGCAGTTGTATTATTCATGCATCTTTGCCTTGTTCTGCCATGGTGCTCCTGCACAGCAGACCCCCAGGGGTTTACACACGTCACAACCATTACGTGCGCTCCACAGACGGGCACAGACACACGTCAGGCCCACGGAGTCTCAGCTAGGTGCTCTACCCCCTAGTCCTCCCCCTGGTGTCCTTCTGACAGCAAGTTAGGAAGGGTCTGTTCTCCTCCTAAAACCCCAGCATGCACTGACCAAAGCCCATGCAAAGCTGAGCCTAAATCCTGCAGAGTTCCCCCCCGCGCTAGTGCTGTGCTCCCATCCCACCCTCTCCGGAGCTCCTGGGGCACAGCGCACCCTTTCCTCATGCAAACTTTGCCATCAGTAACAGCCAAGCAGCGGCCCGGGATCCCCTCGCTCCGAGCAACGGCTGCCAGCACGCTCCTTGGCACAGCCATCCCGGCCCAGGAGCGAACGGTGGTGCACCATGCACGTGGACCCTGGCCCCAACGAGCGAATGCCATGCTGCGCGTGCGGACCCAAGGCGGGCCCAGACTCTGATCGCGGAGGAGCAGACACCCAGCTGGCAAACATAAACCAAGCACAAAGTTGAATTTCAACGGTCCCCGTTTCTCTCCCTGAGCCGCCAGAGCCATATAACGGTCAGATTTTAACCTTGTGCCCAGATATATGAAGCATGATAGAAACCTCCCCTGCTCTAACACCAGGGATACAACTGAGACCAGGCTGGCCAGGACGTCCCTTCTGCCACCATTATGCTCTCTCTGGGCTCTCTAAGCTTCTGCTCCCCCCCAAGAAGAGGACAGCGAGGCCCAGGAGGGTGCCGCAGAGCCGTGCCGTGCTGGGCCTCCTCTGTAGCACTCTCCAAGCTGGTTGCATGCCACCTGGCCCGGACGGGGATTTGCACGCTTGATCCTGGAAATGTTCAGAGTGAGCCCCGAGCCGCGGCCGCGTTAGGCAGACGGGGCAGCCACCCAGTGGCCTGCTCTTGCATTACGTGCACGCGTCGCACAGGGCCGCGCTGCACATCTGTCCGGCCCCGGCTGGGCGGCTGTGCCGGGCGCAGGCTGTGAGCCAGCAACAAGCTGCGACACACGCGCAAGGGTCGTGGGGAGACACATGGCAGCTCTGATGCCCGAGCTGGGTCTTTGGAGAGCAACGTGTGTCCCAGAACAAAGCCAAAGAGGGCAGTGACGTGTGATAAAAAGAAGATACAGTAGAAGCAAGTTATTTGCCTGGTTATTTGCAGAGTGGATGGGATAAATGCCTCCTGCTTTAATCCTGGCCAGCCTCCTTCCCAGCAGCAGGTAGGTTTCCCTCAAGAGAAAGGTGGGAGGCTGGTGGGATCTATGAGCCCCTCTAACTTGCAGCTCCTTGAACTCTTCCTGCATCCCTCGACAGACGTGCGCCTCTGCCCTGCACGCTCCTTCTGCAGGGCACCTCCCCCGGCCAACACACACCTCTGCTTCCATGCCAAGTAAAATCACCACGTTAACCCTCCTCAACTGTTACGTGATGGCTGGAAACAAGGGATCAGCCCCATCTGACCAGAAAAAAAGTGATCCACAGTGCCAGGACCCATCCGCAAAACATGAGCGCTCACAAAGCTTTAGACCAATGGGATGTAACATGCAGCCCAAACGATAAGAAACACGTATCTAGCTCTGCTCGTAAAATAGGACGTCTGCTAAAGAGTGCCTCTTCCATGCAGCGTCCCTTCCTTCAGGGAACAACTCACTGACGTAGACATCCTGCTAGATTCACTAAGAAAGAAGAACTCCAGCAGGTGCACCAAAGTACTCATCTTCTAGGAGGAGCCCTTGCACCCTCACTGCTGCAGGACACAAGCGCTCGTAAAAATACGTTGCCATCGTGTTGAGCCCCTACAGGAACACTCCAATCAGGCATCACAGATCCCCGTCGAATAGAGCGCTCTAGCTGAAACCATTGCAACTGACGACCGAGGTTTTATGTGCAACTCCAGTTCAGCTACTAAATTATCGTTGAATTTTTTAAGATTGTCTTCAGTCACAAAATTTGCAAGGCTTGTGTACAAGATTTAAGTTTTAAGGCTAACTTAAGCCTGAACTATTAATATCAATAAGTAATGATATTTGGTTTCACATGAGGAAATAAAGGGAAATCAAAAGTCTCAATTCTGTAGCAAACACAACCCAGGCAAGAAACCCAACCAGAGCCTGTCGAAGGTGGTACAGAACCAGCCACCCTGGCACAGGGACCCATCTGAAAAAGAGACCGCTAAGCATTAAATGTTTCCACTGCTGTGCGTCTAACTTCATTAATGGGAACAAGCTAATCTGCCCAGCGACTTGCCAATTTGAAATATTCATAATGCTACAGAGCTCAGAATTTTCAGTTAGATCTTAATGTTTAGGTCTCAGAGCTATGAAATATGCTGACCTTGGAGAACATCAGCACGGTGGCATTAGGAAGTCTTGAGCAATTAAAACCAGGGGGTAAGATTTTCAGGGGGAATTAAGTCAGCTGTCTATTCAGAGCACCTTGAGGACAAACAAATTAAAGTGACCACAAAACGCTCATCATCCTCTGCCAAGAGGCTATTTGGCTAACTACACTTCTATGCCACCACTTCCTCTTGAGGGTGAGGCATCAGCTTGTCAGAATTTTTTCTGGTACATACCTGTGGAAAATTTATCAGCCCAATTTACTGCAGGGACAACTATTTGCAGATATGAGATTGCAGCGACAAAGCTGGAGACAGCCTTTCCCCCCAGAGGCCCCTTTTGGGCACCAGCATTGGTGAAAGATGCTCTGGCACACTTGGATCCTACAGTTATAAATTGATGATGCTGAAGGCCTGTATGTACAATGCGATTAACTTCGGAAAAAAAAACTTGAATACGTTCAGCTGCTGCATTTGCCATGTTTAGACAACTTAATGAGACGACCCAGAGGCAAATCACCACAGGCAGAACATGTGGTGAATCAAGAAGAATGACATAATTTGTCTTGCATTAACTGACTGTAATGTACACGTCTCCAGAACGAAAGATCAGGAGGGAAAGCTATTCTGAGCACGTCATATCTTTGTACATACACAAAGAAATGCCTCTATCATGAAAGCTGCCCAATTAACACTTGACACACACTGTAATTGCTGATGCTCCTTGCTGCATTTATCAGACCATAACCAAACTGTAATGAGCTGTCTAAAAGGCCACACAAACCTATGTGAGAGCTGCGTGGCAAAATCGAGAATGACATATTATACCTATTAGAGGGTTCCCACATCATACTAAGCCTCGTACTCGAAGGACAGTTAGCCACAGAAAAACGTGCTCCCAAAAAAAACATGGTCCAGCTATTCAGGCTGGTTTTGGAATTTAGGCAAACCTAACATCATCCAGGTGCAAAGGCAGACTCCAGCTCCTCCTGCAACCGCAGGACCTTTGCTGAAGACTGTGGGCAACCCTGCTGAGGGGCAACCACTTTGGGCTCAGTTCTACTATTGCCTTCATTAGGAGCACACTTACTGATTGACCCTACTGAAATAAACCAGTGGGTTCATCCTACAGTCACTGAACAACTCCAGTTGGCAATGCATCTGCGTCTCCAATCCCTGTTATTTAATGGAAGGAAATGTATCAAGAAGCAAATCTAGCCATTACTTCTAGTGAGATGCATGAAGATCCCTACTGGTTTTATAGTCCCTCTACTGTTCCACAGCAAGCAGCTAATGACCTCTTTTCCAGATTCGGTGCAGATTCCTGAAATATTGTTACAGCACACAGAGCAGAGGCGTTCGCAGCAGAACTCAAGCCCTGAGGCTGAATTTTGCTCCCATTTACATCAGAGTCACTTTGCTCCGGCAGAGAGGCTCAGGATTTCATACCAGCACAGGCATGGCCAAATCGCAGACGCTCCCTAGGGGAGAAGCATCTCCTTGGGCACATATTTAAGGCCAACTCATATCAACAGGTGACATCCATCATGCATTGTTTCTTCATATGTGTTTGCAGGGTGAACAAGGTGACTCGAGATGTGTGGCTGAACCACAGCTGTTGATGTATCACAGTAGGTCTCACGCACAGGGACCTGCAGATGAGGGGTGGATGCTGCTTCGTGCCACAAGAACTTCCTACCCATGCAAACGGGACAGACACGGTGCCAGCGGGCACGTGGGGGCGTGAGCGAGAGCTGCTCAGACGGACCAGAGAGACACAGCTCGGCAGCCGCGGAGTCGTGCTCCAGCCACCTCCTGCCTGCCGGAGAGCACTAGTAACGACTGCTTCTGCCACGCCACGGTGCCAGCCCCAGCCCCATGCTTCCTGGCCTGTCCGAAGGCACCCATGTTCCCCAGAGCGAGGGGTTGCAACGTGGCAGAGCCACGGGTGCTTTGCACTGACGCGCTCCATCGCTGTGCTGCTGCACTCCAACAGCAGCGGCCAGCAATGCACTCACAGCTGTGACAGCAGGGCCTCCAGAACTTGCCTGCACAAAGATGCTGGTTGCTGTCCTCCCCAGCTCTCTCTGCTGCCCTGGGCCTCGCTCCCACCGACAGCTCCCCCGGACGGGGCTGCGAGCCCCTGCAAATAAAGATGCCTTTGCCTACAACACAAACCTCCCTGTGGACTACAAAAATCTCCATTCATGCCTAAAATGCACTTGGATTCCAAAGTAAACTCCAGTATCGTTCACCCTCCTCCCTCCCCCGCTTCTTTTTTCTCTTCTTCCCTCTGAAAAAACTTAAAATATGAGTGGGATGGGGAAGTGGACAGGAGAGCAGCTTCCTAGTCATGCGAGCTCCGGCAGGGATGACGAACCAACCCCACGAGGCACTGCAGCATCCGAACACAGAGCGGGGTGAGGCTGCGATTTCACGTGGGCTCCTCTTAAAGAAAAGTTTAAAAATGGAAGAGAAGGAAACACAAAGTTATTTTGGGAAAGCGGATCTGAAATTAGGAGGCGGCATTTTCTTGGAACGATTCCAGCCATCACTCCCTAAAGCTCCAAGCTGCTGCAGCTGAACTGTGCTCCCAGGGTTATTTATAGCATGTCGTAGGCAGCAGGCAGAGCCGGCCGTGCTGGGGAATGTAAGCGTTTCTATTTGGGATCAGGCGTGTCCTGCACAGAGATAAGCAAATCCCTCAACGGGGCAGCAGTGCTGCTCACAGGGTGGTGCTGGGAAAACCAGCCACCACGGCAACCACCTCTGCTGGCCAGTTGGGACCACAAAGTCCTTACGATAGCCTGAGCTGTAGGACTTGCGAGTCAAAGATGCAGGCTGGATGTGGACTTTGTTTAAAACAAAATTCAGAAATGTAGAAGCGTCACTGAAGTCAGTAGAAATTATGACAAGCCTTGGACAAGACATCACATTCCCTACATCCTACAAAAGGCAGAAAGCCAAACAGTTTGGGGGGATTTAAAAATAAAAGTCTTTCTTACGTGCTCCCTCTGTGTCAAGATCTGCTGGGACCAGAACGTGACCTGGCAGTGCTGGTTTCATCTGGAAAGGTTTTCTTCCCTGGGCCCAAGAATACCCATTTTTTCCCTTTTAATCTCAGCGCTCTCTATCCCGGAGCCAAACCATCGCAGCAACGTGCTGCACTCCCACAGACCAGGCACAACGAGCTCGGTCTCGCGCAAGGGCCACTGCGCAGGGAAAAGCCCGGGCTCTGCGGAAAGGGCTGGGGAGCTCCACCACGCTCGTCCCTCCGAGGCATTAGCGGGCAGAAGTCACTCCGCAGCAGCACGAACGGCCGCTCACAGCAGCGCTCCCAACCAACGCACCACGCTCCGAACTCTCCCTGAACCCCAACATCCCTGATGCATCCACGCAGGCTGTGCGCCAGCCTCAGTGACATCCGCTTGCTCAGCCAACGTGAGAAAAACCCCCAGGTGCTTCCACCTTCGAGCTGCTGGGCAGGTCCCTCTCTAACCTGGTCAAGTAGGAGACGTTCTTCAGCCGTGCCCGAAGGACCCAGGCGTCCCAGCACGCTCTCTAGCTACAGACACCCTCACGCTTGGCTGGAGCAACCTTTCCACCACAATGGTGGTAACGGAGACCCATCTCCAAGGCACTCCTCACCGCAGTCCAGAGGATGCGTGTAACTAAGGTTACAAATGACTAATCGTAAATAGCAAGAAAACTGGGGAAACGGGTCATGTTGGCACTCTGCGTTAATAACAATCCTCAGGTTTCCTGTGCAGAGCGTGACAAGCTGACTCACTCTGGCTGCTCTCTGCTCTCCGTCTTTGGCTAGTCATCTCGGCGAGTTTCTGCGGTCGGCTGTCTCATACGCTATCCACAGCTGAGGGGTGAAACTCACATTATATCTTAAGTGTTTCTATGCACACACACACACACACAGATCTAGTGTCTACACACAGATCTTCTCTGTCACCTTTAAGGTTGTGGTGCCAAAGTTACATTAAGTTCAAAGGTAACGTGCTACAGAGGCGAGGCAGAGCCTGCTGAAACTTTGCCATCGCTCAGAAGTCTTCTGGAAATCGCAGCCTCATCGCTGAGGCAGCTATGGGAAAACTTCGGTCACTCGACCTGAGGAGCAGGAACCAGGCCGTACAGTTTAAGTTCCTCTCTCCCGGCTTACTTGGAGTCACCGCAATTCTCGCCTCTACTCCCAGGGCCTGAAAACGCACATAGGACATAGCACTATTGGGTCAGGATTTGCCTCAGACAAAAATTCTCATTCAATGCGCTTATGGGGAACTTCAGAGCCTGAAGCAGACACTTCAAATAGATGTTAGGACAAAAAAAAAAGTCCTTAAGTTATGAGGAAAAATTAAAGGATTCTGAGTCATTCAATGTTTTAGGTATTTGAATTTTATCTTTCTGCAACCTTTTGCTGTTACGCAGAAGTGCTAACCGTATCTAACTATGACCTTTTCAATTTTTCCTTTGGACTATTTGAAAGCAAATCCTGCATTATTAAGCCAGGATGAGACAAACCCAGAGTAAAAGTTATTAGAAACAAAAGTAAAAGTAATGAGGCCCTTTCAGCAGCTGAATAAAACATGCCCTCTGCCCTCCCTGCCCCCCTAGGCTACTACCTAAACTAGAATTTGAAAAAATCCTGCAGATTTAGTGGCCAAAAGGGGTTTCAGAGCTAAGGATTTTTGCCATGCCCCAGTTCCACGCTGCCCTTGTAGGCCCGAGTCTTTCCTTTCTAATGCAAATCAGGAGTTCACAGAAAATCAGTTACACAGACATCAAATCATCATGGGACCTGAGTCACACTCCGCGCCTTTGAGTAGCTAATGGCCAGGTTATACCTTGCAATGCTAAAAGCGTTCATGTATTTATTCCGTTATTTATGGATGGGGCATTAATGCTTTATGGACACACTCGATGAGGGTAAACGGATAGCTGAGCAATACGCTCCGCACAGACACAACAGCAGCAGGGGGTGGAAAAAGTTCAAAACAACCCTTTGAATTCCAATTTCACAGCATAACGCTGAATTTATAGATGGATAGCTGTGCCCTTTTGAGGGAACAAGCGCTGAGACAGCAAGCGAATTAAAATTTAATCTTATTGATTTCCACCAGCTCGGTCCCAGGAGCGAGACAGACATCGCTGCCTGCTTTGCTTCCCCTGGCTGCTCTGCATCAAATTCAGTTTTTCGGAGAGCTGACAGCGAAGCCGGGAAGGGCGCGGGCCGCCCAGCCGCCGCGGGGACCGCAGCACGCAGCGGTCCCTCCTCGACCCCGCTGCACCGCATCCTGACGCCAACTCTTCCCGGCGGATAAAACCTCAGCTCGGTGTTTGAGAGGGATGCGACGTGCGCTCGTTTAAAGGATGGCAGAGCTTTAACCACGCCACGGCTCAGGCCTCACCGCTGCTTTACGTGCCGGCGACGGAAAGGCGTAAGCCGTCCGGGAAAGCGGGTTAGCTCCCGTCCCGAACGCGGCGTAGCACAGGCCGAGCGGTTCCCCCTGCCTGCGCAGGGCCCTTCCCCGACCAAGCTGGAGCGCTGCTCCTGAGAAAAACATCACCTGGATTCAAAGCCCAGCTTGCTCCTCCTAATCCCGCCAAGTGCAATCCTCTACCCTCCCACCGCGAACAGGCGCTAGGGATTTTTATTACGCATCAGTGGAAACAAGAGGGAGACCTGCTCAGACTGCTTCACGGACCAGGTTACCCAGCCACCTCCAGCCTGCGCTCTCGGGAGCCGTCGGCTCGCCCGGCGCGCTGGCTCCTCAGCCTGCAGGAACCCGCGACCTGGGGACGGGCTCCGTCTCCGGAGCGAAGACGGAGACCTGTGTCTGGACGCACGCGGCCCCACCACGCAACAGAGTCAAAGAGTGTTTCAGAGCCGCTGCCCTCCTCCACATGCGTAGCGGGGACCTGGAAACTCTGATTTAAAGCAGCAAAACTTACTCCAGCCCAGGCATGTTAAACCAACCTCAGGGAAGGACGGATGTAAGGGATACCCATGGACAGCCCAGTGGAATAAAACTTACTAAAAATATAGAAAAGCTGCTCCGATTATGCAAATTTAACCTGGAAAGACACTAAATTTGCTGGATACAATAATGCATCCCAGAGGGGCAAATCAAAGCCCATGAGGAGTCCGTGCTACACAGCCACCGCCGTAGAGGCGCCAGACCCAACAGAGAGCACCTCTGCCGCTGGGAAGAGGCTAAGGGTCATTTGTGCAGTTTAATTTAAGAGATCACCAACTTTTGCATTGCTGTCAACTTCTAGCGGCAACTGAGGCACCTGTTACCATCCGATTTGTGCCAAGGTCCATTGGCACCAGCATCTTAAGGGACTAAAGTCACTTTTGAAAATAGGACTCGGATGCTTTTGAAAATGCTACCCACTGCTTATTCTTATTTTAGTCTACAAATAACACCAAAAACGCTAAGCTGCTTTCTCAGACATCCTTCTAGAAACGGATGTCCTTTTGCTACACACCACAGTTTGCACGCACAGTTGAGATTTCGGCATGGGGGTGGGGGTGTTTTTTACTCTATTTGCAAATGCACTCAAAAAAAGGTACTTGTTCAGGTGCAATTTCATGGCTCATCTGGAGCCAAGATGAGTGTGTGGTCAGCATATACCCACAGGGAGGAGGTCATCTTTTTTTCTGGAAACCAATTACTTGTCCAGCGGAGTATAGCAAGGGGGAATTACAAGTCAAATTTTCCAAAATTACTCTCTCCAATGCTGAGGAACTTTTCAAATCATACATGTTAAGTAGGTCACAAGAGGGAAAGGCAGTGTGATGGAGTTTAGTATCAGAGGAGAACCTGAATTTTAGAAAAAAACAGACGTAGGCCAATGCCAGCTTGCATCCCAACCCCTCATCCATACCCAGTACAGTGGTGAGAAAACATATAGACTTCCCTGATGAACCATGGGCTAAAATTAGAAATCATTCACCCCTGAAAAGCCACAGCTATCGCCAAAAGGAAAGTAGGTCACAGAATGACTGGCTAACTTGATTTTCCGGAGTTTCTCGCTGCTCTGTCCTCACATAACCTCCTCTCTTCCATGGACCATTTTTGATATCTCCTTTGTTTGCGGTATAACTGCATGCAGTGTACAACTCTGGCACAGGGCTGGCAGGAACGGTGGGAACGGGGACAGCGACACCCCTATGCTTAGCGAAGCACAGACCCATGGTTCATGGGGAATTAAACCAGAGCCAGACAACCGCCCCTCCTCAAACCGCATCGCCTCCCACCTGCTCTGGTGTCCACACAAGCGCTGGCTTTCTCCCCCTTCCACAATATCGCCCTTTAAAAATCACTTCTGGCTTTGCCAACTCTTCTGGGGTGCTTTGCTGTCCTGCCTCTTCCCAGGGCCTGAATATCTTCCTTTTATTTGTATTTTTCACAACACACTGCCTCCCTCAAGCAAGTCACTAGCTGAATAATACGAGTAAATCAAGCTCGTCCTTCCTTTGTGCACTGCCTTGCAGGCTGAAACCCTGGCTCCAGCGGCAGGCACGGCTGGGCCACAGCCATTATAGCAGGTTTTCTTCCTGCAAGCAAACCTCAAGGCATTCAAACTCATTGTTTTTCTGCAACACACAAGAGGCAGAAAGGCTTAAAAAGAGTACAGATTTGGCTCAGTGACCTTTCCCACTCTTGATCAATATGTCTCTATTTAGCTTGCAGCCCTTTGCTCCTACCAACTTACCTGTCAATTAAGTGTTAAGCTGCAACTAACCTCTAGGTCAACACAAAAGAAACCAGGGGTCCTTCCCACATTCGACAGACCTTGGGTGCATCACAGATGGTCTGCTGCCACTAAACCACCCAAGGAACCTTATGTCCTATCTTCAGCTACTTTCCATTCAAGCTCTTATCCAACAGTCCTGCCATGCCTTTTTTCTCTACAACATGGCAGTTTTTCTCAGCCTCCTCCTGGCTCCAAGGTATCTCGGGCCAAGGGGAAGAATAAGGGTTATTAAGGAGGCAAATCTGCTGCGAATTGGGGGGAAAATAAGGGCCCTACCACTGTTACAAACATGTTTAGCAGAGGTGACTGAAAGCTGAGCCTGTGGATGCCCTTTAGAAGGACAATTACATTCTGAATCCCACCTTTATTCCTGGAGCAATGACAGATGCAATGCGGCCTACAGTTCTCAGCATACCCTTCCTCCTACAGCCTGCAATTTGGCATCTCTATGAGCTGATACTTGAGAGAGTGTTTTCATCACTCAACTTCAGCCATCACACTTGGCCAGCAAGTCTCTCTAGACTCTCCCTATAGCCCATGAATAGATTATGTCTTCCTCAAAGGAGGAACTTAACTCTAGCCTACTATGGTTTCTATTGAGCAAAAGGGAAGAATTGCTTTTTCAGAGTCTTCTACCCACAGACAAGCTTGCTTACATGCTATTCTCAATGGGACTTTACCAGAACAGAGGGAAGAATCATCATTTATATGTCCCAGGGATCACACAGATACTAACACAGAGCCAAATTTGAAATTATATAGACATTTGGTGTCAGATGTGACCTTTGCTTGCTGAGCACCCACCTGGAATGAGTGCACCCTATTGTGAAGGTTAATAGCAAAAATGCTCCTGGTTAAAACCTGGCTTTGAAGATCAGTGTAACTTGGAACAAAATCAAGAACATTGACACATGGATGCCACCAACGCTGAGCACTGTATATGACGACTTCCCAGCTATTATAACCATTCACTTTCAAGGAGAAATGTAAAACCCCTAACTTGCTTCTCCATACTCTTCAGCATGACCCACGGGACAGAGCAGCAACCCTGAGGGATTGGCTCAAGCAGTAGCTTCAAGAGCAGATCACGCTTGTCAAAGGGGAGGTGAGGGGAGATTCAGGGAGAGGGGAGGGAAAGAGTGACCCTGCCAGGGCAGAAGAGCAGATAGAGACAGGGCGCGACATAGCGGGACAAGGAGCAAGCAAGACGCTCAGCCCTGAGCAAGATCCCGCAACAACACAGATCTTCTCCCTGCTCTGCCACAGTGCAATCACCCTTTTCTTCTGTACATAACGTGCTCCGGACCAAATACAGGGGAACGTTTAGGGGGGAGGATGGGGTCAAGGAAATAGAAATAAAAATATCTGAGATCTCCTTTTCTGAACTTAACTTTGGTTAGGTTCACAAGAAACTCCTGGAAAGGGCACTCGGCACTCACCAAAAGGGAGAACCGGTTTTGAGAAACACTCAGCACCTGCCTCCAAAGCCCAGTGTCTGTAAAGCTATTACCAGCTGGCACTTGCTAATACTTTAAACACATACAACCTCAGTCTTCACCCACTTGCACAACAGTCTGTGCCACTGCTGGGTTTCCTATTGCTAAGGGAGAAGCACAGATGGGAAAAGTAAAAGCAGAAAAATTGTGCTGCCTGTGAGCACAGGGTATGTGATTTTTAGGAGTCAGACACCTGGATTTCTGCAGCTCCCAGTGAAACTGCAGGCCTCACAATTCAAAATAATTAGCGACTAGTAATTAGCGACTTTATGCAAAATCATCCTTTTTATCTAACACCTAAATGAAAATGAATGTGCTTGATTATCTACCAAAGGGCCCAATTTTCTAACGTCACTCCAAAGCACACAGTAAAATTCACATCTCCTCAGGCTGCTATTACAAGCAATGGCTGAGTGCAACAAACGAGCGGTCAAGGCAGAGATCCAGAGCCAAAGATGCCAGCGTGACTTTTGCTAATGCTGTTTTCAGCATCAAATGTCCACAAATCCAGCCACAGCTGAATCCACGTTCTTTCTCCTCTGGCCCCACGGCTCAGGGGCAGCCAGGAGAGCTCAGAGCTGGCCTGCCAGTATTGGAGGTATTACCAAGGTCACCCTCAAATAAAAAACACAGCCCACTCCACCAAGCCAAAGCCCATCTCTCAAGGCAAGGTTGACCCGATTCACTCCAGAAGAAACAGATGGAATGAACTGTTTAACAGATAGGCTCTGAAGCAGCTCCTAAATGCTTTAAATCTAACATTTATCACAGCAAACCCCAACATCTGAGCTCTCTCCCAGCTCAGAGACATTTGAGCTTGATTCACAGCCTAGCCCTCTGTCGCCACCGTTCCCAATGAGCCTCCATCTATCACAACCTCCCATAGTCTCCCCGTGAGGGAACCTCCCCAGGGAATTGCCCATCTACCTCTCTCCCAAATGCCCCCTCTGCCTGGGCACCCCCAGCCCAGTATGACAGAGCGCAATCACACATTTCTATTTCCATCGTTGCCAGACTCACCCGGTTCTCGTCGTAGATGATCTGCACCAAGCTGCGATGCTTGGACTCGATAGGAGGGGGGGAGATGGGTTTTTCAGGCTCTGGTGGTTTGGCTGCTTCTTCCTCCAACTGTTGCTGCGGAATGAAAAGGGGGAGGAAGAGAGTGAGTCACAGCGAGAGAAACGCAGCCGTCCCCGGCCACACGAGACTCTCCGCAGTGCTGTGACCAATACAGAAACCGCCATCCCGGAACACTTCTTGCGAGATGTCAGCAGGTTCGGGCCCCGCAGAGGGAGGAGAGCTGTGTAAGACCACCCGCAGGCAGAGACGCGATGCTGTCTACCCCAGATGGCCTGTCCCAGTGCTAGTGGGCTGATGCTTTTCAGGCATGGATAAGAGGACAAGAACCTGTCTTGAACAGGCATGCTGGAGAGGGCTCAAGGCTAGAAATAACGATTTTACTGGAAATCCTTCAGGGGAACTACCTAGCACGGTTGTCTATGGCTACCTTGCCTGGCGCTGAGGGGAAGTGATGGAAGAGCAAGGGGGTGAGCAGCAAGGCTGCGCTCTGCCCTTCAGTTTTATCTTTCAGTGCTGCGGTTGGCAGAGATGCCCCAGATGACTGTTCTCAATGAATCGACTTGTGCACCTCAGCCCTGTTTGGGGCAGGAGACAGCCATCCCTGTGCCACGCAGAAGAACAGTAAGTACGGCAGAGGAGGCAATAACACCATGAAAGCAGAAGTCTCTGGTCGGAGCCTGCCCAACCAGACGCACGGCAGCCCTCACGGCCAAGGCGACAGGGACAGAAGGGTGTAAGAGTGAAAGCAACAGCTATAGGGCTCCCCAGGGAGGACAGCATGGGAGTCAGATGTGGGCGACCAAAATATCATTTGCCTTAGCAAACGTTTGTGAAGAGCTCAAGGACTGCACCCCAGCATGCTGAATAACTGGCTCTGAGGGGAAGCTGCCCCGAGCATCGGATGGCCCCACACCACCTGCAAACACCTGCAACATAAACACTTCACGCAGCTCTGGTCATCTTGGCAGGCTTAGAAGGACCTGGCAAGGGCTTCGGCACACAGCATTAACCACCTTCTGAGTCATATGCCACCACGCTCTCTCAGGAAGGCACTCTGAGACCCATTCCTCTTCTGTCACGCAGAACAAATGGCACTGAGCAGAAACCACCACATAAATCCAAATGCCAGCTAGAGAAGACTAAGTAGGGGCAGGTGGCCATCATGAGCGCGTCCTGCCTTCAGAGACACAACAATGCTGAGCAGTGCATGCTGTTGTCTCTTCTGCTTTCTAACTGTATTGCATTACCACAGCTCCACATTACATGGTGTCTGGGCTTAGAGGTCCAGCAGCTGTGTACTAAAATATACAGTGCCATCCAGAACACCAGGCAACCAAAGGCCTTCGCTTGGTTCTCATCCAAAGCTTTGCTTTGTCTTAGAGCATAAACACTCAGGAGCCCAAATGAACATGTCCATCATCTCCCATTTACTGTGTCTGCCACACAGACACAGTAAAATATGCTGAGCCCCAAACTGACTTGAATGCAAACAACCCCCTCATGAGATGAAAATCAGAAGGGAGCTTGCAGGAACTCAGCATAAACCTTCCCACCTTCAGGGACGGGCAGAGCGAACCTGTGTGCCAGCTTTAGGCATGCAGGTCCATGTAAGCATGCTTGGAGACCACTAATCTTTCCATGTGTTCCTACTCACTGTGCTAGCTTCTCAGGCCACAGCAAACATGAATTATAAATCACCGTATTTAAAAGAGCACTTCAGAACATCATCGCCGTCTGCAGACTTGTTTTACGTACAACCTGCATCCCCAGTTCTCCCAACCGGTGCAAGACAAGAAAAACATCTGAGCCCTTCTACTGAATTTGAGGAACTGCCCAGATGAAAGAGGAAATAACAGATTCCTCCAAGCTCCTCCTATGGCAAGTGGCTCCCTGGTGAAGACATAGGGCGCACGCTGCACGCAGTAGCTGCAGGGAAGGACAGAAACAGGAGAGGGAACATTTGTCAAAATTTGCATATGATTTTTCACTGATCGCTTCTGATACCCCACAACTTTATATTTTCTGCTGCAGCTAAAATATCCCCTGCTAAAGCAAGGGAGAAAACAATTGATTCTTTTACTAGTAATAAAAACCCATTTGTGAAAATGCACCTGTGGTTGACAGCAATCGGCTTTCATCAGAGCTGAGTGCACCACCTTCCTCCCAGAGACAGCAGTGTCTCATGGTCTGAGAAGAAGGGGGGCACCTATTAGTTCTTCAGATCATCTCCGTTCCCTTTGATGATTCACCTTAACGACACTTCGGCTGTAGGATGCAGTCCAAGAAAACACTTAAGCACCTAGATAGGTCTACTGGCTAGCCTGAGATAATTTGCAACCTCAAAATTAAATATATTTAAATGGATTAAGCAGCCCAGTGCTGTGGACCCCACTCACACTGCAGCTTCCCAGAGAGGCAGATAAGCATCTTGCTCCACACGGGGAAAGACAGCAGCACAGGGAGCTTCATGATGCAACCAAGGACACAGGAAAGCCAGCATCACCACCAGATCGCAGGCCCTCCATTAGCTTAAAGCCACCCTGAAGGTGGACAGCCCATGCTGATGTGCTGGGGTGGCAATGGGTGCAGCTAAGTGCAGTCCTGGCTGGCAGCACGCTCTGGCAGAGGGCAAGACAACCTGGGCTCCGCACAAGTGCGCTTCCATGCACTTGAGTAAGAGCCCAAAACTAGGAGAGCAGCATATGACTACAGCTGGGCAAACCCCAGTTTAAACCATCTGGATTTGACATCCCCACCTGGAGTGAGGGATAATTGTTCCCCTGGGCACTGTGGCAATTCATTTGTCATGAAGAGCCATACAAATATGACACGTTGAGGGCTCTAACTGCATGATAAAATAGCCCAAAAAGCTCCTCTCTTCAGTCACAACTGTTTCTTGGGTGCCTCAAGACCCCACCACCACAAAGAGGACCACAGTTCTTCAAGAAGCCATGGCTTAAATCACGGGTTGCAAAACAGATACAAGCAAACAGCATCAGTCCCCCTGGGGAAGCAATTGTCAAACAGTGCTGGACTGAACTAAACTTTCCTGGCAATTAAAACACTTCTCGGAGGCTTTGTTCAACTGGATCCTCTCCAGAGCTGGACCCAGGCAACCCACCTCCAACCTGCAGCAGAGTCCTCACAAGGCCCTGCACGTCCGAGTCTTTACTCAAGCTTCCAGGTACCTCTCTGCTCTTTCAGAGGGACTTCAGAGGCACACTACCCTCAGCTTAGCAAAGGTACCCCCCAACACACACCACTGTTGCCATATTATAAACTCCAAAAACTCAAAAGAACGAACCTCAATCCTCTACTTCTCCTGGGGAAAATATTTGGGTAAAAAATGTGAGAAACTTGGCTACATTGTTCTGGAAACCCACAAAAATTTTGCAAAGTGGTCGAGTCTGTTCTAATTGATTTCAGACAAGAGGATTTGATGGCATATCAGGAAATGAAAGTTTGCCAGTAAGTGGAGGCTCATTAAAAGCAGCTCGTTAAAAGAAATAAAAAAAATCTAATTATAGCTGAAATACAGCAGAGAATTAGAATCTACTCTCCACTGTGTAATACTGTACAATTATTAAAGGGCTGGATGCTGCAGCCCGGGATGCGGGCAGAGAGCGCGGGGAACGGCAAACCTGACCTCAGCAGGTACAGCCCGCAATGGCCACCCTCGGGATTTGTGGGAAACAGCAAAGCAAAATAGGTCAAGGTTCTCAGACGTGACCGAAATGGATTCCTTAAAGGTCTGCCACCAAAGCGAGGCCAGGACTGTGACCTTTACAGTCGGAAACCGAGGACGAGCCTTGATGGTTCCACCCTCCGCCTCCCCGCTCCCAGCGGCCGCGTCTGGCTCCCATGCTGCCTGGCGTTAGGCAGCGATCGCGTGCTCCCCAGGATGCTTCATGCGTCCTGCCCACAGGAAGGAGAGGGCGCCCAGCCACGGAGCTCCATTTCTGGAAACTGCTTTCAAAGAGAGTGAGGAAGATCGGAGGGGAATTCAGCCCGGAGATGGAGGGGAAAACCCAGAGCTCCTTAACCCGGCGGGACACAGCCCACAGGGCTGCAGCGCTGCGGGCCACGGCAGCTCCACCTCCATCACCAGGTGGGAGTGTTGTACTCCCAGAAAGCCCTTCAGAGAGCTCTCCGATTCAGGGAGGCTCAGATATAACCGTGAAGAGAAGCTCAGCAGTTTATTTCTTGTTAAGATTCCTGGTACCAGTGCCAGGAATAAATGCATAAAGATTATCCTTCCTTGTCAGAAAGAGGGGGAGAAGGAACTCAATGAGAGATTTAAGCGCATATGGCACATGAATGAAGCGGGCGATGGCGGATCAAAGCAGCCTTCTGCCAGGGGTGCACAGGATTTTGGGAAAGTTTCTCAGCTTGCTGAGGACTTTGCTTTTGCAACCCCTCCTGCCAGCAAAGCCCAGGCAGAGCCGCCTTTGCCATTTTTGGAACAATCAGAGAGACAGAGAGAGAGAGAGGGAGAGGTTTTTTTGGTTTTTTTTTTTTGCACAGCCTTTCCATACAAACGTATTTAATCACCCTGAGAAGGCCTCCCAAAGACAGAGGGGAAAAGCATTAGGATATTACGGCTGCGTACAATTTCTCCCCTGCTCCACTGCTCGTTCCAGGAGGAGCAGTATCTGTTTCAGGCTGATTGTTTTCCCTCGCTCACGCTTCTCCCGCGCTGATGGCTCAGATGCACAGATGGACAAAACATTCTCCGAGCCTTTCAGACAGGAACTCCCCCCGCGGACACTTCCTCTCGTGCGTAACCGCACTGGCCCAGATGTGAGAACTTTTTTGGAGGAACAGGTCAGGGAAGGAGAGGAGGAATCTTGTCGGAGGGGAAGGGAGGCCACAGCACGTGAGGGATCTGGAGTGGTATTTGGGATCTGGAATTTGTTAGCAATTGATGTCGCTATCAAAAATGAAAAAAAAAAAAAAAAGAGGAGGGGACGGGATGATTTAACTGCCAACAATCACCTTCACCTTCTTCCAAGTAATCGGAGCATTTTTGTGGGGAGGAAGAATCATGAAATTTGTTCAGAAGAAAACAAACCAACCAAACAGCCAACAAGAAAAGAACCATTTCCTAATGGAAGGACAGCTTGATTTTAATGGCACCGAGCATATGCTGCCCCTGTTAACTCCAATGGCTGGTCTTCATCAGCTCTGTAAAAAATCAGCTCAGCTATCGATATTCTTGGCTACCATGAGCTGAACCCTTTGCCCCTGAGCCAGGCACACGCACCCCTCTCTGGAAGTGCCTCTCCTCACCTGAAATGAGAAACAACCAGTTTTTGTACTTCCCTCTTCAAATGTGAGTTGAAAATATGGACCACTGTCCTCTGTGAAAGGAGTGGGATCGCCAGGTGTGAGAGGATACCAGCACTTCGTCTGTGGTTCTTAGGGAGGGAGAGGGGAAGGGAGCTTTGCCCAGTTACCCCCACCAGAAGAGGAGGCTCCTCTGTGGTTTCTATTGCTCCAGATGTTCCTGCTGCCCCCCCCACCCCCCGCAAAGGCATACAGCACTGCTTCCTTCCATCTAGCATCACAGCTGTTTCTCAACTCTCTTGGCTCCCTTTCACTAAGCACTCTGATACCTCTGGGGATAAAAAGCAACACAAAAGAGGTCCTTCATATTAATTAAACCATATAGTTTGAAAATAAAACTGCTTTGTCTTGCAGGAAAGAATGAGCATAGCATCTGCAAAGCAAAAATGTAAATCCAAAAATGAAAGGAGATTTGGGATACTCTTGCATTCAAAAAGATACTAGGGAGCCAGCCACAGGACAGGAGCTGAGTTATAGGTATGGGGTTTGTGTGTCTGGGAAATGCAAGAAGCTTCAAGCTACCTCACTGAACTTATTTTTCTCTTCCTGCTCCACTTTTGCAGATGGGGAGGAAGGTCAACCGCATGCTTGTCCTCTAGGAGCACCGGCTTAGTCCTGATTTCGCAGGCAGAATGACAGCCCAGTTACACAGCTCCATTCATAAATTCCAGACACGTGTGCCTCCGGAGAGACCACCGTTCCCCTCCCGGGCAGGCTGGGATTAGCAGCCATCAGGGAGAGTTTAGAAACTTGCCCCAAGCACAGGAAAAAAGAACCGGTAAGACAGAGACAGACAGAAGTGATTTCCTTTAGGCAGCGAAAGCCCTTAAGAAAAAACCCATAGACTGCCCCCAAGGTTTTGTCATACTAATCTCTTAATGGGTTTATGGTAATTGCATACATAGCAACAGTAAGGCGGGCAATTTGTCTGCTGGGCAGTTGCTTTTGTGCAGGGGTAAAGCACTATCAAGCAGATCAGACCCATATCTCTGTTTAGCCACATTTCTGACTGCAGGAGTTTTACTGGGCATTGCTCAGGGCTGCAGAGCCGCAAAGGCCCTGAGATGGGGCCGATGCACAGGAAGGTTCAGGCGCACAGAGCCACAGGCACACAGCAGCAACGTTTCAAACAGCCCAATGCTACAAGAGTGGCTGCAATAGCACTGGGGAAAGACAATTGCTGGAAAGGAACAAGGAAAGATGTTGGGATAATGCTGTGCTGTATAGAGGACCCAGGCAACCCCGATTGTGTTTCCAGCTCTGCATGACCATGGGCAATCACTGAGGACAGGTTTTTTCTTCTCCCTTTTTAGGTATTCTGACATACCAGAGAACGCATATGCAAGGTTTCCAAAATTCCCTCAACCTGCAACCAGCAGCCAGGGCCTGTTGGCAGAGCAGCAGCTTGCCCTCACCACAACAGGGAGCACAGGCGCAGGCTGTCACTGGCAGCACCAGGCACTGCCATTTCCCCTCTGGGGACATGCAAGGGCAAGGACTGGGCGTCAGTCAGCATGCAGCAGTGAGGACGCGTGCTCCCCTCCAGAGCTTGCCCTCTTACCTGCTTCTTCTTCAGCTTGGAGATCTGCTGTTCCACCATGGTGATCTCGCGGTCCACGCGATCCATGTTCTGAATGAGTTCCTCCTTCGAGAGCCGGGCTGGCAGCAGGTCCAGCTCGGAGTCGGGGTGAGCAGGGCTGACTGGAGACACGGGCTCCAGTTTGCCAGGCAGGCCGCGGTCCTGGGGAGCACAAAAAAGCACATCAGCTCTTTCCCAGGAGACTGTGGATCCTCCTCTCATCCTCCCACAGGAGCTGCCACCGCTCCCTGGCCTGCTCCCAGACCGCTAACACACACACATGCACGCACACCTCACAAAACCTGCTAGGCTCAGCAGTACCAGCTGCCAAATCACACCACTGCCGTGCACTGCAACCTTCAGCATCTCCACAGAGAGCACCAGCTTAGTCTCCCGGGGGCACAACAGCAGCTTCTCCTCCTGCCAAAGCCTCTCAGAGGCTCCTACCACCTTTGGAGCGAGCCGCATCCCTACAGGACCAATAAACCCATCAACAGCCGGGGCCGACCTTGCGGCCACACCATCCCTCCGCATCTCAGCGGCCAGCTCAAAGCTGCCTCTTCCCGTGAAAAATGAAGTAGTCACAGACTTGCTGCCCTCAGACACAAACATACCATGCTGGAGAGAAGAGCAGAGTTAATGCGCATGCAACGGGAACGGGCTATGAGGTCCTCCTCCAGGGAGGAGGGAGGAATCCCACCTCCTGCAGGGTCTCCTCCATCTCTTGTTCTGTGTGGAGCTCAGAGCAACAGATGCCCAACACCTCCTCTCGGAAGAGGGAGAGCATGGGGCTAGACAAGGTCAGATTAGATTAAAAATAAACTGAACTGACAATAAACAGCTTTTTGCAAATTCCAGGTAAAGAAGCTCTCAGTTCAGCAAGACCCTTCAAATCAGAGGCCAGCTGGATCAGCGCAACCTCTGCAACCGTCACTGAGAACAACTTTAATTACCACGAGCTGGGGACAGAGGGAAAACACACGCAAACATTCAACCCCTTTGATTTCTCTAGCAAAGCACTAATTTTGCTAATATCAACAAGCCACCCTCTCACGAGCATCCGGGAACAACAGCGCCTCACCGGCACCCCACCTTTCACCTCTCAAAGCCTTCGGGAGCCCATCGCCCGGAAACGCGAGCCTCGTGCACCGAAAGGAGGGTGCCCGTGGGATGACACGGTTTGATAGCAACAGGCGGCGCAAAGGGAGGTGAACATCACCTCCTTCTGCCTCCACAGGGAACTGCTGGCACAGGGGACTCGGCGCAGCTATTAGCGCGGGCGGTCGGTGCACGCAGCGGAGCAGAAAACGCGAAGCAGCCAGGAAAGCTTCAGCAGCAAGAAGCGATCTGTCTGAGCCAGAGGGACTGGTACAGATACTTCTGCTTTCACGGTCGCCGAGGGATGTGCAACGACGGGCCTGGATTCGGCGTTAGGCAAAACAAAGCCCAACTTCCCCAAACGCCAGGCCGGGCAGGGCTGCCGGGGCCACGCGGGTGCAAAGGCCGGCCCCGGCCTGACCCCGCTCCGCGGCGAGGTGCGGGGCGACCGTGGCACGCCAACCGCCTGCCCTGACCTGAGACGCTCCACGCTGATCTGGCAGCAACCCAACCTCTTAATTAAAAGTTTATCTATTCATTTGCTTGGTGAGGGGATGGATGTCTTTTCCCGGAGGGGGCACGAAGCGGGGAAGAGGAGCCGCGGCTGGGTTTGTAACCTTAAACCGCTGCCAAACTCGGCAGCGAACACCCTGCAGCTGCTCTGGAGGGGAGGGGAAGCGGGGGGACAAAAAAGTAAACAAGTGAAGAAGTTCACACAACTTTGCTACCTTAATTACAGCTGCCCCGCGTCTGGGGACAAAGGCGACATTGTTCTGCTGCTCGCCCGGCCCTCTGCTCTGACTCACTGGGGCTGGAGGGCGGCCAGCCCCGCCGTCCGTCCGTCGCGTCCCGCGCCAGGTGGGCTATTCACGGCCCCGCTGCCGGCCGCGGAGGCGGCGCGACGGGCACCAACACGGCCGAGCCCCGCCGCCCTCCAAGGCCCGTCGCTCCGGGCAGCCGCGCTGTTACTCGCGCCAAGGGTTTGTGGCGATGGAGCGGATGCCACCTCCGCACCGCTCGAGTTCAGCATCTCATTAGCATCTGCTCGGCGGGAAGGAGAGTGGCCGGGACAGCCTCCACCCCTGCTTTGGGAGAGGATGGGACACAGCGAGATCACACTCAGTGAAGGCTGCGCCCGTGGCTTTGGCCTGGGGAGACCGGGCCTCAAGCGCGGCTCCCTGCCACGGTGAGCGGTGCTGTCGTGAGCTCTGCACCATTCCCCCCTAAGAGATGGGCAACCCTACTCATGTCAAAGCTAGAACAAGAGGCAGCAAGAGCGGCAAATTCTCAACAAAGTGGCTGTGCCCTAGTCTGCTGGGACCTAGGGCGCTATTATCCTGCACTAGCGCCTCTTTCCTCTTCCTCTCACCTACTAAACGCTGTTTGAAATAGAGGAGACATCAAGCCAGCCAGTGAGGAACCAGAGCTTGGAGAGTGTCCAGATGCATCAAGACCCTTCACACTGTTGCCATCAAGTGAGAGAAAGCAAAGGAGCAACCCGAGATCTTTCCTCACTCTCCAAGGGGCTCATCCAGCCATGAGAGCGGGGAAGCACTGGGACAGTAACCTGGTTGTTTCCAGCATCCATTCAGAAGGGAAACCAGAATATCAAAGCTTTCTAGAGACTCCTGAAGAGCAGATCCTGTTTTGTTAGACTTCTCCGGCATAAAATACCAAAGAGTCAACCAGGTGCAGGGCCCAGGCTTTGTGTTCTCCACAACACCAAGATGAAGTTCAATGCCTTTTCCAAAGAGATGTTTTTTTTAAAGACGAAAGGAGCAGGACAACCACAAGAAGCAAAATATAAACTAGGTGCCTATAAAATCTAGTTCAGATTAAGGAAGAGGAAGAGAAAGTAACAGTGGTTTGTAGGAGGACACATTTTTCTAAAGGAAAGAAAGCCATCTTCTGCCAAAAGTGCAGGAGAGAAAGAGAAAGATTTCTCACTGTAGATGGGAAACAAAGACACAATTTCATGTCTCCCCACATGCAAGATAGGGCATCTTTAAACTTCTGCTTGGCATAAAACCCTTTGGAAACTCTGTTTCTGATAATATTTTTACCTTTTTACTTTGCAGAATCTGAAATAAAATAGCAATAAAGCTGAGTAAGGGGAACGGCTGCGAATTACAGCCTCTAAAAACCATCCTCATCTTGTATTATGAGACGATTATAGCAATAGAGAGAGGCAATGTCCCTAGACCTCAAATAACAGGTCACTGTCATTTCACAAGCATCCCTCTAGATAAAGAAAATGACAAGCACAAAGAGGGAGAAAAAACAAAATCAAAGGCAAAAAAATCTTGCCCATGCAATGCTGAGGTCCAGAAAGCAGAGCTCCTGGATTTATACAAGGCACAAAGAAATCCTTCTTATAAATCACAAAAACCTGGTCAGTTTGAAAAGACGTTTACAAGGACCAGATTCCACTCAAATGGTGGACTTTGAAAACTGGGCAAGTCTCAGCAAGCCACCAGTTTTTCATCCACGCTCCAGCCATGGCTGTCCTCCTGGGAAGAGCATTTGTCTGCCTCCCAGAGCAAATTGGGGCAGCAGATTACAAATGAAACATATGGCTTTTGGGATGAACCAGTTGAGTTGCAAGGACTGCACTGTGTAAGGCTAGAGGCCAAGCCACGAGGAGCACCAAGAAGCCCCAGGACTGTCAGTAGACAATTCTTCCCAGCCTCTGGCAGCATTCATTGCTGAGCCCATGGGGCACCAGCCCTCACGGGGTATGGTGCATGCTGCAGGTCCACTGCATCACTGTGCAACGAGTCTCCCAGCAGCACCAAGAAAGGAGGTTTACATAAACCAAAAAAGAGAAGAGCCCACCAAGCCCGTGGTAGAGATGCACTGAGGGACATGGTGCCTCTCTTTAAGACTGCAGAGCCCGTGGTGGCAGGAGGAAAGACTGGGAAACCCAAACTCACCTTGGAGCAGCAGGCTCATGTAAAACCAGAACCCATCGCCATCAGCCTCCCTGCTGCGACAGCACAGCCCTGGGCACGTGCTCGGAGCATGCTCCAGCTGCCAGGGAGCCACTGGCTCAGCATCTGCTCAGAGAAATCCATCAGGACAGAGCTTTCTGGACCAAAACTCTAACAGTGTGTGCTGCACCCTCGCAGCACAAATGCTGCGCCCAGGAAAGGAAGCCAGATCCTGCTAGGAAGAGGTAAAGATTATTTTTGCCTTCAATTTCGATTTTTGTCCGTCTTTCTGCTTGGAAGGCCTTGGGGTGGGAGGGGGAATACTAATGTATATAGATGTTTTTATTTCAGCTGGTGCTGCTGGTGATCTGTTTCCTAGCACTCCAAAGCAGCCATTCAAAATATACTCCAGTTAATGGCAGTGGTTCACATGGTCTCATATCCAGGTTCTGAACAAGTGCAGTGTGAAACGTAAAATTCTTCTTATTAACGTCAAGTCACAGACTTTGAAACCAGCACGAAGCCCGGAGAGTTAGAATAAATCTGCTGGAGGGAAGAAAACAATTACTGCATTACTCAAGTTGATATTTTCTCAGTAATTATACTGTTTCCATGTGATTTGTTTTTATACATGGCTAACAGCTACTGTAGTTCCTGTTTATCCCTGGCCTTCTTATTATGTGACTTGTATAACAAGGGTGGACGAGTTGGAGGAAGAAACTGCATAAGCCTTCCTGCAGAAAGGAGAGATGCTGGCGTTAAAGAAAACAATTACTACTAAGGAGACTGTCAAAGAGCAAGGCCAGACTTCAGAGTTTTTGTTTGTTTGTCTGTTTGTTTTCTCTCTTCTACATACTTTTATTCCTAACTTTAATGCGGTCGGGCAAGACTGGTCCATGATGTTAGGCAGTGGCTTAAAAGACATGTGCAGCTGATTTGGGGGGGGGGGGGGGGGGGAGCTTAAAATCAGGAATCAAACCAAAACCCATCTCCAAAAATAACTGTTCTCTCTTCTGTCAGACACATCAGCTTCACTGTTCTCGGCAGCAAAACCGGCCTGTCTCATCGAGGCCCGACGGCCTCTGCCTCCTGATGACCTGGAACAGAAAAGCACCAAAGAACAGGCACAACCACATGCAGAGCAAGTCCCAGCCTTCGGACACACCTGCGCCTGCTTCCGCGAGAGAGGAAAGACCGAGGCATCTCCGGCCCCCGGCCCAGCCACATGGGAACCTGCCCCAGGCCACCGTGTTGTCCTCATTTGGTTGTCATTGACCCATCTCCAGCTGCTCCCAAGGAGCTAACTGGAGTTGGTGGGCTACAAAACACTCTAGGGCAAGGAGAGCATCCCTGCCACGCGCACACGCTGCCCCTACGGCGCTCCGAGCCGGCGGCCCGGCTGCGCACGGCAGCTCCACCTCAGCGAGGACAGGCCCCCTTCCTCGGGGGCACCGCAGCCCCCCTCGCGGACAGCGAGCAGCTGCAGTGCCCTGTCACTGCAGACCGTGTTTTGGCCTTTCCGATCCCCTGGCAGCACAGCTACCTCTTCAAAACTGCCCCGACAGAGCCTCAAAGCCTCCCAAACCCTAGCGAGTGCCTGCACAGCGCTCGCATGCACTGAGCAGAGACGCGTGCTTGGACCTGCCTTTAGGACCTGCAGTGCAGCACTGCAGCGTTTGCCCTACGCATCTTCTTAGGCAAGTCCTGGTGTCTCCGGGCCTTCCTAAAAGAGATCATTGCCAACGTTCCCACCAGCCCAGGACGGAGGTCTAGGGACGCCTCAATCACTGCTTTCACTCTGTTCTCTCTCTAGTTGCTGCAGGGCAGCAGCACCGTGTCGGAGTCTGGGGAGGGGACTGTCTTTAAGAGACACGTTATCTCCAGTTCCTGCCCGTTTGCCCATCTTTCATCCCCACAGGCTGCAGAAGATTTCCAAAAGAGGCAGGATGGGTCATTACTGCACCAAAGACATGCTCAAGTTAATTGCCCCCAACACCGAAGGATGGATGGGCTTGCGATAAGGCAGATCACCGAAGGGCGCCCGGCTGGAAAGGGTACTGCAGACGGGCTGGGCCCTGCAGCGCCAAGCCACCGCACGCAGCCAAACTCCAGCGACTAGTAAAACTCCCCAAGCGCTGTCAGGGCAAAGCTGCACATTTGTCCTCCCCGTGCGCTTCCAAGAACGTGTGGCTTGAGAAGCATTGCACAATTCGGCAGAATTAGAGCAGTTCCTGAAACCAGGGGGAAATCGCGTGGCAATTTCAGTGGAAGGGCAGAAAGGGGAACGAGGGCTTTCCTTAAGCCTCCGTACCATTCTCGGGATGAAAATCAAGCAGACGCGACGCTGAAGATCAGCAGGAGCGCCAGCACCCTCCCCCTCCCATCCACTGGGTTTTAAGGCAAAAACAAGCGTATAAAAATCTTAACAAAGAGGCCAAGTAAATAAAGTCCAATGGAAACTTTTTTTTTTTTTTTTTTTTTGGAAAAGACTCAAATAAACATTCCTTCTGGCATATCAGCAATGCAAACATGACAGCACTGCACTAATGCTGGCGGGGGGGCAGGGGGGAATCAAAGGGGCTGAAAACTAAGGTCTCGTTTCCCAGGAGAGAAGTGCAAGAACAAAGTCAGAGAGCCTGAACAGTGAAAAAGTACACTGCGTTATTACAATCCTTTTGTCTGCAACCATCTGCTGCGCTAATGGCTCTTTCAGCAACCCAATCTTCTAAATGCAGTTTTAATTCTCAAATACTTCTGCCCTTCGGCTCGCCTGCGTCCCTGCAACCACTCAAAAAGCTGTCGAAGGGGGATGAAGATGCGCACGCTGCTGCAAGCGGCTCAATTCCTGGGAGGGCTCACGGCGCCGCTTGCCAAAAGTCATCGGCGGCGAAGGGCGCAGGAGCGGCTCCAAGGCCCCGCGGCCAGCGCCGCCAGCCCGGCCTGCCGCCGAGAGGGGACGTCCCCGCCGGAGGCGAAGGGCATTCAAAGCAGCAAGCTGTGGCCGCGAGCGATGCCCGTAATGACGGCCAGCCCGCGGAGCGCCGCAAACACCGACGCTGCCGAGCAAACCTAAAGAGAGCGGCTGAGCAGGGCCGAGGCGCGGGACCCCAGGGCGGCCCGTGCCCTCCCTCGTTCCCACGCACAACGGCATGCGCAGGCAGAGGCAGAGCAGATAACCAAAAAAAGAATCACTTTCGCTGGACGCAGACTAGTGCGTGCTCTCATGGGAATCCACCAAGCCGGAGACTTAGGAGCTGTCTGAAGACGGAGCTGACTTTTTTTTTTTTTTTTTTTTTAAAAAAAACCAACTATGCGACTTTATGAGAAGGCCTACGAAATTCCATTCCCCTGTAACCCAGCCGAATTCCGCAGAGCCAGGGCAGAAAATATCCCAACAATTTTGCAGCTTGCACGAAAGTAGGTCAAAAAACTTCCCCAATGTTTCGACAGCTTGAAGCAATTTAATTGCAAAACCAGTAACAAATGCTGACCCTCCTTCCCCACCCCCACCAGCGGATTTATGAGGGTGGTAAAACCTTTGCAGTTAGCGTTACGGTTAAATGCACTAACCAAAGCATAGTATCTGCTCTTGCAAAACTTGCTTGTGCTCAAAGAAGTCATTCCATGCTTACACCTAACAGATGCTGCCTCTGGACCTTAAGATTGCGGGATATTACAGAAGCAGCAGCAAACACAGCTTATATGCTGAAAAGTAGCTTAGGATAACGGGCCAAATCTGGAAAACCTTACTCAGACAAACTCCCACCGAAGCCTAAGGCATTATACTGACAAATGGATGTTGTGCCTTTCATTGCCTTCTTGCATTTCCCCATTACCGGCTAATAATTGCATTGAACTCGTACATTCCCTGCTGACTTCACAGGAGTGATGAATTCTCACCTACCCATCTACTCATTATAAACAGGAGCTAATAGCTCCACCTCTCATTAAATATTGCCCAACACGTCCTAGTCTAACACTGGATTTTCAGCTGATTCTAAATTTGCTAAAACTTTAACTGTCTGAACTGAAATTTTCCATGCTGAATATTTGCTTCAAGCAATTTTTTTTTTTAATCGTAAATTTAAGCCAAAACAACTTGGCTGTTTCGAAGAACAAGTCTTAAAAAACAAGCCTTACTGCAATGCTAAGAAAAATTCTGGAAACCTTTACTTTGAGCATCCTCCGCAGCCCACAGCTATAGAGCGGAGTCAATACATCTGGCAGAGCGCTCTGTGCCAGTGCTGGGCCTTTCACTAACTCTGAAAATCTGCTCAAATCAAATAAATAAATAAATAAATGTATGTCACAGTGATGCCCGTCTAGGGAAAACGATTTAGAAGCGAAGGCTGCGCCCTGTTTGATCCTCGCTGCTCGGCCAGCTCCCCATCTGTCGAAGGGAGATCAGAGCCCTCCTTCCCGCGCCCCCGGCCTCGCCAGCGGGCTGGAGAAGACATTATTGGCACGCGTGGAGCGCTCGAGTCCAACAGCAACAAGTGCCATAAAAGAGCTGTGAAGAAATGCAGGACTCAGGGTTTGAGCAGTAAATAGAGGCTGAGACCACCCACCAAACAATAAGGATAAAGCACAATAGCAACATACCTGCTCACTTGGAGCGAAAGGCCAGCCCGTGCGCTCAGCAGAGGGGGGAAAGAAGCCCAGGGTCATATAGAGCAAAGACTGCGGTTACCACGCTTTCAGTAAATAAAGGGGGGGGGGGGGACAAATTAAGGTTGTCAGCATAAGTAGCAAGCTCTTCAACTCTTCCATTTGCAACTTTAATGTTCTTTCAATAACACGTGCCCTGCAGCTACCCGGGGCACCGCTTCCCCTCTGCTGAAGGTGCACCGAATGCACCATTTCAAAGCGCATCCTTGTCTTTGCAACAGCCCTAAATCCTGATCTCCCCTTTGCAAAGCCAAAACCACTCGTTTCACGAGCAGCGCTTCTGCCCCTGATGCAGTGGTCAGTTAGGGCAGCGCTTTCTAACCCCCCTCCGCAAGCCACTGCAGAGCACGCGCGCGGGCCGATGGCCACAGGAGCCCTTCGCGTCTTTGGGAAGCGCTGGCTTAAAATGGTTTAAAGTGACCACAAAATTACAGCGTTAGGGGAGGCAAAGATTTGCATGAAAAAGGGCCCAGACACGTCACCGATTCGTCTTAACAGCAGGTCAAACTCCTGCACCAGGATATCGCAAACCAGGACCCGAGCGATAAATGCATCCCTGGGGCTCACAGAGGCCCTGAACTCACCATCAAAACGCCGCGGCTTGGGAGCCGCGCGAACAAAAGCACTCGGGAAACGCGCGTTTGGTTGGACGTCTCTTAAAAAGGAGCGATCCGTGAAAAACGTCTCCAATTACATTTAGCATGAATCCAGGGAGACAAATGTTTAATTACCCGCTTTGGAAGCCGGCCAGGGCAGGCGGGTTAGCACCCCGCGGCGCCCCGGCTCACGGGCGCTGGCTGGGGCGGGACGGGATGGCTACCAGCGGCCCGGCTCCCCGGAGGCGGCGGATGAGCGCGAGCTGACGTCCAGAAGCACACGCAGGGATTTGGAAGGTAATCGGAGACCTCATGGGCGAGCCATCCGTTCGTTCCTCCCAGCACGGGAACACGCAGTCCTGTTTTCTAAGAAACCACCACCCGGCGCACTGACCCCTCTCGCTCCCTTTGCGCGCGTTTCTAGGCACAGTTGGCACAACCAGAAAGCCCTCATGCAAAACGCACCGTCAGCTCAAGGCAGATCCTTGCAGCCGTCAACACAGCAAGGCCAGGCAGCCGCTCGGGGTTCCTTAACATGTCACTTACCATTTGAAAGCCCCTTATTCCCAAGGCAGGCTTCCCTCCGCCCTTCCTAAAGCTGCTCAGTTTTGCACTTAAGGCCTAGCTACAGCACTGCTGACTTACCAGCTTGTCTACAAAAAAAATGCCAGCAGTAGCTGGAAGAATACACGAGGCTTTATTGAGAGGTTAAGAAAAAAAGTCAGCCAGCGGAGAGCTGTCTCAAGGCTTTGTGCTGGGGCTCGCATGCAAAGCCCGCCATCGCCAGGCTCCAAACCACGCTTGCTTTCTTTGGAACTGGCCGACTCCTGGCAGCTCTCGTAGGAATCTCTGAACAATCGTCACAGGCTTCCACAGAAATGTGGGACGCGGTCCCACACGCCCGCCACCCCCCCAGCCCTCGTGTTTTTCCCAGCGTCTCTTAGTGAGGGAGTTTCTTTAAGCAAACCCATAACAAACTAGGCAGCGGGGGGAAAACGCAGTTCGGTCTGGAGGACTCCCTTGCACAAGGCGGTGCGGGAAGTCGAGTCCATCTCCAAGCCTCCCCGAGCGGCTCCAGGAGGCAAGTTGCCCGGAATCAAACTGAACAAACCACAGAGGACTAACGCAGTTAACACATCCCAGTGGCCCACATCTCGGAGCGGGGTAGAGCGGGAAAAACCAGGGAAAGAAGCACTTCCAGCCATCGCTGGTTGAGACACCCCTCGCCTTGAATTATGGAGGATTTGGATGCCTAACTCCCTACGTGCCTCTGAAAATGTGGGCCTCCCCCCATTTTACTTTGCTTTTGCAACACCCCCCTTCCTCTTTCAATTGCCACATGCAGCAAAACAATATCCCAGTCTTTCTAGCGCACCAACCAGGCCAGAACACAGCCTCACGGCGCCCGTTAACCACAGCAGGCACATTCCCTCCCGTCAAGCATTTGAGAATGCTAGAGCAGTCCCCCAGGAACCTGTCATGCCCTCAAGGTGCTCAAGCAACTAAGAAACACCTCAAACCACATAAGCCAAGCTTACAGAGTAGGCTAAGGCCTTTAATAAGAGGCCACTGCAGAAAAAATTCTCTCCTTTTACTGTACTAACGCACAACCCTCAACTCACCGAGTGTCCTTATACAAGTGCAACAGCGCTTATATTAGCACGCTTTACTCTCAGAGAAGGGTCAAGCATCTGCATCCACTTACATCTGTCCTCCACTAAGCATTGCATTAAAAAAATATTTCATCCAACTGGCATAGTTACACCAGCCAAAAAGTTGGCAGGCAACTAGTCAGCATGGTTACAGTAATGCAATGTCATGTGTTGCAAATACTGGGCCAGATCCTGAGCCGGGCTCAGCACCTCCCACACTCCCTGCTTTCCAAAGAAGCAAGGACATGTCAGCCCCTGCTCAGCCGTTAAGGATGGCCTTTATGAGCAGTTTAACACTCCGGAGCTTGAAGATGCCCTGCAAGTCCCATGCGGCTCTCCTTCCCCTTGCGGAAGCATTGCCACCTGTGCTAGCAGGACAATCGAGAGGGCACTTGCCACTTGCTCCCGCGAAGGCCAGGCATGCCGAGGGAAGGTGACGGGGGGAGACTCTGGCAAGGCTTTGCAGCCACCAGTGGCTGAGCCCACCCCACCGGCGAGCGGGGCCTGCCTCGCAGTGCAGGAAGCTCCAGTTAATTCAAAGGGTGACACCAGGTGCATCCTCCAGCACACGGACAAGAACAGGGGAGGGAAAATCCACTAGGCCAGCTTCTAAAAAAACTCACTTATTTAAAAATAAAAAATTGAGGGGAAATGAAAAGACAAAAGCCCTTCTCAGCCTGGTGTTATCAAGCAGAGGAAATGAGACTTCTAAAGCTCCCATTCAGAAAGGAGCTGGGGGGGAGAGAAATCCCACTCCAGACGCACTTGAGTGAACAGCTTTTGAAATGGAAATGTCGCTCTTCAGAAACATTTAAATTTCTTCCTATTTACAGGGAGGAGGAAAGACACAGAAGAGAGAGTAGGGACTCCTCAGCCATGCAAATTCAAACACTGGTCCATTCACAGCAGCACCCAGACGGCTGTGTCGAGAGGGGATTTGTCAGGGAGTTAATCGGGACCGGCACACAGTATTAATATCGGGAAGTTAGCTTGAAGGGGCATCAGATTTACAGGGAGTGGAAGAGAATGAATTAAGACAGCTCTATTTAATCAGTGCCGCAAATAAGATATACCTAAAGGCTGCCCTGCCTGAGCTCTGTTCCTCCGTTCTCCCCTGCACAACGACAGGGTGCAACAATTGCCCAGACTAGATTTTTTTTCACCCCCCAAATCCAGGAGGCTGAGCTGCCTGCTGAGGAGGAGCTTGATCAATGGAGAAAGGGAACAGAAAGAGGCTCTAGGGCAGTTTTAGCAGTGGCTGAATTGCACTGTGGGACCAACCTGAGTCTCCTCTGACACGCGAGAGGCATTTCACCAAGCCAGGACCACTACCAACTCCCTGAGAGGCGCTGCCAGCGCACAGGGCAAGAATTGGCTGGGTCACAGCACGAACCCCCCTCATTTGTAAGAGCTGCTGTTGAAATTGCGTTGGTTCTTCAGAGGAAAACAGAAGGCATTGCTCCTACACTAATCTACCCAGCTCCTCTTGCCAACTACCTTCCACCGCCTCACTGCTCTGGCATCTTTAGGGTCACTCAATGCATAGGTTCAGTCTAGCCATGCTCTCCAGGAAGTAAAGCAGGACATTGAGTCAGGAGAAACCTTGGATGTATTTCTGCTTCTGCCACGGACCTACCAAGTGGTGCTGGGAAAATCATTTGATTCTCTCTGCACCTCTCATCTGTAAAAACCAGAAATTCTAGGACTGCAAGAAAAGTGGACTTCATGGAAACGCTCCAAAGACTTTTTCCCCCCCAAAACCAGTAAGATCCCAAAGGTTTAATTTTTTAGAGTCCTTATTTCTATTAGAGCATCTCAGTACACACACACGTCTTCTAAGATTCAACACGCACACTGCAAGGTCCAAACACAACAGCCTGGAAACCGATAAGGATCACTAGTGAATTTGACCTGTGAACTTCACCAGTTGAAATAAGCAGCAAAAAAACAAGTAAGTTTCTCATCAGGAATTCAAGCTGATTTCACTTCCATTTAGAGGAAGGAAATCCTCCAGCCTGGAGTCCTGGTGGACAACAAGTTAAGCACGAGCCCGCAATGTGCCCTTGTGGCCAGGAGGGCCAATGGTATCCTGGGGTGCATTAGGCAGAGTGTTGCCAGCAGGTCGAGGGAGGTGATCCTCCCCCTCTCCTCAGCCCCGGGGAGGCCTCCCCTGGAGTACTGTGTCCAATTCTAGGCTCCTCACTACAAGACACACATGGCACTACTGGAGAGAGTCCAGTGGAGGGCTACGAAGATGATGAGGGGACCGGAGCATCTCTCCTCTGAAGAAAGGCTGCGAGAGCTGGGCCTGTTCAGCCTGCAGAAGAGAAGACTGAGAAGCGATCTCATCAATGTGTACAAGTATCTGAAGGGGGAGTGTCAAGAGGATGGGACCAGTCTCTTCTCCGTGGTGCCCAGTGACAGGACGAGAGGCAACGGGCATGAACTGAACCACAGGAAGTTCCATCTGAACCTGAGGAAAACTTCTAGAGGTGGCTGCGCTGGAAAACACGTTAAGTGCAAGACACAAGGTTCGCAGTCACTTAGATGCTTTTGAAAAAGTTTTAACCAACATGAACAGGCTCAGGAAAAAAAAAAAAATCCCTTCCCTTCAAATAACTTGTCATGGCTTTTAGCAAAGCACTATCAGGAGCTTTTGGTGGCATTTTCCGTCTCAGACGCACCAATAGAGACTCCTCGTGTAGCTCCTGGCTCTCCCTGGCATCGCGCCGTTGAGCAAGAGCTGGTCTGCACGCTGGCAAACACATCCCCAACACGTGCCTGCGATGCTGCAAGGACCGTTTCCTGCAGCAGCTGCCGGCCACCCCGCGCCCTGGCCCAAACCAGTGGCCTTGGAGGAGGGCTGTAGGGGGGCACCGGGAGCCCCATGGCATTGTGGATGGCGTGCACCTGAATAACACACACCACCACTGAAGGGTTTGGGACGCTCACTGACAGCAGAGTGCGGGTGGTGCAAAGCCACCGTCCGCTGCACTATCAGTCACAGCCGGTGGCGGCTGTGCTCAATGCTTTATTGCTCTAATAACTGTGCAGACACGTTGGGGGGGGGGGGGGGGGCGACACTGGCTGTGTGTTTGAGTAGCCGTTGCCTTCACTGATCCGCCTGCTCTGTGAGGACCCGGCACAGAGGAGGGCAGCAGTGCTGGGCCTCTTCACATCACGAGCGGAGTGGGAAGGGTTAGGAGGAAACGCGCTGCGGTACCACGGCGGACACAGAGAGCCCACCACCGAGCCTCCCCGTCCAACCCACCCAGCCCTCCACCCCGAGGAGCCCAGAAAAACATGCAAAAAGCAAACTCACATGAACCGCGTGAAAACAGTTTTGCTCCATTTTCAACCCTGTCCTTGCAATCGCCTCCAAACTGCCCCTCGGGAGCAACTCCAGCTCTGGGTACTGCGAATTAGCCCCAGCCGTCACGGAGAAATAGAGCTTCTTAGAGCCGCAGCCGAATGCCACGGCAGCTCCTCAGCAGTCCTCCAAAACGCTGCCAGGCTCCGTGATTTGAACAAGTCAGCTAATGTCATCTGTTTGAAGGTTACTGCATTGCCCGAGCATTGAGAGGGCCCCGTCCGTAAAACCTTCACCAGATATTTTTGGATTTACTCAGACATGGTTTTTTACCGTTTTTTCCCCCCCCTTCCCTCCAACAGGTATGGAAGGTCTCTGGGTTTAGGAACCATCATGACAGTCTCAAGTGTTACATTCCTTGAGCACCACACTTAGCATTGCAATCACAACAAAAGCTATTTTACTGACCAGAGGACCAAATACTGACAAGAGTCCCGGATAAAACAGCTCTTGAAGATGAAGGGGAGAAGCCCCATTTCAAATTGTGAATGGCTGTAGGAGTCACCCAAACTGCAAACCTCTGGCTGGTCCATTTCTACGGAAAGTGTGAAGCACCCTTCCCTTTCCAGGCCAGGATGTTTAAGAAAGAAACCCTAATATCTCAGCTAGAATATCTAGCAAGAATAAGCTCACGGTGAATTTGTTATTATCTATTAGCAAAGCAGCAGCTTCCCACCAAGGCTGGAATTTCCATCTTGGTTTGGCAGGCACAGGACTGTGAAATGATTACTGTGTTTACTTTTCCTTTGCTAACTATAAAATCCCATTCCACTGCCCTGCCAAGAATGACTGAAGCTAATAAAATTGAGGCATTTGGAAGAAAGCAATAATAAACCTCCCTTTTGGGGCCTTTATGATGAAATTTCCCCACTCCAATCAGAGATTATGCTGTATTCATCAACACCAGTGATGTCTCAAAGTGCACCCAGATCGACTCGAACCAATATTTAGCTTTGTCAGGATTGTAAGCCTTTCTTAGTGTGGCTGCTGAAGGCAGGCTCATTGAACTGTACAGCTATAAGCAGCCTTTGAAAACACAGCTTACAAGTACAAGACAGCTTATATGCACGCATGTGTGTGTGCATATATATATACACACGTAAAAATGCATGTTATTCAATTACTTAAAACTGAGAAAGTTTATATACATGAACTATTTATGGATGCATAATTTACAAATCCCCCTCCAAATATATAGAGGGCCATAAATACAGTACATACTATATATTTACATACACACATCTGTATATTCCTTTAGTAGTTTTCAGCAATCGAAAGATGGCATCGATGTGCCTGTGTTTACATCTGCCACCTTCCCTACCGCGGAGGCAGGAACACACAAGCTGCTGGGGGGCTATCCATTTGCACGTCATACCTGCAACTGCTGGCACACGAGACAATAACGCAGACCTGGAAAATGATCCAAAATAAAAGCCTGTGCTTGATTTAGCCACATAACCACCTGGGATGGCCTGATTTGCACTAGGCAATGCTCCTTTTCTAAGCAGCCGCTGGGAGAACTGCATCCAAAGCAGGGCTGGGAAGGCAGAAACTAGCAAAGCTCCTCCTTGGGGAACCGCACAGGGAAGAGAAAAAAAATCAGCCCAGTCCCTTGCCAGGCAGCAATCAGGGAGGTGGTTCGGAGGCAAACCTAGGACATGTTATCGTACAGGCAGAGGAGGTGGGGTAAAGGGTCGCGGGACAGCAGGCTCTGGACACTGCAAGTGGGGAGTTCAAGTCGTCTTAAAAGATGAATTGTTCTGCAGTCATCTTGGCTAAGAAAAAAAATAAACAGCTAACAGGAGGAGCAGCCAAGGAGGACAGAGGAGAGCTCCCTACCCTGCCACCGCCATTCTCGCATGCTCCTCCACCGTTGCCTTTCCATGCTGCACGGGATGCAGTGATCTGCGATAACTGCTCTGGGGTGCTCCACGGATGGCAGGCAGAGGGATGCCACACACTCGGCAACCCTCGATTTGGTGTCCACCTTCACCTGGACTCTCTTTTTGGAGCTGGTGGACCACATTGCTCTTTTCTCCCCCTGCACCCAAAGGAAACATGCCCCATGTGGTGCTGGGCGTAAGATTAAAGGGGCTGCTATTCCACGGCTGGGAGGAATTGGGAGCAGCAAACAGAAGCTGGACTGAACCCTCACACATACAGAAGATGCTCTATCAAGATGCCAGGACACTAAAAGCCCACCTTGCTGTTTGAACTGAGGCTTCTGGCATTGGCCGCTTAGCTAAGATGACTGAAGAGAAGAGTAACTAGATCTAGGTCAGGACTATGAGGAGACGGAACAGATCATCTCATTCCTCACTGCTGCCTCCCCATTGATTTCTGCTCTAGAGTCACCAGATCACTCAGTAGGACAGGGCACAGTCCCCCTGCCACGAGCTAGCTCTGCTGCAGGGTGAAAGCTCCCGTCCAAGGCAGGGGGAGTGAAGAGTCCTCTGCGTGCTCACTCTCCATCCTCTTGGAAAAAGGTGCCAAGAATTAGCGTTACGTTTTTCGAGAGCAGCAGAACAAGCCAAAGGCCCGTCAGCCTGTCCTAAAACAACCCCGCTGCGCACAGAGCCTGCAGCCAGCATTCCTGACGCGCACAAGCGGCCGTCGCCCCCCGCTCCCTCCGCCACGCACTGCGAAGCTCCAAAGCATTTGCTCACGGAGCAAGCCAGCAAACTCTCCAAATGTGCTCTGCCTAAAACCCAGCCAAATAGTTTTCATGTTAAAAAAGCAGGTTTGGGTCCAAAACGAAAGGAGGTTTTCAGAGAGCGATTATAACTTGGCCCTTTGGCACTCGACAGCTCCTCTCTTGTTATCGACGATGAGGGTGTTGTTAAGGGATGAGGCTCCGTGAAGCACCGAGGTGAAGTTTCTGAGCTTTAGAGCTAGGGATGTTGCCATGTTCAGTATGTTATTACAGCTCCCGTCACCACAGGCACAAAACGCAGCAGCTCCTCTCTGCCAAATCCATCTCTGAAATCACTCCCGCATGCCATCCCCTCCAGCAACAGCGGGCAAACAACATCGATTGCTGTTGCATCTCCTCCACTGCTTTCCACCCAGCGCTAGGATGAAGGATTTAACACGAAATACCCTCCTCCTCAAAACACAGCACGCAAAATTAATCTGATCAGTGTCACAACTCACTGACTTTGGTTTTGTGAGTCAGAACTGGGGATTTAGCGCATTTCACAACCATGGAAAACTACAGCACCACGGATGTGCTAGGTGCTGTCTGCTCACGGAGGGGACACGGAAATCAGTCCCCGCTCCCTTCTGAAACCCCTCACCCTGCGCAGGAAGGCCCTTGGCAAGGGGAGACACACAGGAACACCAACCGAGCAGGGAGGCCAGGGCAGTCCAAGTACATCTGTGATAAGACGCATGTGCTTGCGAATTGCTAATAACCTCCTGCTGCTTCGTCATCTGCACTAACTGGTCAGATCACATATAACTGGAAAGAATCACTTCCCCCATCCCGGGGTGCAAACGCATCTGGAGCGAGCTGGAGCAAAGCTCCACGTTTCACAGCACAAAGCCATCCCCACCCAAAAGTCCAGGAGAAGTGAAGAACACCAGAACAGCCCGAAACTGCAGCAGGGAAAGAAACAGCAAGGATGTCACTGCCTTGGGTGCCAAGACCAGCTTCTCTTTTCCCTAAAATTCATGCCACGTGAGGTCTTTATCGTGACTTACTATGATTGCTCAGAACTGCCATTTCTGATTGACCATATGCAGACCGCAGTGGTGGCTAGCACACCCCTCCTCGCCCTGCGCTGGACCCCGCGTTTTAAGTGCATCCCCAGGAGAGCAATGCCAGCTCCTGAGACACCAAATCCACCCGCAAGGACCGGTGGAGCCGAGTAGCAAACTAGTCTACGATATTTTTGGGAGACAACAGTAGGGCACATAGGAACCCTTTCCGTTAAAGAAAATGCAGGCTTCAAAAGCATTTTACTCTATAATAGACATAGAAACACTTCAAAGGTATAAAAAAAGTCACCATGAATCCATGCAGCACATCCAGCTTGCCATGCTGCCCTGCTGCAAGCAGGGAAACTAGCAATATTTCTTCCAATTACAGGGGTGAGGCATATGATGCCAAGAGATTTTCTCTCCCCCAAGCAGATCAGGTGAGATGTCGCACTCCGCAAGCCTTGTAATACTGACTGAATGGAACAGAAAAGTCCAATTATGTAAATGATGGAGCAGGTTCCCAAGAAGCAGCCAGCCTTAACATGCCGCCCTTCTCCACAGTTACTGCTTGAAAGGCAATTTAAAAGGTTGTTTTGGATGTCAATCACCACAAATGAGCAGAAGGAAGCGAGAAACAACAACCTGCATTCGAGGCACAACCAATTCGCCCCAAAGGCTCCCAGCAGTGCTAAGCCTGAGCCCTGCTCTCCGCGACTCTGCACCCGTGCAAATGCTGCAGGCTGGAGTGCCTGGAGGCAGGGAAGGGCAGGGCTGCAGCCAGCTCCAAGAAGTCGCGCTCAGGTTTTACATCCAGGCTTCTCTGGAGCCTGCTTCCACGGCCCACGAGACCTCTCACTGCCATGCCCAAGGCTCTCAGGCTGCAGTTTTATTCCTCAGCCATAGAAACTTCAGCAGAACATCAAACAAAACCAGTCATCTCGCTAACCACGGTGCTCCTTCCCTTTAACCCCTCTTTAAGCCTGCTGGAAGAGCTGAACGTCTTGCAAGGACTACACAGCACCTCCTAACAGGGTCTGGTTTTCAGATGAGACTGGCATGAGTCCGGGCACGGGACAGACCATCCCATTACAGATACAACATTCCTGTTGCTATTTCTATTCCTTTTGCTTCCTGTCCCAAGCTGTTGCATGGGACGGGCTGCTGACAAGCCCTTGCAGCTAACCAGACATGGCCACTTTGCAACGGGCAATGAAATAAATTCCTGTATGTAGCATGAGAGTCAACAGAGGGCTTGCACAAGCCAGACTCCTGAGCATGTGCGTTCATGTGCAAGTGAGCAGGGGTTGAGACACACACACGTACCTTGCCTGCTATTTGGAAATTATCTCCTGAGGAGGGAGGGAGGAAAGGGGAAAGCAGGGGAAGAGATAAACCCAGCCAGAAGTGTTTGTACAGTGTGACAACACGAACAATGCAAATATTTCAGCTTTTAAATATGCTTGGAATGACAGAGAATGCCAACATCTCTCTCTTTCCCAGAAATAGCTTTTAATCACTGCTGTCCTAATGCAAAGTCGTCCCCTCTCCCTCCCCCGCCCTGCAGAATATTTTATAATCAGATTTTTATCAGACAGAGTCAACAGCATGAGCAAACGCCTGGCAGATGGGTGGATGTTTAACACATTGCAGGAGGATCCTCCTGCAGCTGTTGAACTCTGCATCCCAGTGCCACTTTCTACTGCTCAGTACCCAACCGCACCAACAGCCTGGGGGCTATTAAGCACCCAGAGCAGCCAGCGTGCCTCCCTCCAGCGGAGGCTGCAAGGACGGGTAACCGGAAACGTTCTCTGCAGGGGAAGGAGGACAAAAGCAGGGAAGATGTAAGTATATTTGTACCCACTAAAATTCTCCATTTCACTGAGGTTAAAGCCACCACTTCCACAGAAATCTGATCCTGCGAGAAGCAGCTCAGAGGCCAGGTGACGGACAAAGGCTGCGCTCCAAAGTACACCGCTGTCCTTATGCACGTCAGAGCCCCGAGAGCAGGAGTTGCTCTTCTCATGGCAAAGCTTTTGAGGCAGTTCACCTCTTGCGGGGCGGATGAGACCGTACACTAGCAGTGGTCTACAACTTGCTTCAGTTCCAGACTACCCAACGGCGCAAGTAGCAGGGCGCTGGGGACATCAGCGTCTCCTCTCTCCGCAGGCCCCCGGCTCGAGTCCGCTCTGCCGTGGCTCTGCGCTGCACCGGAAGCCGCCCTTGGGACAAGGACCATGGCGCTGGCACCCCGCATTGCCCCGACTCCAGAGGAAGAGCTGCAACTACCCGGGCGCAAACACCACGGCGTCCTGTAGCATCTCCAGGGCTCCCTGGCAGCTACTCCTTCCCCACTAGATCCAACGCGGCCAAGAGACGGGACGCGGTCACAACCACATCAGCCGAGGGAATCGCTCCCTCTCCTGAAGTAAAGGCCCGCGGCCGGGCCCGGGTACTGCCACCAGCTGCCCGCTCGCGGACCTTCACCAGAAGCCCCACCTAACAAGCCTGGGGCTATTTTTCCCATGTGAAAAGCAGCCTCTGGAGGGGACGGAGAGCCCGGCAGAGCTGCAGCATCCACGCCGCAGACTCTGAGGCTAAGAGAGGACACGCGCCTGGCACAGCCGACGATCGCAGCTTCGTTTTTAGTTTCCAGCTACTTTGGGCGATCGTTCCGCGGCCGTAAATCGCGGGGAGGCCCCGGAGCTCAACGCCGTTTTCCGCGGGAGGGAGCCCGGGCCGGGGGTGGGCGGGAAGGGCCCCGCAGCGCCCCGCACCACCCAGCTGACGCAACGGCGCCGGTGCCTCGCTCTTCCTCGCTAGCTCACGCGCGGGTCGCCGGGCTCAGCAAGTTTCTGAACGCTCCACTCCTACACATCCTGCCGGAGCGCCGCGGCTCTCCGGGTTCAAAGCGCTGCTGCGTTTCCCCCACTCCGCGCCCCCCCCCAGCCACCATTACTCAATTAGAGATCATGCTTTTGCCAGTTACCTCCTAGCCAACTGGGGCCTCTGCCAAGGTCAACACAAGTTCCAGCCAGTTTCATTAATAACCGCGAGACCAACCCACTGGAAACTCTGAGAGGTTAATCCCAGCAACGGATCAATGTTCCCATAACAAAGCCGCGCAGCGAAGCGGCGGGTGCTGTACCAGCCCGCCAGTCCAGCTAGCTGCGCTCCCATCTGGAGCGGGCTCGCTTCCTCTCCGTTGCACAACGGGTTTCAACCAGCACGCCCCTTCCGAGCGTCCTCCGCGGCCGGCGCGAGGGCAAAGCCCGGCGGGCAGGTGGGCACAGCCCCTGCCGAGCGCTGCCGGCGGGAGCCCCCAGCCCCGTGTCCCTCTCCGCTCCCAGCCCCGGCATGTCCAGCAGGAAGGGAGCAACGCCGGAGGAAGCCCACCGGGAACAGCACTGCCAGCGCGCTGGACAATGGAGGAGAAACGAGTAGGAAACAACAGGAAACAGGACTCCTGGAAGGCCTTTAAACCGTCTGCAGCGCTCAGCCAGGCCGCGCTCGGGGCCGGGGCTAAGCGGCTAGCCAAGACCCTTTCCATCACACAGGCCGTTTTCCAGGAGTTTATTGTAAGCTGGGCTCTGGAACGTGCAGTCAGTGTGAAATTTGGCATGTAGGTTGTTGGCTTCAATGATTCATTAAAAATGTATTTTAAATGTGTTAATTCATTCTTTTTTACTTAATTGCTTTTAAAGCGACATTAACATGCAAAGCCATTTCCATTTTGCCATATATATTTCTGAGCCTTGGTGCCATCTTTTACAAGAACCCCACCTTCTCTGCCCTTATTCCAGTTACTGGTTTATAGCACAATAAAAACATTAAGGCAGAAAGGCAAGCAATTAAAACCCTTCAACAACGTAAAGCAGAGTCCAAGCACTAATAACCCACGGCTTTTTAATAGCCTTTTTCCATCAGCTAGTTTACAAAAGGGGGAAGTGGCATTATCCCTTTTACAGATGGGGAAATCTGAGACACAGAAAGGGGAAGCGACTTACCCAGCGATCAGCAGCCTGCCAGTGGCAGATGGGAATAAGATTTGGGTTTCCTAAGTCTCCATCCAGCACTGTACCTGAGACTATACGGCTCGCCGTGAGTTTATTCCTGCTGCAGCAATAGGCTATGCCTAAGTGCAGCCAGCCAGCCTTTGCAAGGGGACTAAATGCAGATCATTACTGACTCACATCCTATAGGAAGAGCGGCAAACCACATAAGTGGTGGAAAAGCCATCTCAGAAATGGGAAAAAGAACGTGTGGAATCATAACGGGAATAAGACGACATGAAAGGAAAAGGACTAAGCTCCCGCACTGGAGAGCGGTAGCTACTGCTTGCCCAGGAACACGACGCTCACCATCCCGATGGGGCAGGACTGCGCACACCACCAGCTGCAGCTTGCACACCTACGGCTGGGAGACAGCGTACTGCCCAGATGCGTTACCAGCCTGCTCTGACGTGTCTGCACTATTCCTATCTGTTACTATGTGACGGAGGTCCGTGACTTTATCAGAAGGAAAGCAGAAACCACCAAAGGTCCTGGAATCAACTCTGCCAAGAGCAGGCTGGTAAATCTGCATCATGGCAGTTCTTGCAGCGAATCTCACATCCACACTTGCAATGATTAAAAACCAGTTCTGCTTTAATTTTGCCTGGTTATTCTCAGCCAGCTCAAGGGAGCACCGTCCCGGAGATGGCATCAGCCCACACTGGCACCTGGCACAGGGAGACTGCACTTCTCCTGCGGCAGATGTAAACTCACCTGAGCCTTCCCAGTTCAACCCAGTGGCAAGAGTACAGGAATACATGCACTGCATGGACATGACGGCAACCCCTCTCAAGGGAAAAAATTGTTCAAGTGGAGGAAAGCAGGCAATAAAACAACCTTCTGTTCCTTGGCTTGAGAAGAAGTGCTAGTGTTCAAGGATATGAGCAATGCAAGGTTTTAAGGAAAGGTAATACGTTTTACTAGACTGAGATTTAGCTTTAAAGCTGCTGCTTTTGAAGGGTGCACTGCCCAAAAGTATGTCTGTTTTTTTCCACCAATAATGAGTTGTTCTAACAGATATCACCTTCTCCTTACAAATTAAGCCTCACTTAGAAAACGTGACTGCAGTGACCTAGAATGGGATAAGGAGGTCCAGCTCACCCCATATTTGGGAGGGACAGATAAGGAAACGATTAAGAAAAAACAGAAGAGATCTAATTCCCTTCTGGTGGTGTCAAGGGGAAAAACCCCGGAACCCATGACCAGGATTGGCCATGTAAATTGTTTTATTTGTGTTCATACCACAGATTAGGGCCCAAAACAAAGGTGTTGGAAATGTGCGGGAACGGTGTTTCCTCTTCTCTCTGGACTGACAAAGCTGGGTAATCTTGATGCAACCAGCAGTTATTGGGGATGTGCTACACTCGTAGCACCGCAGACTTGATCCTGCATCTTGCCTCCACTGGTGCTCTGCAGCCAGCAGAAACCAACCGGTACCTACTGGTTAAAAGCAACACCCATTACCGCTGTGTTACACTTATGTCATTTGGGACGGTCAGGCCACCACTCCAGTAGTGTAAAAGCAAACAACCATCATTTTTATTGTGGAGTTTGGGGAGCTCTTTACTGTGCAAGAGCTATCTGATCTGTAAAAATCATCGTGAAGAGCAACTCTAGCACTTCAACAACACAAGCTGAGCTCCTCACCAAGCAGTGCGACTGCAGCTACACGGCACAGGGCAAGAGGTAAGCGAACAACCCCTGTGATACTCTGATTAAATAACCGCCAGTGTGTTTAGTAATACTTGGCTCACATGGTGCATTTCACCCGAAGAGCTCAACCAGTTTGCAGAGCTGCCCTAGATAAAAACACCGAATGACTCCATCGTGCACTGAGTCAGCAGCTCAGACAGGAATAGTAGATCTCTCTCTCGTTCTGCGCACTAATCACAAGGCCACTCTGCCTGCGACCGCACATGCGCCGCTGCCCTCCCACTGATCGATGCGCAGCGCACAGACACACGTCAGAGCCTTCGGGCTCGCAACCATCTCTCGCACTGGCAGAAGGAGAAAAGCTTGCAGAATAACCTTTGAGAACGGTGGGATATGATGAGCAAGCACAAGAACCAAGGTGCCACTAGAAGAGATGTGACGGCCAAGCATCTGTGGGTATGGTGCTGAATAGGAATTAGCAACCAGGAAAAGATGGATCTGGACATGTCATTTCATGAGGTCACATCAGCCACGCAGAAGAGCTGATGACAGTCACAGAGCTTTCTGCAGCTGCTCATAAGAAGGTCTTTATCAGCTATTCTAGATGGTGATTTACACCATCAGAGCTGAGCGCCAAATTCAGCTGCTGCAGGGTTAGCACAGAGGCAAACATGATAGTTCTACACATGTAAATGGCCCAAATACACAAGTGTCCAGACCTTGGGGCCAACAGACCAGTGTCAGTTCTCCACATTTCCTATGGACCATCACACCCAGAAGAGGCCCTCTAATGCGCCACCGAGGTTCAAAGATGCACACATCAGCTGCCAGGGCTTTACCCTGACCTCAAGGCCCACAGCAGTTTACAGACTAGGTTGAGAGTGACTGCTCAAGGATAAAGCCAAAAGAGACTGCAATTTCCAAGGCTGCAAAGACAGATATACAACATACCTCCTGACTGGAAGGACACTGGTACCATACCCCAGACATGCCTTCTGCTCCCACCACTTGAAGAGCAATGAGACCGACCCCACTCTCGCAGCCTGCTCAGGCTGTCCCGCTCTGGGAGCGGCCCTAGCTAGTTTCAAGCAACTAATCCTGGCTCCACTTATGTTCCCACCAGTCAAGGACACCACTTTTTTTCTTCTTTCCGGACTCTGAAATTACATACGGCTCCACTAAAAGCATAATCTTGTCCTGCTGAATTGTATCTCACAGCTTTCTCTCTCTCTTTCATTAAGAAATGTTTTAAGCCCCATAAAACACATGTAATTCTTGGAAATGTGTCGCAGTCCAAGAAGCAAATGCAGCCCCTAACGCAGCAACTAATGCCTCAAGAGCGCCTTTGCCTATTAGGAACAAATAGCCGAGACAATACGTTGTTTTCTGGTGAGAAGCAGAACAGGACTGCTGATGGAAATAATGTGCAGACAGAAAAGCTGTCCTGGTTTCCTCACGCTCTTTGGAGAGAGGATTTTATTTTTGTGTATTACATGGCCAGTAGTTTGTTTCCCCCATCAGAATCCCCTGAACGTACTCTCCTCTGGTTCGGAGCCACTGCTGTTTATCTCAGTGGCATGGAAAGCAGGCTCCTGGCTGGTCACGGTATCACCTCATTAAGACGAGTCTTGGAGGGAGCAGCAAAGAATGGAAGGTAAAAGGGCCACAGCACCTAGGAGGCATTTTTTTTCAAGGCAACACACTATCAAGAGCTAAGAGAGCTGATATGTCTGCTGCGTTTCTCACGGTCCCCAAGTTCAAATTTGGCTCTTAGCAATAAGCTGTTCTATCCCTTCCCAGCACCAGCTCACTAATTACGTTAGCACTAGCCATTCTCAATCTGCAGTCACTGCTGCCCTTTTCTCCAGGAAATCCAGCCACATTCCTCTTGGAATCTGAATTACCCTTGTTTTGCCCTACTTAAATATCCTTCTCGCTCAGGACCTCACGTAAGAGCCGCAAGCACCAAGAGAATAGGAATATCCTGACTCTCCCGAGCAAGAGAGCTTTCTTGTCCGCATGTTACTTCAAATCAGCTCCCACAGCAAGATAGCAAAACATCCCCATTGCCCCTGGGTAAGGATGCCAACTTCCTGCTCATTTAACAATGGCTACAAAATCTCTGAAGCCCAACTTGCAGCTGCATTAACCCTCTGCGTTCACAGGCTGATGCTCGCATCGGCAGCTCGAGCCAGCTGCCCCCAGTCTGTTTGTCCAGCAGGACTTTCCTGCCAACCCGAAATAATTCCAAACGCAAGGTAAAGCCATATATGATTTACCCCACAGAGCGTGGAACTAAATCCAAATATATAGGCACGCAAGCAAGGTATTTCTTTGTAATATGTATTATATGTGAAGAGGGGACAACTGCAAGTAAACAATTTGCTTTCTTACGTAAGACTAAGACAAGGGAGGTTTTCCTGGGGAAGATTATGCTAAAGAACCACCAGCAGCCAACTTTGCCCAAGGAGGTCACCTCTCAGCAGCTGGCATTCAACAACACAAAGCACATGCCTTGATATATCAGGAACCACAATCAACACAGATTTCTTCAGTGGCAGTTTCCACACCAGCATGCCAAGTGCATCCCAAAACGTACACCCTCCTAGCAGCCTGAGTGGCTCTCCCCTTACCTTTGAGAGGTCCTCCGTCCCGCCCTGCTGGCTTTGACTCAGGAGAGGCGAGTGCCGCATCAGCGGGTCCTGTAGCAGATCCAGGCGTGGTCTCTTCGTTTCAATGAACTCCAAGTCCGACGGCTTGGCCAGGTCAGAGAGGTAAGAGTGCGCCTCCGTCCTCAGGTGCAGCTCCTGAGACCTGAGCACAAAGAGAAAGGAGACTTTAAAAAAACCACCAAGCTCTGCTTTCCCCTGAACTAAGACTGCTCAAAACACTGCAAACTCTTCAAGGATAGAGCTCTCAACTTCTGTCTGTTCCCCAGAAGGATGCACCAAGGGAGCCCATGCAGCCACCAAGACTCCAAGATATTTCAACTCTTTATGGGCCCGGGAGCCACAGCTCCAGAACTTGGCTGTCACACACTGACCATCTCCTGGAGCATTTGCTCCTTCGGGGCTCTCTGCACCCACCACGGAGCAGGCATGCCTGCAGGGCCCATTCTGCTCACAGGCAGAGCGGGACATTACACGGGGAGCAGCACGCAGATGCAGCACTGCAGCCACCCACCAAGGCCCTGTAGCCAGCTCAGTCACTACTGACACGGCATGCTGCCCCTTTCCAGCCCCTCAGCATCAGGGAAAGGAGCGGAGCAAGGAGGTTCCGTCCTGCTGAGAAGCTACAAGCCTGCCACAGCTGCCCAGAAAACAGATGGGCTAACAGCAAAAAGTTGCATAATTAACATGAAACGTCTTCCCCGCTCCAGGCAGCAGGGGGGAAGTCATCACAGGAACAGAAAGATTCCTTGCAAGAGCTCATCAACTAGGAACGGCCAAGCAAAGTCGTGGGTGGAGAAGAGGATTCACGCCGAGCTGCATTCTCACTGGCGCTGCTGGAAATGCCAAGTAATCCATGGATTTTGGACGTGCTCTCAGCAGTGTGCAAGAACCTGGCCTAGATCATTTTCCCTTCATGCTACCCATATCAAACCTCCTAAAAAAATCCCTTCAGGCCACGCTGCTGTCGTCATCCTCCTCCTCCTCAACACTGTTGCTGTGCTGCCTGGAAAGCCCATCTGCCCTCTCCTGTCCCACCACATGCAGCGGGCATCTGTGCCCACACCAAGGCTTGGCGCCCAAGGTCATGCGGTGGAGCCTCCCGCAAGCCACCCACCCCTGCTGCAGAGATGAGCTTTCGCTTTGTGCTCTACCCACGTCCAAGTACCCACGTTCAGACTGGCCAGAACAAGCCAAAGCTCAGAAGATTCCCAAATCTGGCCCATCAGATTCTCCCTAAGACCACGGGAAACCTTGTTTTACCACTGTTTATTCAAAGGCACCTGCATCACTATTTATAATTATAATCTTGGTATTCATTATTAATGAGATTTTATATTGAGGAAAAAATGAATACTCCTCTGTGGTAGAGAGTTAGGATTTATTTTCTCAAGATGGAGGAGGAAAGAAACTACCCCAGCCACAGGCAGTTACACAGCCCTGGCAAGTTAGAAAGGCACACGGACCCGTGACAGCAACGCCGCTGACTGTTCCCATTGGGCTCAAATATCTTTCACCTGCTAACACGATGCAGTTGATAATACCTGGAAATTGGGGGGGTTGTTTTAAAAAACGAGCATAAAACTTTTTTGTGGCTGTATTTTTCCTAGCAGGATTCTCCTGTGGGAATTGTAAAGGGATCCTACAAAAACACATAAAACCTTTTACTACGCCCAAGGATCAAGGTTTGTTGCAGCAGCTCCGAGGGTGTTTTTAACACTTCAGACAGATGTGCCTCTTAAACAAAAAAAACAAACAAGTGAAAAAAATCACACAGAGGAGATTCAAAGCTGGGAGAAAAGCATAGCTTTTTTTCTTTCCCCCTAAACAAGATGGCCCAAGCCCTCCCGAGCCACGTGGTACAAGTATCCTCCCCAGGTACCAAACCAGGAGAAGTCAAACAGCCTTTGAAGCTGCTCGATGCGAGGAAGAGAGGGGAAGCGTTTTGTCAAGAGCAGGCCTAAAAGGCAGGGGGTCTTGGACGCGGTTTGGCCCCAGTCTACAAACTGTGATCACCAGTGTTAAGTCTTACCTAGCTCATTAAGCAGCTGGGCGAGGAGGACAGAAAGGGAACGATCCAGAGCCCTGCGAAGGCGGTGGGAGTCTCTCCAGCAGCTGCAATGGCTCTGGAGCGCGTCCAAGGAGAGGAGGCACCCGGCTAAAAACAACCATCTTGGCGGGCGCGACCTCGGAGCCAAGAGCAGAGCCCTCTGCCCTCCCGCGCGGCACCCTCCGCCGGGCTCCAGGAAGCAAGCTACAGCTTTTCCTTTCTTCCCCCCGCCATCAACACCAGCAACCAGGCGCGCGCAGGCCAAGCTCTGCTGCGGCGGGTTTGGCACAGGAGGACGGCGCTGGAATTCGGGCAGCCGCTCGCTGCTGACACACAGAAACAGAGTCTGGCTTGTCCTCGCCGTCCTTCCTAGCAGGAAGGGGCTGAGGGAGCGGAGAGGCCCTCGCGTTACTTTCACCGCTCAAACCTCCAAGCGGCGAGCACACGAAACGGAGAACGGAGCCAACACGGCCAACTTTTCAGAGCAGAAGGGCTCTTCAATTTGGCCTTGAAACACAGCTCACTTCACCTGCAAACGCTTTCACACCACGCGACAGAGAACCGTGCTCAGCAAGCCCAGCGCTATCTCACAGCACCTCTCGAGTCTCCTGCTGCTTTGCCCCAGCCTCCTGGGCAAATTCTGCCGGCCCACAGCCGCCCTCCGACAGCTCGGGCTCCGCTGTAAAACCGAGTAACAATAAGCAACTGTTGAGCAGGGCAGGTGTTAAAATATTCCAACACCCACGGCTGTACTGTACCAAGGCAATTAAAAACTGATGTATTTGTTTTCACTTTTTTTTTTTTTTTTTTTTAAAGGCTGCATTACCAAGAAGCTGCTAACTGACGCAGGACAGCCCGGAGACCTCCGCAGTTGTCACAAGCGCAACGCAACTCCCTGCACAGACGTGACCGCTACACTCCAAAACCATGTCTTAAGATAAGAGTAACACTCAAGTTTTATAAAGGCAGTTACTTACAGTGAGCCAGGGGCCTTGCTGAGGAAAGCAGCTGCTACATTATAGGGTGCTATTTTATTTCCGTTTCCACATCCACTGGAGCTCCTATTAAATTTATCCACTGGAATTTCCAGCCACTCCCGAGATTACTTTGCCCAATACAACCCGCTCAGCCTGTCTTGGCTGCAAATAAAAACACTCTTACTTGAAGCCTTCACATCTTTCACTCTTTACATCCACACCTGCAGCGAGCTCTTTACAATGGACTTTTATAGAGCAATGACGTTTACAAATTACTCTGCCCCCCCTCCAAAAAATCTGTTACATTGTTTGGGGTTTTGCTGCATTTTCTAAACAGTTCCCACCTGTTTGTTTTACTCCAAAGATTCCTACCTTGCTGAAGGGAAAGAATGCTTCTAATTGTGAGTTACGCAGGATTAAATGAAATAAAACAAATGTCAATGTTAATTATGAACTGGGGCAGGTTAGTCCTCACCTGCAATCCTTCAGCACAAGCACAAAACTACTTAAAAGAAACAAAGGTGTGGGAAAGCTCCTGGGGTACTGAAGCTGCCAGCCCAGGGTTTGCACCGGTGTCCAGCAGTGCCATCTGCTCACCATGCCATTTTGGGCAGGTCCAAGTCCAGAAGATGAAGATGACCCCAGATCAGACCTTTGGTTTATAACTAATCTGAAAAGTTACTCGCGCACTACCAGCTGCAAAGCCGCGTTACTAACTCATCACAGCCACTTCCTCAGCAGACTGGGGCTGGGCGTTAGGATGATAGGAGCTGCTCAGATGGCACACAAGGAGCAGAGCACCTCCAGTTCCTCCATTCAGAGGGTGTTCATCACACAGTGGGACAGAGACCTGGGAACCATCTTCTGCCGCACGATACCTGCACCTGAACTGTCTGAGCACAGACCGGGCGAAAAAAATAACAGGGCAGAGCGCTAGTTAGGTATAAAGGAAGTCGAGAGCGTGCATCTCCTGGAAGATGGGACCTACTGAGATGTCCTGAGCTGCCATCAGGGAGGCGATGCAAGAGTAGCCCTGAAGAGATCTGAATGGATCTCACCTGTATCTTCTTTGCAAGGGTGCTCCTGCCCTCCTGCTACACTAACCCACCTCGCTCCACCCTTCAGAGCAGCGCAGCTCCTCAAACCTTCCTCTCCTCCACTCCTCCATCAGCTGAGAAGCAAAAGGTGACGGGGCAAGGAACAGTGGCTTTTCTGCAATATATGAGGGGGGGAACCCAGCTTGGCCAACATGGCAAAACCCCCTTCGACTTCACGAAGGCATGGCTTCTGCACCAAGGGTTCACAACACCAACAGCACCTCTAAGCAGGCTCCCAGTAACTTTCCAACTAAGGAGACATTTTGTCTAAGTTTTGCTCCCATCCACAAATAGCGTTCCCTACAACATAGGGCCAAGCACGACAGTTAGGGTGGAAAACTGGCTCTCTGTTTCTTGGAACCAGAACCAAGGTAAACTATTGCCTTAGTGTAACTGTTTATTTTCTCTGGCTGAGATGGTTTGGTGGTAAATTGTCTCCAAAAATAAGTTTAAAAAAAAAAGTAACCTCCAGCCCCCACAGGTACAGACAGACAATAAAACGCTTTCGAGAGCAAGTACTATAGAAAAACACTAGCGTTGAAGTGAATTATTTATAGCCAGCGCTAAGATTTGTCTGAGGTTTCAGCAACCCTTTTACAGCTAATGATATCCAGAGTAGGAGACTGGGCAACTGAGACCTGTTAAAGAGAGAAACCAGAGGGTTTGCAGGAGCAAACCTGCCACCAGGCAGCTAGAAAAACATGTACAGGGAGCAGCTGATATATTCCCTCTGTCATCCCCTCGGCAAGGGAGAAAAACAACACTACTTAACAACAGAGGACACGGAAAGAGCGGCCAGGCCGACAGGAAGGGAGAGCTCCCGGCCCTAAGCGGCGGCTGTCGGTAGGATTCAGTCTGCATAAGCTGAAGGCACAGGACAGCCTTGGGCGGGATGGCTTCTTCCAAGCCAACTCCAATTTAGATGAGAGCAGATGCTTTATTTAAAACTTGCATATTTAAGAGTCCAATACGCAGGGCCTGAATTATTCATGGCCAGGACCAGCAAAAGCTTTAAAAAAAAAAAAAAAAAAACGTACCACACAACAGCGCTGGCTCGCTCAGGAGAAGGAGAACAAGTACTGGTGGGTCTCAGAGCCCCCATCGTGTGCTCCTCATTCACCTCCTCCCTCTCCAGGCATTCAAAATCTGGAGCCTTACCGGAAAACCCTTGCGACAGTTGTGAGTCACTGGAGCCCACTCCAGCCCAGCAGCTGGAGCACCCCTCCGCCCCCGTTTCAGCCTGTCTGTTGCATACATCACAAGATCACCTTTCCTCCCCAAAACAAACTCTGGTTCAAGGCTACACATGGCAAAGTTGCTTCAAGAGCTTTCATCGCTCCATCACGATCACAGCAAAGTCTAGGTTTCCCCTCACACCCTTCCACCATGGCACACAAGCCCATTCCCACCAAACCCAGTGCCTCCAGCTCTTCTCTGCAGAGCCTCATCCGCTCTCTGCGCCCATCCACGGATGGGCCCATAGCTTACGCTGACACAGAGGGCACTTGTCGGACAAGATGTGACACTGGCACCAAGCAACCAGGCGTCAGCAACTGTCCTTTCCAGTCATTGTTTTCCCACACTCATTTCAGGGGAAAAAAAATCCAACTCCCAGAACATAATTTTAAATGTGAAAAGATGCAGAGAGCTATGCTTGCAGAGGATTTCAGCTGCGCTACCACTCACTCCTGAGAAAAGGGTCACCTTTAAAAATGGAAGCTTAATTAAAGGCCATAAATAAAATCCGATTGGCCACGCCGTTAACTCTGGAACAGTTGGTGCCATTTGGCCCAGCACAGATTAAGACTGAAAACTGCACGTTACATCCAATAGCCATAGACACCGCACTGATTTTCTGAACTCCCACAACTCCCTGGGCTCTTCAGTCAGGAGGATTAATCACGTTCAATAAGCACAGTAATTAGGCCTGCTCTCATGCTATATTGCACATGGCTATCTCGGATGGCTGCAAAAACACAGCATCTGGTTAACATATCCTAAATATCATACCTCAGAGCAACATTGGGTGAACTCTTCAAACTCTTAATGACTTCTAAGCAGAAGGACTCCAAAAAAGAGCATGGTCTCATGAACCGGTAAAACAATCTCCTATGAAAATAGTGACTCATCTTATTCTGGAAAAAGGCATAATATACTATGTTAACATGCATTCCACTTATTATGGCCACATTTTCTGCCAGTGCAACTATTATCCCCCCCAGCATTCTTGGGTCAATCTTGCCCTAAAACCATCACACATATGAAAGAGTCAAGAAACATCTCATTTGATTTTCAGAAACTCCATCCCACTGGCATCTGCCATTTAACACTCAACCTCGTTATTCTCATTTCTTTTGCTGATCAAAATATACATAGAAGAGAGAAAACCCTAATCCTTGTCACCTTGCCAGGACATTCCTCTGCAAGCATTCATGGTACGACTTGTACCAACAGCAGATCCTGAAATATTTCTCCTCACTCCTGCAGTCCAGTTGGCACAGCCAACTGAACAAGCTATGGGGAAGTCTGTGGATCCTTCCAAGAAAAAGACTGCTACCAAAAAAAAAAAAAAAAAAAAAAACCCACACCATCAAAGAAAGCAGCACATCCCTGCAAAGAAACACAGAGCCAACTTTCCCTATAGCAGAGTCCGAGCGGTTCAAGCTTTCCCTCCTCCTTTCAAGCCAGAATCGTTGCACAGCAAAGTCAAGTCTTTCACCCCATTCCCCAAGGGGTGGTGAGAGCTCTCGAGGTTTATTTACTCAGGGAAGGACAGTCCGCAGCTCCCCAAGTGTCGCCCATAGGCCTGGGCCGCCCTGGGTGGGAAGCAGGACAAGCAGGAGGCCTGTCCCCCCGAGGGAGGGGCGCCCATGCTGGAGGCAACACTTCAGGAACCGTTTCTCCCCATTCCGCCTGGCCCACCAGGCACAACTATGGGGAAGTCCAGCCGCCTGAATATGGCGTTCAAAGAGCTTCCTGCTCAGGGAAACCCAAAATTTACAACCATCTCAGAGCCTCGTTCCTTCCAGCAGGATGCTGCTCAAGATGGCAACAGCTTTTTGCCACTGACACCTGTTCCATACTAGAAACACCTACCCCACTGGGAAAGGCTCCACTGCTAATTCCCTTTTCACTGGGCTTTCTCCTAGGGGCCACAACAAAACAGCAGCCAGGAGAGGAGGAGAGACTGCAGAACTAAAGCTGCTACCCCAGGAAGATGGTCAAAGTAAGCCCAAGTGATTTCCATAGGATTTATAGCATCCACAGGCCTCAAACGCTTTGTGCAAACACAGCATGCAGAGGCTTTTGAGACTTGCCTGAGGTGAAGGCAAAACCAAACAGGGACACAATCCCCAAGAAACAGCAGAGGGGAAAGTAAACCCCTGCAGTTCCCCGGAGAGGAGCGTGAGCAGCAGGCAAAGCGTCGCTGCAGCCAGACGGACAGACTCGGAGCACCCAAGGCCGAGCGGTTCGAGGGCTGGACTGCGTTCTCCAGCCAGAGCGACTGCTCTGGACGCGCCAGGAGGCACGGCAGGACAGGGCTGTCCATCTGGGCTGGCTCTGCTCAGGGAACGCATGCAGCCCTCGGTCTCTGGAGCTGTCAGTCTGGCACCTTCCACTTGCACTAGACTCACAAATTTATTTCTTTAAGAGGGTAGGAGGGGGGAAACGATTCTGGAAGAGTGTCAGACGCTGCAACCAACACCAGACAGACTGCTTCCTTTCTGAAAACCCGAAGCAAAGGGGAATTGGAAGGGTTCCCCCCCACACCAATACTTGCTTTAAGGGGAGAGGGCGAAGGGAAGGAAAAGCAGCCTAGAAATCCATAAACAACTGCCTCACATCCACTGCTGCTCTGTGCCAGGCAGAATATTACAAAGTTAAATGCATGATAAGCCTCTTCCTTTCAGACACAGCACACCCCTGTGCTTCCCTCTATTTATTCCCCCCATCCTTGCTTTGCAGACATTATTTGTTTGCCATTGGTTGCTCCCTCCTCCCCTGCCCCTCATGCTGAGAGCCAGCTGCCTCTGCTTGAAAACCATCAATTGGAGCCCAGGAACAAAGCCAAAGTGCTTACAGATGCGCTCGGCGTGAACCTGCCAAAGGGGACTCAGCTGCAGAGATGCCTCCTTTCACCGCCCTCCCTTGTCTGGGCTTTGCTTCTGCACCAGACACAACCCAAACTGTTTGCTGGGGTGGACATCGGCCACCAACCTGACCTGCTCCAGAAGCTCCAGGTGCTTGGCCTTTTAGCGCACAGCAAATTCTGGAGTGAGCAACCAAGTGCCCAAAGGGCTCTATCTGCAGCTGGTTTCATCAGGCACAACTATAGAGCAGATTCTCACACCATGAAAAGGAGAAAGCACAGTCCCCATAGGACAATTTTCAAAATCTAGTACTTACAGCTGCAGGAAAACAGGAGTTGTATATGCAAGAGAGACTAAAACCCTCCCCAACCCCAACTCAACCTAGTTTGAACGACTAACAATTACACTGGGTTGAAAATTTTCTAAAGATATCCCCCATCTTGCATCCCTACATGCCCAACTACTTCTATTTTTTAAAACGCATCTATATCCTAGTATGCTAATTGAGCTAAACTTAAGTGGTATTTTTAGCTTTGCTATTGAGTAACATTTTTACAAAAGTTCATTTCTTCAGATGCTGCAGGGAAAAAAGTGTGAAATGCAAACTTGGGTCTGATTTTAAAAAGTTTCAACGCAGCGTTTAAGTTTAGGCATGCTGTAAAATGAAAGAGCTGAAAGACTCAAGATAACCATTTGGATGTGTATCTAGACCTGGTAACCCCAGCTAGCATCTACCCACATTCAAGCGATTAGCAATACAAAAATAATCAGTGCTTGAAGGGTTTGAAACATGGTAAGCTGAAATGAGATGCTTGGATGACCATGCTAGATTAAGTGTGTGGTATGGCATACACCAAGGTTTGTAGCTGGTTTTTAGCTATATGGAGGAACCAAGATAAATTTTAAAATAGCACATTCAGACCGTGAAACCTTAATTTTACTGGAGAGCAGAACTGGCTCTCCATTTTGCAAACCATAATTAGTGTATTTATGGCTCTGAAAAACAAAAGCAGGCACAGGCCAGGTTCGCTTTACCCATCTTCCCAAAATTAAGCTGAATCTTCAAACAAACGGTTCCAGTTTGATTCATTTCCAACTTAGTTTTGTTGCACTGCACTAAGGAGAAGTTGCCACTGAGAAATCAGAGCAATGTATCAGGCAGTGATGGACTATTAGTTGATAGAAATGATACTACCCCTCTGTAAATGTGAGGGTCAGAGGCCTGTGCACAACCCCAAGAGCATATCCAGGAGGGCAGAGGCACAGTTCACTTTGGAGTCTGCGTTCTGCCTCCAAATTCCCACCGTTCTGTTTCTGCGCAGCATCAAGTGGAGTCCATCACGCTAGAAAGAGAGGCTGCTGTCCGTGTCTCCTGCAAAACACCTGGTCTGCAGCTGCCTTATGAATCCAGTGCCCTAAGAGGTCTTTCTCCTCTCCCCTAACAATTATGATTTTGGAGAATCAGCCTCATCTCTCACTAGCCATAAGCAAGAGCTCAGTGGCTCTGCACTGCTTTTATTCTTAGCCTAACTAGGGAGGAGTATCAAAAAATGCTTTGCATAAATCTACTGTTCTAAGGTTCTTATTTCACTTCCAGGCTATCTTTTTCCAAAACCACTAAGCGTCAAATGCAGAAGAGAAACTGTGAAACAGAGAGAGCAGTGTTTTGTGACGAAACAGAGAATGAGAGTAATGGCCTTTTAAACAGATCAGCTCCTGTGGTTAATGCATCTACAGCATTTCTAGCCACATGGCACTTGCCCGAGTCGCACACAAAACACAGTCTCACATGGGAGAGCACAAAAGCAATCAGTGACAGAGGGAGATTTGCAAGACGATCAGACAGGGGGAAAAAAAGCTCAGAGAAAGTTGCAAGAGGAATGCAGAAAGAGAAACAAAAACAATGAAAACGAGGAAGAGAGAAGCAAAAGAGGAAGTGGGGATGAATAATGGAAATGAGCTATTCTCACTCCTCCCTTCAGTCTAGGGAGCTGCAGACCAAAACCAACAATACAGCTTCATTTTCCACACTGCAGAAAGCCAGTGCAAGCAGTTATGGCCATGGGTAGCTTCGGGGAAGCTTGGGGAGGTCAAGATGCCTTTAAAGTGATAGATGATCTAAGGGAAGAGGCCAGATGGCAAAGGTGTTGCTTGCATTAGCACTACCAAGCTAAGACAGGCCTGGAGATGGAGCATAGCCTGTAACAACAGCATAATATAACATTGCAGAGGTCTCCCAGAGCCCTTCTCAACATCACAGCACTGTGCCAACGCTTGCTAACCCAGCAGGAGGATGCCCAAAGGCACCTGGGGACCTTGGGGACAGGCGTCCTTTACCTCTCATTGCCCGGCTGGAACTCGGACAGCAGGGACGGCCTCCTCCGCTGCGGCTGCATGATGGACCCCGGCGGGAGGTGGGACGCGTAATCCCTGGAATGATGCTGGTACTCTAAGAGCGCGACATCCTGCAGAAAGAGACACAGAAGACCTTGTTATGCTGGTGGCGACTTTCAAGGAAATAGTGAACCCTGACGTCTCGGAAGAAGCTGTATCAATACTCTTCCTTTGAAGCGTGGGGTGCTGGACCATACAGCTCAGCACCTTTCCACCAGAAGGTCCCCAGAAATCAGCAATCCTGCACCATGCTAAGATGGTAGCTCAGCCTCTCTGGTCCTGATGCCTCTAGCCCGTTGCTCAAGTTGCTCACAGGGTTGGCTCCCGGGATGCAACATCAACAAGCTCGATCCTGACACTAAGCACGCACACAGCATTTTTGGCATCTGAGTAGTAACGCCTTAAAACCCAAGAATAAGAACACGCAAGAAGAGAATTAAGTCATAGCATACTTTCAGCTTCAATAATCTACACGGTGGTTTAGAAGAAAAAAGGGAGGGAAGAGAAATCACAATGTTATCTTGACAGTGTCCCTTTAAACACAGCTCTCCTGGGCTGAACTGAAGGGGTTTGAAAGGATAGTTTGCTCCTTATTATGTGTATGTCCCTTTTGTTCCTTGACCCTTGGAGAGTACAGTACAGTATGTTCCTGATTTAATTAAATAAGAAGCCCTCCTGCTCTGTGCCACAGACTGATTCCAGCAGCAGTATTTCAGCAGCTACATTTCAAATGCTATTTTTTATTTGCAGATAGATACTCGACCAGAAAAGACGACTAATCACCTAATTAACTAAGACCTTCAGCAATGGCATAAAAAGCCCTGCCACAGATTATCTCTGGTAACACTGACAGACATTTATATTAGAAAGAACCAGTTCCACCTAGGAGTCTATTTTGAACAGTTCTCACCTGCAACAATAAAGCTCCAACTCCCTCAAAAAATTCAGAGACTAAAATTGGTAAATAAAATAGTAAGTACATGAAGTTGGGGTGGAGGGGATCTTAGCCATAAGAACTGCAACAGAAATTATTTGGTTAGATGTAACGAAGACTGATATGCTCCAATACTACAGAGTAGTTGGAGTACCTAAGCAAGGCGAATTTGGCAGGCAAAGAAAGGATTTGGGAGCTTAAATTGCAACAGCCTTCACCTACAGACCCCCTTCCCGAGCTGTAAAAGAGCAGAACACCCACTCCAGCACTGGGTCCCATGTTCTCCTTCAGCTGTAGCTGCGAATTAGGAGGAAATATCAAAGCTCCACATCTTTGGCTATCACAGCGTCAAATGTGTTTGCATAGTAGCTTTCTGGAAAGCCAGGAAGAAAAACAGAATTTCTAAGCACTCAGTCCAGGGAAGCCAAGAAAAACAGATCCCCTACCCCAAGTTCAGCCTCTCTTGCACAAAAGCTGAAAAGAGCCAAATAGCGAAAGGAAGAAGAAGGGGAATGGTGGTGTCTGCCGGCTGCTATTTCTCATTGTGCCTGGAATAGCACAGGATATTAATTCTTGGAATCAGGTTCATTTCTCCTCAACGTCAAGCAAGAGAGCAGCGCTGTTCTTTTTCTCTTCTAACCGAACTTGGGCAACTGCAGGAATCAAGGGCCTCTGTCAACCCCAAACTCTCCCTCCAGGCCTGCCAGTTCAGACCTTATCCGCTAAAGTGAGCGGCATCTTTGGAAAGGCTGCAGGAACATAAGGAGGGCGTTTGTAGGACACCACCTCTAATCAGCTTCATGGAGATGTTCCACTTCTGCTGTGAACCCCATTGCCAAGAGAAAAGGCTCCCCTGTGCTGCAGCTTTTGCTTCATCTCTATAATCCACTCATGCACGAGGCCCTGTGGGGTTGCAAATCAGATTATACACAGTCAGGGCAACTATAGACAGGGACAACCACAGACATCCAAAGTGAAGAAACTTGTTGCCTCTAACAGTCCAGCTTCACCAAAGCAGAATTGCTGCCTACAACAGGCTTTCCAGTGTTCGTGCGTGCCCATCTTGGTTTGAAAAGAACCGAGCAATGCAGCTTCTGATATCTATATACAACACACACATATAATGGCTGGGAAGATGTAACAATAGGCCCACAACTAGGACTGTCACCTTCCGTGGGCGTTTAAACTAGAATTACCCGTCTGGGAGGCTCGAAGGCTGTGCCCTTGAAAAAAGGTTCCTGCGTGTTCTGAGAACCATCTGTTTTTCCTCTTTTTCCCCTGCCCACACTCGGTTGAGTCTTGCCTTTTCCTTTTCTACCTCCTTTCAGAAAACTCTTGCTGCAGCTCAGAGCCTCATCACGCGGCCTGAAGCGACGGGGAAGCTCGCCGTGCAATGCCATCATCCCTGGGTTAAGACCTCCAGCTTTTCCAGCTTCAGCACTGACTGCAAGGTTGACAAGCACCATCTCCTGCTTTTCCAAACATCACCCAATACACTCCCTGACCTGCTCCACTTTGCTCATATTAGCGTTCAGCTTTACCAGAAGGAAATATAACCTGAAAAATTAGTGAAGGAGATTAAAAAAAAAACAAAATTAAAAACAACAACAACAAATCTCTGTGCCCTGTGATGAACTGTCAAAGGAACTGCGGGAGACCAGGCAGAACGTAGGTGGATTAATTGCTCAGAAAGTTACTACAGTAAATTGCACTGCGAGCTATGGCTATGTTTTTTAAACGCATCTGCTGGGAAGGTTTACGAGCAACCGTCTGAAGAGGCCTTATTTCTGTTCAGCAGCATTTTAAAGCCTCGTGCTGGGAGGCAGCCTGCTGCGAGCGAAGCTGCACCTTCCTTGCACGGATGGAAGCGAGGGACCGGCATCCGGTGGCTGACACACAAATCACCCCGACACCAATGCACGCAGCAGAAGTGTGATCCAGTCCACAGCCTTGACCTAAAATTTCTAGTGCAGTCTTGACACCTGCTGAAGGGCAGCTATAAGACATTGAAAATACAGCAACTATAAACTGCAGCCCCAAGCTACACACTGCTCCTTTTTCTTTCCATTGCTTTCCTGGTTTTTTGCCCAGTTCTACTTTTTGCTCATCCTTTCCCTCTTCTCCTCTTTACGTCTCTTCCTGTCCTTTGTAAACCGCCCCCTCTCCTACCTGTGGATGTGTCAGAGCACCGTCTCCAGGGCTCTCAATTCCCTTTCTCCCATTGCCTCCTAGTGGGACTTCATTCCTTTTCAGCCAAGTTTTCCTATGCTCCTTATGGTTCAGCTGCTCCTACGCAGAAGTACCATGACTTCTGGAAATCCTACAGAACTTCATAAATTCAGTAAATGTGGTGAAATTAAAAACTAAAGAAAGAAGAACACAGAATGAAATTAATATCTTTTTCATTTTTTGCTGACAGAAATTAGCCTTCTTTACTCAACTGAAGGCAGGGGAGTATTTCCAAAAACTAAACCAAAGCAAAACAACAAAAAATATCACTTTGGAAGTCTCAATTCCAAGACCTTATCATCCTCATGATAAAACAGCAGCTTCCCAAAAAATAACCCTGGGTGAAAGGAACTGTGTCAGCTCTAACAGGGTAGGCAGAGTATAAACAGGCAACAGGCCAGAGTTTCCTTTCTGCGAGGACTAGCCCGTTTAGAGCCTTAGAAAGCTCGAGAACATGCAAGGTGATGCCAAGGGTTAGCTTCCAAGCTCAGGGGTTACATTCTTCTGCCCTGCACCGCTGCAGCTCCATGGCAGATCTTAGGCAACGACTCTCTGCTGGCCACGAGAACAAAGCTTCATTCAGGCCAGTCCCCAGGGCACCCGTCCTGTCCTCTCCGATGGAAACGGAAGCTAATCCACGTGATGCCAAGGGAGCAGTCTCATGAGCGGTCAGAAAGCCTCTTCGTCTGAACTGGCTAGTACAGTCCAAACACAGCCGGCGCAGCGGTCCCCTGAGAACCACACAAACGTCCTTACGGCAGAGCACAGGTGGAGGCCTTCCCCCCCCGCGCTCCCATCACCGTCTCCGTGCAGCAGCCCCGGCACACGCATCCTTGCTCATCTTCCTCTCTGCTTCTACCGCAAACCACTGACTGATGCATAGCCACCCCAGACTTGCCCCAAGGCACCCGCACCGTGCCAGCAAGCCCAGGGCAGGAGCAGACTTAGAGAACCTTAGAAGTCACCCAGCCAGGAAAGGGCAGCCAGATCTCTGCGGCCGGGAGCAGCTTGACATCCAAGTGCAGTGGAGAGAGGTCACTCTCCATCTTCCAGGCCCAGAAATGCATCACTCTCTTTGTCCTTCCAAAGCCACCTGGCATTACACCATCCTGGATCACTGCCCTGGCCAAGGGTGCTGAGAAAATAAAGGCCTGCCTTGCATGCAAGGAACAGACACCTCAAGATCAGCAAACCATATCTCTGAAGCTTAGGGTGGAGCCAGCTAAGTAAAATTAGGAAAATGACAAGGAAAGTCTATGTTATTCAGCTTCAGACTATGCACCTGTGCTAGCTCCTGAATAAGGGCTCAGGCAGTTCAGCCTCACGTTGCACTGTCCCAAGCCCAAGTGACTCTACGCTTAAAAGGGGCGGCGTGTCCCTGGAAGGGACACGTACCAGTGACACAGGGCTGTGTGGCAGGGGACTGGGCGCACAGGTGAACGGCTGCTGCTAACATCACACCACCACCAGAACTGCAGCTCCTCGTACGAGAGGATTTCGGGGTGCCCTCAGCACAACACATGCTGCGATCCAGCAGTCCAGCTGGAGCCACAAGGACCTCCGGGCAGACTTCCACGTCCCACACCAGGTCAGAAGAGGCTGCTGCAAACTCCTCTCCTTTCAAGAGGGGTCAGATGCAATACTCTGTTCTCCTGTATATCAAGCCTAGTTCAGTCAAGGCCTTACTTGATACTGAAGACAACAGACCTTACCCATTGCTACCTGCTAGAGCATCCTGGTAGGGAAGGGTCTCGCAGGGAAAGCGAGTCAAGGAGGGCCTTTTTGCCCCTAAGCAAGGCCAGAAACCTGCCCTGAAAGAGCTCACCTCAGTGGGGCCCTGTCGAGCAGCCCCGGCCCCACACCACAAAAAGCGGCTGCTTCAGGCTGAAGCAGCAACAGCAGCAGCAGCATCTCCGCAGATGGACAGACCCAGAGTGCCTACGGCGTCGTACATCACCAGGACACAGCAATACAGCGCAAGGCCAACGTTTGGCTAAACAAAACGCTAAAGAGCCAGAAACAGCCTCATTAAAATACGCTTCTTCATGCAGCAGACTGAAAAGGTACTTTGGCCTAGTCAGACTTCCATAAAGCTGTCTGTCCTTGGCTGCCTGCAAGGGAGGCTGGATGCATTCGCACTTCCCCGCCTGGAGGTGCTGGGAGGGGGAGCTGATGAAAGCGCTCACAGTCTCAAGGTCTTTTTGTGGTATTACTTGATGCTGGAGCGCTGAGAGCGCCGTCTCCCTCCCCTTCCTGGTAAGTCCTCTGACCCTAAATAACCCGAGTGCGTCAGGCTCATTTAGATACAATAATCAAACTGTCTAAAGCCGGGAGACTGAATTCAATATTGCAGAAAAGCGCTCGGCAGCACAAAAACGCAGAGGGCCCCATGGGGGGTGGTGGGGGGGGGAAGCCTTTTTAAAATTTTTTGAAAGCTTTCTGTCTGCTGCCTTACCTACCATGTCTCCGGTGAAATCCTCTGTGCTCTCCCCTGACCTCAGGATAACCTGCACGCAGCCACACAGCCTCTCTGCCTCTCTCACTTTCCGTTTTGAACACGTGCGCCCGCTGGTGCGCTTCATTTCCCTTCACCCCTCTTGCAGCGGCCAGGGGCCGGGCTGCCTGACCTCCGAGCAGGAGGAAGAGAGGGAGGTTCGCAAGCGATGCTGGAACCAGCCCGGGCCCTGACCTGCCGCGCACCACGCTCGCCTCCGAAGCCGGCCAGCCCCGCGCTGCGGCCAGCGGCAGCTCTGCTCCCGCGCTCCCGGCTCCAGAAGCGGAGCGTGGCCACGTAGGCAAGGCACCTGCCACCAGCTCCATCCAGACCGCGTTCCCACGGCTGCTAGAACGAGCCCCTGAAGACCCTGCCGAAGCCAGGCCTGAGGAAAGGAAAGCCTGGAGCTAGCTTTGCAACAGAAATGCTAACTGCTCCCCGCCTGCTCCCCCCAGCACAAGAAAACAAGTGCCTACACCCAACGCTTTTTGCCTCCTTGGAAAAGGAGCCCGCAGAGAGCCAGGGCGCAGGCCGACGAGCGCCTGCAGCGCCGACTGAGCAGCGGCTCCATCCCCGTCGCTTACCACGTCTCCGCTGAGAAAGCAACCGGGCGCTCCCCGCTGACTTGCAGCGCAAAATAAGCCACCTTCGCCGGAAACCACCACTCTTGTTTTGCACCGACACCGAGTAGGAGCGGTCTCGGGGGTCAGTCACCACATCCGCCAGCTGAGCTGGCTCCCCAGCGCGGGGTGGCACCCGCTCAAGAGCTGCCTCTCGATCCACGGCTTCCAGCGGCGGCAGATGCCGGCGCCTGGAGGAAGCGCCCGCCGGGCCCGCGCCTCGCCTGCGAGCGCCCGCGCGCAGCACGGACGCCGCCGCGTCCCGCCGCCCCAGAATTGGGCGGGCAAACGAGCCAGCTTACCGAAGAGCGAACGCCTGATCCTCGCCCCCTCCACCGAGGATTACGTCGGGGCTGTTTAATACGGGCTCGCCCCGCGTTATACTGTGAGGCGTTTTTCATTTCTCAACAACGCGCTGTTTCCGCTGAAGCGTTCCAATGCTCGGCCGAAAACGAGGCTGATTAATAACGGCGCGGGCTCAACGGCGAGCCTAAAACAATGCTGCAGCTTCGCTGTTTAGTTCACTATTTATAAACTGTTCCTTGTCTATTTTTAGAGGACAATGCTCGGTCCATTCCTACTGCTCGTAACCAGCACGTGTGTCATGCTGGGAACTCCTCCGGACTGCGGGGGGAACTGCCGGGCGAGGGAGGCCGGGCTGGCGTCCCGCGCAGACCGCGGCACTCCCGGCCAACAGAGACGGAGCCGGGCGCTTCACCGGGACGGCCCCGCGTGTCCCACGCTCACCGCCAGCTCCTCGCATCTCTCCAGCGAGATCCCACCAGCTCTCCTCTCCAGACCCCCCTGCTCCACCCCTGTCTTCGTCCCCGATGTCCCCCCGTCCCCCGGCCAGGTTCCCTCTCGTGGCCGCTGTTATTTACCTAGAGCAGAGCAGCCGACAGACGGCTCTGCCTGGAGCGGTGCCCGCGCTGGCAGCGAGCAGGCCGCGTGCTCCGCACCCGTCTTCGGGCGTTTCTCCGAACCAAAGAACGCCCCAGGCCTCCGCGACCTCCAGCTATTCCCCAGACACCCGGGACGGCCGGAGGCGACAGGCGAGTCCGAAGGGCCGAACGCGGCGGCGGGGACGCGACGGCGCGGGCTGGGGCGGCGGAGCCGTCCCCGCGCTCCTGGGAGCCGAACGCAGCAGGTCGAGCCGGCTGCACCGAGCCTCCCACGCCCACGGCTGCACACAGCCAGCACGGAGCAGCGTATCCCGACCTGAAACCTGTGACCGTGCGGCAATTAATTTGGGTGCTAAGCTGCTGTTTGAGCGGCTCTTCGTAACCCTGGCCTCGGCGGGAGGCTGGGCTAGCAATCAGAGCGGCAGCCAGGAGCCGAGCCTTGCAGGTGGGCCCAGCTCCCGGGTGCTGCGGTCTCCCTCACCAAGGCACAGCGGAGGGCCACCGCTCCAGCGGCTTTGCGGGAGACAGGAGGGGACACCCCTGCCCCCAGCCTGGCCTGGTACCTCCAGAACTCGGAAAAACCTTGTTTTAAATCTCTTGATTCAAGCAGCGAGCGTGACCTATTTTAGCAATGAAAGGAAAAGCTCTCTGGTGCCTGGATACCCCTTGGCGCTGGCAGCACATCAGTTACTCATCAGACCGAGAAATGCACTTTTTAGCCTTTGCCCACAGAAAACAATTTTTTCCAAGGGCAATTCAGGTAGGAGGAAGGGGGAGATCCGGGAGGAGCAGGAGCAGCAGCAGTGCCGTCGCTGGGAGGCAGCTGCTGCGCTCCAGAGATGCCGCACAAGCCCCAGCCCGCGGGCAGCCACGAACATGGAGCCCTCTCCATCCCGCCTGGGAGCGCAGAGCGCCCACGGGCCAAGCCTAGACCGATGCTGCGCACAGCCTGTCGCCCTGACCTTCCCTGGGAAAGAGGAGCCACGAGGGCAACATACACCGGCATACAGATCCCACCACCAAGACGGGCTATAACTGTCATCTCGGTGATGGACATCTCGTCCCTTTGCGGAGAACACAAAGTCATGGGAAGCCTCATAACTGCTCCTGGAGACATAGATGAGAGGCAACGGTTACAGCCCAGCAAGGAGAGGAAGACATGATTGCTCCCAATTCCTGAACACCTGTATCTTTTAAATAATAATGCTGCCACAAAGTAAGTCCTTTTCAGCCCTTACTGTAAAAACAGTCTGATGTCCATCAGGCATCAACCAGCTTACACCCTCCTCGGCTTCTCACAAGCTTCTGCTACACAGACAGACAGACACCCAAAGAGATACTGCACCTAGGTGTTTCCTACATAAGACAAATTCTTGGCACAGCCAGCTTGGGGCATCTGCTGCGTCGGGAGGGTGGAGGAGCAGAAGAGGGAACCAAAAGCTTTCTGCAATGCGAAACAACAGCAAGATCTGGCCTTAAAATAAGTCACTCCACTCCTGTGCCACGACAGACTTCTCGCCTTCTCCCTTCTGGTTTTCCCCATGAAGTCAAGGGACAACCCTGGCATCTGGCTGCAGGTGTTCTCCTATGCTGAGCTAGGCACGGGTCACTGGCAGGGGAAACGCAGCTGGGGCTGGAGTTATGCCATGGCAAGACTTAACCGGTTTTTTTCCAGAATGATTCTCTGCTTTGGGGAAAGAGAAAACCTCTGCAAATTGTCACCGCTAAAGTGAAAAGGAGGCGGTTATTGATCCGAACAGGGTCTCTCAAAGCACATTGCTGTCTATCCCACATCCTCCCCAAAACCCAAGGAGAGGCTCACTGTACATTAAAATAAAACAAAACAATCGGCAACCACCCCACAATCAGTTATACTGTTGGAGATAAGGTCAGTAATAAAAACCTGGCTGAATACATGCATTTTTATCTTGCCTACGGGGATGCAACATGTGCTGAAAAGACAAATGCCTGTATTGTTCTGACCCAGACTCTTTGCCATCAATCTCTCAAGCACTGCTGACTTGGCCTTTTGTTTTAGGAGGTGACCACAGTGCGCGTGGCCCCTTCTTGGAAGGCACTGATTGCTCCTGCCGTCCCAGCACTGAGGCCATGGCTGTTGCCAGCACCATTAGGATCTGCACCAGCTGCACAGTAATGCATCCTTCCCGATGCCTTCTCCCCCTCCCTCTCCAGCAAACCGGGGCCGTCAGCAGCGTTTAGCTATACCATCTGAATACGCCATTCATGCAAAAGGCGGCACATCTTGGTGGGGGCAGCTCCCCGCTATTCTGACTTCCCAGTCATCTGACCAGTGACTGGTGCTGGAGTCAGCGGTGAGCCCTTTCGCGGGCAGCCAGAGGTGCGCACACAACAGCAACGCATTCATTACAGCGCTGCTTTTCAATTTCTCTCTATCACGAGACTTCTGGCTGGTTCCTTTGCCCCAGTCGCATCCAGGCGCCTTTGAGCAAGGCCCCAACTCCCCCCGCTCAATGCCCGGAGCCTGCCACTTTGCCTCCTAGAGCTACATGGAGGCCTATTTCAAGAGCGTTGACCACAGGTGCTCATTGTGCAGGATGAGCAATACTCCTTTCACACAACAAAACCAAATCCTCTGCCTTTAAATCACCAGGTCATTTTGCTCATTACTGCGTCTCTTCTGCGTGGTCATCCCCCACCACCAGCCTCCATCTCCCACTGACCGACCCCCGCACAACACGCATAACCTATCTGCAGCCACGCGCCACGTAGGGCCCTGCTGCCTTTCAGCATCCCCCTTTCTGCTCCTTCCTTCTCTTCCTTTGGCCTCCACAGCAAGTGCTTTAGGTCAAAGAATTTGCCTTCCTCAGTATTTTGAATATATGGGATCACAGTGACAACTAGCAAAAGCCCCCAGTCTTGGGGAAGGTGTTTCCACTGCAACTGTCTGCAGGGGTTGCTCTGGGCAATGCATTCAGAGCCAGGCTAGCAGGGCAGGCAACCGCTTTAGATCTCCAAAAGAGGTATTAGCGGGTTTCTACCCTTGCCAAACCATGCGTGCAGCAAACTTGTTTTCTTCTGTGGATTTACAACACTGAGATCAGCCAAAAGCAAAGGAGTATCCCCTACATCAAATCATGTCCAAAAAGCAACCATAGAAGTTTGCAATAGCTTGAAGAAACAAAACTGTTTTGGATAAATACCATATCCTAAAGAAAACAAACTGTAAACACCAACTGCTGTAAGTCAACTCCTCCTTGGCAAAAAGGGAGAGACTCCAGGGCAGAGAATTAGGTGCCATGTTACTTCACTTCCACGCTCTCCCAATCCCAGAACAGAAAACAAGTATTCCCCAAACCACCACCACTGAACAGCTCAGATCTCACGTAATACTTCACTGGAAATTTCAAGGTACTTCTCAAGAGAGATCATTTGCGTTCTTGTGATGGAGACCTGATCAGAGCTGGTATTCCAAGGTATGGTTCTCATTTTCAAGTCATTCCTTAAAATATTAACTGCAGCCTGGCAGAAAGAATTCAATAAGTGAAGCTCTGATATCAACTGCCCCCAGCTCAGCTACACAGGTGGTAGCGAGACTCTTTTTCCACTTCTGAAGGCGGTTGAAGAAGGCTCTTTGCAGCCTGGGGGATTTTAGGATTTGGCACTGTAAACTCTTCCGTTCAAGTTCCTGGAGCGCTGACACAAACCAGCATTTTGCTTCCAGCAGATGAAACCGTGAACAGCCACTCCAAGAAAAATCAAGACAAGTAGCAAGGGCACCTCGCAGTTGTAAGCCAAAGCGCTACCCCACTGCAGGCTTATCTGATGCCATGTTGCCACACCGATCATTTCGCTCTGAAGACAAGCTAGCTCCTGCCTTCTCAGGATCACCCACCTCCTTACAGCACCCTCCAGGGTAACACACTCGGTTTAACTTGCCCTGTGCAACCTCCTGGAAGGAGTTTCAGCAGAGAAGGCACACAATCCTCCCCCCCCAGACCACCATTTGGCCAGGACGCCAAATCAACACACAAGTTTGTAAAACAAAGAACCAGGTTGATACAGACAGACAAAGTACTTATCGCTAGGCAAAAAAATAAGCAATCTTCCTGGGACTCCTGCAAAACTACCGTTTTGCAAAAGAGGAGCTGTAATGAAAAAAGTACAGAGGTTTAGAGGTCGCTGCTCCCGGGCAGGAGAGGTGGCATGGGAGGAAGCACAAAGGTCTTTGTCTGAAAGCCAGAGCTCAGGGTTCAAGGAGGGGAAAAGCTCAAGTTTCCACCTCCGTGGCAGAAGCCTGGGGAGAACAGGGCCGCACAGCACGCAGGAGGCTCACAAAGCAGGAGGCTCATGGCACTACTGGAGAGAGTCCAGTGGAGGGCTACGAAGATGATGAGGGGACCGGAGCATCTCTCCTCTGAAGAAAGGCTGAGAGAGCTGGGCCTGTTCAGCCTGCAGAAGAGAAGACTGAGAAGCAATATCATCAATGTGTACAAGTATCTGAAGGGAGGGTGACAAGAGGATGGGACCAGTCTCTTCTCTGTGGTGCCCAGTGACAGGACGAGAGGCAACGGGCATGAACTGAACCACAGGAAGTTCCATCTGAACGTGAGGAAAAACTTCTTTACTGGGAGGGTGACTGAGCCCTGGAACAGGTTGCCCAGAGAGGTTGTGGAGTCTCCTTCGCTGGAGATATTCAAAACCCGTCTGGACGCGATCCTGGGAAATATGCTCTAGAGGATGCTGCTTGAGCAGGGGGGGTGGACTAGATGATCTCCAGAGGTCCCTTCCAACCTCAATCATTCTGTGTAATTAAAAAAAAAAAAAAAAAAGCACCAGCAGTGCCCTCGGTAGCTTTCAAACAACTGAAGAGCAGCAAGTTCATACATACATGCATGCACCCCCGCAAAAATCCCTAATCTCACCAGTCCGTGAACCCTGTTCAGCACCTCTAGGAGGTAAAACTCTAAAAGCACCTCAAAAGTACAAGCTGCTTTAGTATAGGGGCCCCTGCCCTAGAAGATCTTGTGTCTCCCAAGCCCTGGCACCACCTCCTGGCCACCTTTGCCTGCACCCAAAGGCACGTTACTCCTGTAGCAAAGAAACCCCAGGGCATGAACACGGCAACGATGACCATTCAGGAGGGCACAGCAAGCAACTAGATACCAGGAGGAAGAAGAGAGGACAGCCCTCCTGTCCCCAGGGAACACTGATCATCAAGAGGCTTTAAAAGGAAAGGGGGACGTGTGCTGCATGAGAAAATCGATCTGTTTACAGAAAATATCTCCAGGTTGCCTGAAAACGAATATCCTTCATGCCAAGGTTTCCTTTGAGAGAGCATGAACTTTGGACACATTAGAAGGTTAGGAGTATAAGTAATGTGTTTTTTCACCCTTAGCTAAAGGTCACAGAGCATTCAACAAAATTCCTCCATTTCCTCTGGACATGACAAATCAGCTAAACACCTCAATATTACAGCTAATTAATATGGAAAACCAAAACGTTTCCCTTTTAGTTCGGTCAAGAACCACGTAATACTCTTAAGAAAAACCTGCCCATCCTGGATTTCAGTTTCATCTAGAAAACGTCAAACAAACCAGAGCCAGTTTCGCCAACCTTCCTTCTTCCCTTCCAAAGTACGTATGCATACATATTTTCGGAAGTTGTTTAGGTTTTTTCTTTATTTTTTTTTAAACAAGTAATATTTTTTAATACCTGTTAGATGGAATTAAATGGAGGGTCACTATAAAATATCACCCTTTAGTGCCTGCCTGACAGCTGTGGGTACCAGCTGTGCGTCAGTGCGGAGGACGATACCCGGACACAGATGTGGACTGGCCCACCCTGCAGAAGAGCCTGCTCTCAGCTCCACCCAGCACAGCTTCAGTTTGGATCAGACCCATCTGTTCCCATCCCTCCCTCAAGCTTAGGCAGCCAAGAGGGAAACTGGCCTACAAATCCTTAACCCACTGGTACTGGATATTCCCTACCACCTCTGAACTCCACAGGAACTGCTTGAATTCACTGCCGGGGGATGGTGGCCATATGTACAAAGCATATTTCTTTCTGTTCCTTTGAAACGCATCTTTTCCCCATTTTGTTGGCTACTCCTTCGGGTTTTGTATGATGGGAGAAAAGAAAAATGCCCAGCCTGCTTCCCCTGCGCTCTGCCCCTTCGCCACATCCGCTCTCATTTGCCTCATCTGTGAAATCCAACAGCTGCAATCCTTGAAATCACTTTTCATAAAGAAGCGTCTCCAAGCCTAAAATGTCACGGTTCATTTCTGAGCTCAGTATTCCTGCAGTGTCACATTTCCCTGGGTGCTACCGTCACAGGTGAACTATAATTATTTATCTATATGGCAATAACATTTATAGCTCCACTATGCTCAGCCTTGCACATGCTCCCAGGGAGAGACACCCAAGGGGATTTCCACAGTGGGAATTCCTGCAGCCAGGGTAAGGCTTCCCAGGGCTAATAAATTCCCAGTTCTTCTTGTGAAAGGACGTCGTGGAACACAACAAACCAGAATCCAAATCTAATTAGATGCAAGACATGTTTGTGTTGGGTAGGTTTTGGCCTCTCTTGCTTTCTTCCAAACAAGCTCTCACTGTGCAAACACACCCCATGACAAAACTGACCTGGCCAAGACATGCAAGCAAATACCACTTTAATATTAAACAGCACAGCAACTTCAAAGCAGTTGGGCTCTCCTCTCCCGAACAATCCCACCAGAGATCCGCGGAGCCGTGGAAAGGTTCCAGCTGACGGCTCTGCCGAGCCAGAGACGTATGTTTGCAAACAGCTGAGCATGGCAGGGCAAATCACGCAAGGACACGTTTCCAAGAAACGCTCCATCTACCCTCTCAAGCACAGGCGAGACACATTTGATTTGTGTGGGGCTGGCACACTTATCGAGGGGGAGAGAGGATCCTTTTGGCTTTCCATCTAAAATCTCAACTTAGACCTCTCATGCATCCAAACACCTAAAAGGTATCACATAACTCTGGAAGATTACACGCGGCTGCAAAAATAGCTTCTAGGAGCAAATGCCAGCAACTTCTTCCAACATTAATACGGCAGAATAAAAACAGTATTCACTCTACCCAGAGAGGAGGACAGGCTGGAGACACCCAGAGCTCACAGTCCGACTTGCGATCAATTGGCCCCGTTCGGTACAGTTTGCTGCTGTAACACCGAGGGGAGCAATGCGGGTTTGCAAGACACAAGGACTCGTCCCAAGGCCAGGAGCTATTTTCACACTTCCAAAATCCCTCTTCACATTGGGTTTTGAGGGTTTTTTGGTTTGTTTTCAAATGAGGGCTCTGCAACAACTGCAGATCTGGCTCACCTGCTCATATCCTGTTTGAGTTTCTGACAAAAAGAACTGAGATTTTCCTGTTGAGAAAAATGCTCTCATGCTACCCCACCTCCCAGATAAACACGCTCACACTGATGGAAGCAAGACTCCCGTAAACTGAACCAGGTCAGCATGTCTCATATCCTGGATGAAAAGTTTCTTTGTGCAGAAGCATGCAAGCCCCAAGCAACCTACATGAGCCAGGCAATGCAGCCAAAAGCTAGTCCGGCAGCCTCCTTAGGTTTATATTTCAAAGCCTTTCCAAAACACCAGTTGTGCTCCACACGCCACTCTGCTGAAGCCCAGCAGAGTGGGCAGACTGGAACTTCACCCCTTCATTGCATTTCTTGGATTTCTAGGCTTTCAAGTCAAACCCTAACATCATCACAACAGGGATTTTGCAGTTCAATAGGCTTCACCACCAGAAACGTAGCCCTGAGACAAGGTTGCCTCACGCCCCCTGCACTAACTCACATTACAAATACCTTCCTGGCTGTGGTCACCTTGCTTTAACTCATCAAGAAGTTGGCTCCAAAGAGCAGCCTTACAAGCATGTGCCACACTCCAGCACCTAATAAGCAGCTTGAGCTGACTAGAGCTGTTCCACTAAGGAGAGTTTTTTCCGTTAAGGGCTTAAACCTAAATCATTCAAACATCCAGGATGAGCGGAGACATGAGTGACAGATACAGAAGGGAGAGGAAGGACCTGGGTGAATTAACCCTTGCAAGCTCCAACGCGTTCAACAAAAACGTTGCCTCACGTGCCATTTGGGCAACAGTTTCACCCACAGGTTTCACTAAGGAAGCATAACCGTTGCCAGGGAAATTGCTTTTATAAGACATCGTTCCCATGTCCAAAAGCTGATCTAGCCCAGCTCCAGAGCCAGAGTCCATCCCTCTGTCCAAAGCATGTGTCCTAGAGACGTGCCCTGTTATGTTGGGTAGTTCCTGGAGGCCCTGAGCGGCAAAAGCCATGCTCTCTTGCAGTTAAATCTACAGGATGTGCTCCAAACCTTTTTTTTTTTTTTTTTTTTTTAAAAAAAAAGAACTCATTTCAGTTTATGCCTTGATCCAACAGGAGACAAGACTACAGGTCAAAGGAAAGGGAGAGGAAAACACGGGAAAGGATGAAATGGAAAAAACCCAGCTGCTCAATTTTCTTCTCACTCACCAAGACTACCACCATCAGCCAGAAACGCCAAGTAGAGACAGGTTGGTCCCCTCGACTGAAAAGTGAGCAGCAGGTTTCTTACGCAGCCCCCTGCCCGCCCTGCGGAAATCACAAGAGCTCCGAGACATGAAGGCAAGGGACGGGGCTTGCTGGGAAACGACGAGCCCACGCCCAGGAGAGGAGGCCAGGCACTCTCTGCTTCAGGACAAAGAAAGGGCCAGGCCCAAGAGGGACGGAGGCAGCGGGCTTGAACTCCACACGTGCGGTTAACCGCACTTCCCTTTCTCTCCCAACGCTCGCTCTTGCTGCGTCTGCCCAACTGCGTTCTCCCTGGGAAAGCCCCGTGCCCCCACGCTCAGAAACAGCGTGCCCGAGTCCACCAGCAGCACCATCGCAAGCGGCAGGAAGAGGCTGGGAAGGGAGAGAAAGGCTGTAAGCACTACATGGAGAAAAGGAAGAGGATCACGTGGGAGAGGAACGATGAAATCCCGTATCGCAAACACGGAAACGCTCTGATTTTCGTTAACAGCCACATCAGAGAGCAACGCAGCTGAACCACTGCCCCAACGACAGGGGCACACCGCACGGCTCCCACCCCGCGAGCGGGCAGGGAAAGGGCCTCGCGCCTTACCGCGTGCGGTCGAGCGATCTGAACCGGATAGGACATGGCGTGAGGGGGATAGCGCGGCTCAGCCGCACGCCAGCTCTGCGTCACGGGCTGGGTAGATCCAGACATGTCGAATGAGCAGACGTGGCGTTCGCTGCTCCCAAATCACCGGCACAAAGGATTAGGAGAGGTGAGAGCTCCTCTTCATCATGCGCGTGCTCTCCACGTCACACCACAACTGCAAGCAAACAGGAAAGCAGCAGATTAAAACTCAGTCAACCACAGGCCTGCTTAACATCTGAATGCACAGCCTTAGAAAACGAGCAAAACCCAACCGCTCTCAATGTTCCCATTTCTACTTGGCAAATTCCACTGCCAAGTTTTTATTAGAGACTATTGCTGTCACAGGAAAGCCCAAACATAAGGTTACTCCAAATCCATCCCAACTGACCGCAGTGGTGTGCGGCGTGGCGTTGCCCTGGGAAGCGCTCCCCACCGCAAGTTGCCGGCGGCCCGTTTGGGCCTCGCGGGCCGCAGACTGCACGGACCAAGGCCTCCGTCGCCACGTCTCTCAGAGACGGGTATTTCGGGGCGGGGGGGACCTAGATCCCAACGACGCAAACTGGGGTTTTGGTACTTCAACACGAGCACGAAGCCCAAACGCACAAGTGGAGCGAAGGGAAAGAAAAGAGCAGCAATGTTTAGGCTGAGTCCAGCAGTGGAAAAAACATTTATCCGACCGTTTCAAACTCAAGGAACGGCAGCACTGGAGAGGGAGTAAGCCTGGAACAAACCCTCCAGCAAGGAGCACCACAAGACTGCCATTTGCACCCCAAAATCCTCCTCACTGGCAGTTCTTTAATCCCCCATTTGAGCCCAGTGGTCCCAGCTGAGCAGCCTGGCCCCTGCTCTGCTACCGACTTGTCCAGCAGTTCACACAGGGAGCTTTTCCAGCTGCGACAATTTGGCTTTCCTCATTAGGTGCTATCACAAGTTCTCCCTCCTCTGCCACCTTTCCCTGTCTGCATCCTTTCACTCATCCACGCACGCTCTTCCCTTCCAGTGTCCTCCTTTCCATGCTGGGCGACTTTTGCATCCATCCGATGCGAGCCCTGCTCAGGGCCTGGGGGCGACGCTGGGCACTGAGCTCCAGCCGCCGCACCACCCCTGGACTTCACCGTCACGCAGGGCCTCCTCTCAAGTGTGTCACAAGCTTCCAGCGCCATGGAAATATTAACACAACGGCAGGCCCTTCTGATTAGGATCAAGCACCACAGAAAACACCTTGCCCAGAGAGTATTTCCACAAACGCCCCCGTCGCCCACATCTTTAATGGCTTATCGCGCGTTGCAATTCCTTTCGCAGCTGCAACAAAATCAGGAAAACCAATAAAGCGGGAGCGTTCCCCTCGCCCCGCAGAGAGATTTACAAGTTGCTGATTTTTATAGATCCTTCAAGTAGTTTGTTTGGAGAGGAATTTAAGCCTCCACTTTGTCAGGACTTCAACTAAAAGTAACCAATGTTTACATACTGCCCTTTATTGCTGCCAGTTTAAGAGGCATTACCCATTATTCTCATATTAATGGATAATTATACAAAGCATAAATTTCCACTGCTGCCAGGATTTGGAAGATGTTGCCACAACTGATCTTGTACAAGGAGAACCGCAGCTCCTCTGGCTCGTTCGAACGTGAACGCAGCTCGCCTGACTTCTCTCACCGCATGATCTCTTTTCTATCACATGCAAAGTTGCACCACGCACACACCTCTTCCCCAGCGGAGGTACTTAAGTACAGATTTGTGCAAGCTTTGCAGTGATATCAAAGTCTTCCATCAGTACGAGGAGCAGCAGAAAAAGCTCGGTGCTGTAAGCTACCCGTAACCTCTTCTCACGTTCCCGCGGCCGCTACTACGAGAGAAGCGCAGCGTGTCCCCGCAAACGCAATTTCAACTGAAACAGCAGTTGGCGTGTACAAAAGCCAAAAAGGGGGTGGGAAAGGAAAAAAGAGGAAGACATTTTTTTTTTCCCCTTGAGACCACAGATCAGCCCTTGCTGATAAACCACTCGCTATCTGCTACAAGCAGACTCAAGCCTGCCTCGCCGGTTTGCCTGCAGCCACGCGCTGTTCGTCAGGCAAAAACAAAATCAAAACAAAGCAACGGTCCCCAGCGTGCTGGACGCTGCAAGACGGACAACGAGTGGCCGGAGAGAAGCAGCCTGAGGAGCTCCCCCTCTTATAAAGAGGTTAATCCCCCCCCCCCCCCCCAAAAAAAGGAATTTGCAGCAAATTCCCATGACGGCCCAAGGATGACAGAGACGCACAGATATCCTCCTGCTCCTCCCAAGGGTCAGCCGCGCTTCTTTATACAACAGACGTTTTGCAGAGCTGCACGTAGGAAACCACAGAGCGAGGTCTGGCCCAGAGGGCCGGGGGCGGCGGGACCCTTCCCGCGCGGCGCAGGAGCTGGGGCTCCCTCCCGGCCCCGCACGCCTCCTGCCGCGGCACCTTACCTGCTACGCCGTGCCGCGAAGGCGCCCGGGAACGGCCCCGACCCTCCCGGCAGAGGGGGACGGTCTCCCCGTGCCGGAGCTCAGGGCGCTCGGCAGCATCCACCCCCGGGCAGGAAAGCCCCTGCAGACGCGGGGGAATTCAGAGACGCCCAGAGAGCTGCCGGCGCTTATTCGTACTTCCAGTATGACTACCCCACTTCCCCTCGCGCTTCCGACTGGATGCGCGACTGAAGCGTCAATTCCCGCCCTGAACTGCGGGGCGGTGCTGTCACACGCGGTCACGCAGTCCCTCCGCGGACGCGCTGCCAGCCACGACCGCTCCTAGGGGCACGCGGGGGCGAACGCTGCCCCCCGTAACCCCGGCCCCTGCCCTCCCCGCAGGCGCCGAGGAGGCGTGGGCAGCGCTCGCAGGCGCTCCAAAAGCCAGCTGGGATCTGCAGAAGTTGACGGGACTTTCCTAATAACGGATTCGGACGCAGCCAGCTCTGCCCGCAGCCACCGAGGAGTTAATCGGCACATGCGCGGGCACGCGCTCCAAGCCCGAGGGCCCCGAGCCCTGGGTGGATTTCAGCAACCAACTGCTTCATTCAGAGCTCAACAGGTGCATTGACACAGCTGTCTGGGCGAAAGGAAACGGGATGACGACGACTTTTCCCCCCCCCCCCCCTTCAGATCAAAAGTTCAGCTTTAAAAGCCGGCACCAACTGCAAAGACACACTGTGTTAAGCTTTAAAACAGTTCAAAAGCTTTTTGGTTTGGCTCTGCAACCAGCTACCAGTACCGAAGCACTCGAGACATCCCCTGAACTTCCCCGGGCAGCGGTGAACACGTAACTCCACAAACCTGCGGTCATAATTTTGTCCTGAGAAGTGACGCCAATGGAAGAGCTTTGCGATTTGAAGCCTAGTTTCTGGGGGGCTGGAGGTGCAGTCACGGTACCCAACACCACCGTCCTGCATCGACGCACGCTGCGTGCGAGCAGCGCGGCGCTCGCGTCGTTCACTCACCGCGCGCAGGCCGCTTTACCAAAGGTTCTCCTTACTGGGGCAGCAACCAGCATAACTGCCTCAAAAATAGCTCTGGAAAGCCAAGGGCAAAAAAATCACATGCTTGTAAACAGGCAAAGTATCGCGCAGGCATTTCCACACTGTAAAACCAGGGAAGAGGACGTCGCCAGCAAGGTCTGAGCGTGAGCTTAACGAATGACCTACAGGGCAGGCTGGATAAAGGCAGGGCCAACGAGGTCCCCGAGGCACTGGGCCGGATGCCACCGCAGATGCCACCGCAATTTTTATGTAAGGGGCTTTCCAGGCCGGCCAAAACGGAGCACAGAGGTTTGCTCCACACGCAAAGGAAAAGGCGGTGGCGACCTGCTGCGGCGAGAACCAGGGCCCCCAGCAAGCCGGCAGCAGGGCAGTGGGTGGTCCGGCTGGAGAGCAGCGCGGGAGGGGGACACCTCGCTGAGGACGCAGCGGGACAGCGTGGCGGTCGGGTGCAGCGAGGTACGCTGCTCAGCCGATTACGCCCATCAAAAGCTACTAGGATGCCTCCTCATCCAGGACCCTTGCTTATTTGTTTTCAAAAGGGGAGGCACAAGCAATAGGAACAGATTAATGGAAATAAAACAGAATGTGTGCAGCCAGCCTCTTTAAATCTTTTAAATCAAGCTGTTTGGTTACTACTTTTCTCAACTGATTCTGATGAGGAACAGACATTGTCTCACCAGAAAACTATGTCTCTCCTCTACTTGGAGTCTCCATCAAAGAATATTTCATCCACAGACCTGCATTAGCCATTACAGTGCTAGGTACGAGGAGATTTACAATCTCTGATTAGAAACAGGAGAAAGCAGGAGATTCCTGGCAAATCCAGCACCAGGACTGCAAAGCAGAGCTGCAGAGGGGGCAAGAAGCTACAGAGGCTCCTGCATCCATTTATTGCCACCTGTCTGGGAGACTCCCAGGATCCTGCCTCGCTGCTGAAGCCTTCAGCAACTCCACCCTCCTCACCCCTGCCAGCTCCGCACAGCAAACAACAACAGGCGACTTAGACCCTTCACTGCGTCACCCAAAGCCCTGGGGCAGGAGCAGACAGCCAGGCAGGACCGTACCCCCCGGCGGTGCTGAGCAAGGAGTAACAGTGGAACTAAGCTTTCGCGGCACGGGCAGTGGAGGGCTGCCTCTGATGGAAGTAGGGTCTCAGACCGTTTCTCCACCTCGGTTCACTTTCCGGTGCGTGTAGCGTTCCCCACTCCATTTACCACCTGCTCTTTCTTCATAGGCTTTTGCCATGCAGCCTCGGTAGCTACGGCACGAGCAGGGATCTGGGCACCTCACATATTGCAAACCTGACCCTCAACCTGCTGGACTCCTGCTGACTTCAGACTGTGAACCATGCTCTTCCCTGAACACAAACATTTCTTATTGTAAAGACAGATGTTTGAAATCACGTCTCTGCTAGTGAGCCAAAAGGTGTCTGGTGCAAGACAGCCATCTGGGCAAATGCATCAGCTCTCCAAGGAGCTCTCCTGCACACGGCAGGTATTACACTTGCCCTACACCCCCCCCCCACACACACACCTCTCCGATACTGATCCTGAGCACCCTGCACTGTATGTCTGTAATCTGGGGCTCAGGAACATACACATGACTTCCAAAAATATACCTTATAAGCGGTATAAAGAGACCTCATGCTTCTCTTCTGCCCATTACCCCCTTCCCTTTACCTCCACAATTCAAAGCCTCTTTCCACTTCCACCCAGGCCCCCTGCTCCTCTGCTCCATGGTCTATTTACTGCGTGAAATCACTTCCCCATCACCTCTTCTCCCTAATTTACACCATGAAAGCACCGGGCAAGACACTGCAAGTTCCTGCAGGCTTGTCTACACCGAGAGGTGCTCTTCCCACACCCCAGCTGGCTGGGCACCTGCCAGCTCCCACTCCATGCACCAGCTCAGCCTCAGCCCAGTGCTAACACAGGGCTACAGCACTGGGCCAAGCTGGTTTGAGTCCCATCCTGAAGACGGGCACAGTAAGCCCTCATCTCCTTGCACTCATCTAGGAGGACACGGTCTATGAGCTGAGAGCACTGAGAAACAGGCCCTGCATGCGCCTGCTGATCGTTGAGCCCAGCTCCTTACAATAACAAAGGGATACACCAGTTCAGCCAGTACCATACAAAAAGCACCGATCTAAAGTAGAGCTTTGCTAGAAAGAACTGATTTGCAAACAATTTAATTAGCATCATTCATTCAACACATTTGCTACTCTTTAAAGTTAGAGCAAACCCGCCCGAGGCGTACCACACTCCTAAGGGGAAAGCAGGATTCCCAGGCTGGATCCTTGGCTTGCCACTGCCATGACAGAAACGTGGGCGAGTCGCCGTAATTACCCCATGCCTTAGTTCATCCATCTGAAAGGTGAGAACAACAGGACGCTCCCAGAAAATACCAGCTTATCCGTCTTTATAAAGGTTTTAAAGATCTCAGTGAAAACACACTGCTCAAGTTTATTTTAAACTTTTTTTTTTTTTAAGCAAAGACATGCTGAAATAAGATCAACAGAATATTCTGTTTCTTAAGTCCAGAGCAGCATTACTCAATTTGTGGTCTGAAGACCATGGATGGTCTGCAAAAAACGTTAGAAGGTAGCCCACAAACCGACTGCAAAAGACCTCATTGAAAGACAACAGCCAGCACCAGCACACTACATGTGTCCTGCAGACAGGCAAGCAAATAAACAAAATGCTGCTAGCATGCATCAAGATTCATTTACCTGAAGATCACTGGCAATAAAGTTGATGTTTAATTACAAGTGTAAAACGATGCAGTTTTTTGGAAAAACAACCAGGTCTTATTTAGCATTTAAGCAAAGACATGACGACTTTCCTCCTCAAACAACAAAAAGAGGTATATACATCTTCCAGTCAACCTGTGCATTTTGAAATAAGTTAGGGAGTACCTTCATTTAAAATGTATAATTAATACCAAGTTATAGTGTTCACCTCCAGGAGACCAACAAACCAGCCATGCTAACTCCCCAGCACGTGGCTGGGTGTACAGCACAGCAGAACAGCACATTTATTGTCGACAGCCGTTCCACTGCCTGTAGCGGCATTCATGCACCATACATCTCTAGATCAAAAACAGATCTCAAAAACAGTTAGAGATTTACCCGTGTTTTCTTTTAAAGACTAGTGGAAATAAAAATAATTAAAGTTGTAATGAGAATGTGCAGAGTGTCACTCCTAAGAAAGGCACAGCATGATAACAGATAATAGGTTTGAGAACAGATATGATAATAGATTTGTCTAATCAATATGTGCATGAAATTTTCTTGGAAGACAGTTGACATCATACACAAATATTTGTATCTACTGTATCTATCAAGTCCTTTCAATAGAAAAGCAGGCTGTCCGCCATAAACTTAGGGCTATACTCAAAGTAACAAAGGAAACAATGTCGGTGTCTGCAGCCCAGGAATCCCTAGCAGCATTCAATCACAGTAGGGTACAAAGATTTTAAATTAAAACAGCAGCACAGGGTCAACAGGAAAGACCAGGCATGTCCTGAGCTCCATGGCATTGAGAAGAGGTTATTTCAATCCCGGTGGTCAAGGCCTTTACCAATGTACAATCCTGAGGTACCTTCCTGCTTCGGAATAGCAGAAAAGCAAAGCAGGGCTCGAGCGCCGCGGAGCCGCTCCGCTGCGCGCCACGGCCAACCCCACGGCTCCTCATACGCGCCCTGCACAGCGACGCCAACTTAACACGGCTCTTGCCCCCCTCTCCAGCTGCATCCCCACAACTGACTCTGAGGTCTCTCGATTTACAGCAACCCTCCTCCCTCTTCTCTTTTTGGCCAGATAACTTCTGAACTAGATAAATTTCCTAGTCTGGCTGGCAGCGCGGACGCACAAGCAATTATATCGGCGCATCTGGAGGAAGAAGGGGTGCTATGGCACCACGACAGAGCTACCCAACGCAGGATGTTACCCTTGTAGGGAGATACAACCAGTCCCTAAAGCCACGGAGGAAGCGCAGGGGCTCAGGAGCTGAAGTCTATCGTCCTGGTTTGCCACCTCCCTGCTGGAAACCTGCAGGCTGCACGAACTCTCCCACGGTGGCGCAGCTCCATGCAGAACTGGTTTCGAATCATGGCGAAAGGTGACTTCTCCACCCTGCTCCTATCGCTGCGGAAAGCGGCGAAGGAGGCTTTGTGACTTGTGTTACTCCTTTTCAATCTTTCCAAGCTATTTTGGGCATGGGACCCGTGTTCAGCTCTGCCCTGAGATAACCTTTGCCAGCATTTGTGAACAGATCTTGGCACCGCAGCGCTGCGCGGAGCAAGGTCAGAGGGTTTGATTTTGCCAGCCCCACTCTCTGCTGCATTTCGAAACGCAGGTTTCCCAGACAGGCTGTTCCGAGCGGCGACATGACATTAGTCTAATGCTGCTGGCAACGGAAAGTACACACTGTAATCCCTCCGCACTGTAATTCCTTTCATTTAACAGTCCTAGCTCAGACCCCGGCTTTCAGTAACAATCTGGTTACTTGGGAGGAGATGAGACATCCACCACGGACACCCTTCTTGTCCTGACGCACAGGCCGCTGAGCCTGGCAATAGATTTCACATGGTTAAAGCACCTCCCAGCCCTCAGCAAAGAGGCGCTGAGTGACCTTACAAAGGCTCCCAGGGGAGCACGTATATGCTCAAATGAGCTAGACTGAGCCATTTTCCTTTGCAGGAGCACTCAGCTATCACTACTTGGCTGCAGGGACAGCACGTTATTCAAGTGCTCAAACAAGCGCCAGTCCAACCATGCCCCCAGCATCAGTCCCCAGCATCATGGCCAGTACCAGCACAGCTGGCCTCTGCTTGTTAAGTTCTGTTATACTGTGCTCCTTCCTTTTGCCTTCCCTGCTCCTGCTTCCCCCCCCTCACTCATTTAAAAAGTTTAAGCATCTCCTGTTTAAGAAGTCTGAACTGAAAAGCAGACAGACGACACATGGATCCCCTGAACAGCAAACCCATCAGCAGAGACGTGAGGGCAGAGTTGCTCCCACTTACGCAAGGACGTTGCTTCCCTCGTGGCAGGGAGCCTTTGGCCCTGCAAACCAGTTCAAACGCTTCTCTAGGAGCAAAGGGAAAGAGCCTGCCCGCATGCACATACAACAGAGGAAGAGACCCACAGAAAAAGGGGAGATTTGCATTCACGCATAGGCCATTCATGACATAAAGGAGTTATTTTAAGTGTAGGCTGGAAATAGAAAACAAATTAGACCACGTGAGGCCTTTGCTGAAGATGATCTGCAAAGACAAATGGAAATGCCTGAAAAGAAAATTGGGGAAAAACAAACAAAAAACAAAGCCCACCACCCAGCCATCGGGATTGCACAGGGAACCAGGACAGGAGCCTGGAGAAGGAAAGGAGAGGAGCGATAACCAAACGCCAAGGCACAGATGAGAGAGAAGAGAGAACAGAGTACTGCCACGGTGGGTGAGGGCTCCAGCCCCAGGCTGCTTCGAACCTCTCCCCGCTCCAACATGGGGGCCTTAAAGGACCTGTGGGACCAGCACAGACAACCCACAAATCCTTCCCTCGCCCCCCTCCCAAACCCTACAGAGATATCAGAGGTTTTTTTCTCCACAACATTAAGATTTATTGATCCCTATCTTTTTTGGAAAGCAACAGGGATAAGCACACAGGTGAGGACTCCACGAGCCCTCAGAAATGTTCTGCCTCCTTAGGAAAAGCGTGCACACCAAAGCAGGCTCTTCCCCAGGGCGAGACCACCGGCTTCTGCTCCACGCGCCACCACAAACTGCGATGTGTTACCCCAGGAACGCACGAAGGGACGCCAGCCCCTTTTGATCCCATCGGTTGAATCAGCAATTTTGGACCCAGGGTTTCCCTTCTCCCAAGGGCAATTTCATTGCTTGTCTCTAGGACATCTGGTCCCGGTCCCTTCCCTACACATACTCTGTGACATCTTTTCCACTCCAGTTACATCTAAGTTAAACATCTGCTTAAATATCATAACTGTTATGCCGTACTAATCTCAGTTTAACAAATACACACAAGCAAGTTTAAATTAAGAAAAAAAAAAAAGACTTGTCGATGTGCACTAATGAGCATAGAAACCATAGGGTTATTTGAGCCACGATCCCAAGTACATTAAACAGCATGTTAACAGCCGTCACCATAACACCACATCATCACTGCATCCCTTCGCGGTTGCTAGCCTAAGAAGCTAGCCTAAACCACCGACTACCCAGGTAAACGAGGCTTTTAAACACAGGGGAGCTTACAAAGCACCGGCGAGACTTATTTATTTATTTTGCATAGAACATGCTGCTCATTTGATTTTCAAACGCTTCAGTTGATATTGCCGCAGAGACAGGTCCTCTGATGTCTTGGGCACGCCATGAAAGCTAAGGGGCTCATCTCCTTGAGATTCTTTGTTGAACAAATTACCCGGCTCAGGAGTGACATTTTCGATTATTTACATCCCGAAAGAGAAGGGAGACGCATTTTCTGAATTTCCTAAGATAAGGTCTTTGAGACGGATTGTATTACTAAACATTTTCTCCTTTTGCACATTCCCAATTTCAAAGACAACAAAACATCTCCATGTTCTAAATTATTCCTTTTCTTTCATGATCCTCTAACGAGCCAGGAGTCTAAACTTCACGCAAGGATCTTTGAAGAGCACCGACTGCCAGCATAAAAGCTGAACTATCTGAGACAAACCGCACAGTTCAATGCCTCCATAGGAAGACGTGTGCAAAGGAACAAAATTACCCCAGGGAACTGAAACAAAGCCTGCAAATAAATTAAATGACCTGTAAACTAAGGTACTCAAAATATATATACGAGATGCTATGCAGCTGTGCCATAAACCACCACTGAAGAACAGAGTCCTTTCAGATTTGAGCTATTTTACACCAACCTATTTTACTTCAGGTTTGCAAAGCAGTAGCTATATTTAGGCAGCACATCACTGCACCTCAGTCGCAGGACAGTAACTTAAGTAATGCTAACTCTATTGCTTGCAATCGTCTGCCAAATACCAGCTCTGAACCTTCCACAAGGCCTTTCTCCTAATATCCCCCGGGTAATTACTAGAAGATAGAGTCAATTTTCAGCCCAGGTTAGTAACAGAATTTCAGTCATTTGCTCCTGCACGTTTCTGCTTCTTTCATTTCTCCCCAGGAAAAGCTACGTGAAGTTGGAGCTCGCTGGTGGCCCAGGGAACCGAGCCGCTCATTAGTTCACAGCAGAGCAGCTGGAGAGACAGGTCCAAGCAGCAGGAGCCACTAATTGCATAGGTTCAGCTTTCCTTGTCTAGGTAATTAATAGCTTCAAGACAGAAAGTCAAAGCCTCTCTAGAGGCACCAAAAAGTTTCAACATTTGCATACAACGTGTAGCACCTTGCAAAACGCTGGGCCATTTACAGTGAGGTAAGGAGAAGAGGCCGTTGCCACCTCCTCCAATACATCCCCTTTTCAAGTATCCCTACCAAGGGTACACAGTGCTCGAAGCCTAGCACAGAAGCCGTCCGGGGTACGTGCCAGTCCGCTCGCTGAGGCTTTAACCAAGGCGTGCCACAGGTCTGCATAAGAAACCCCTACTCCTCAACAGGGCAGCCCTAACTAGAAGGGCTGAAATGGTCTGTCCATACAGGCCTCAACTCCTGCCTCCGGCTTCTGCTGGTCGAGCCACTGTCTCACTTGAGCCAGTAACTCGTTTCCAACAGGAGCGGCGGCCGGCGCAATGCAAGGGTCACCCCTTCCACGCCGGCCAAGTCCCCCGCGGAGAGCGAGTCCTGCCCAGCTCTCGCTCCCTCTGGCTCCGCTCAGATGCAAAGGACACGTTGCAGGATCAGCACTCCGGGTTGCATTTCCAAAGACAGGCTTATGAAGCAGATGGGGATTCGTGCCGTGTTTAATAACTGAACCCACACAAGTGAGCAAACGGGATTTCGGTGCTTCCATGCCAAGCTCCGTCGCACTTACAACATGCGCTGCAGAGCCAGGAGTCAGCCCCAGAAGATCAGAAGTCCCGGCTTTCTACCAGGAAAGCGCTCAAACTGCAACACCCATTGGGTCCTTTTTAATTTGCCTTTCCTAGGCCTGGAACAACGGTTTTCAGCCTGTGCTTTACAGACCTCTGGGAGCCTGCGGAGTAGTTGGAAAGAGTCCTTGAAAGGCAACTAAAATCCATGCTACACAGATATGACATCTCCAGAAGAGTCTGCTCTTCCGCTGGGAAACTCTAAGCCTCCCCAAACTGAAAGGGTTGAAATCTCTGGTTTGAGTCGCATTTTTTTTAGCTTTTCTTTCCTGAACAGAACTTTAAGAAACTTCTCCTGGGAGTTACGCAACATATGGATTGCAAAAGTAGAGCTTGCAGAGGAGGAAAAAAAAAAAGAAAAAGAAAACATCTTTTTTAATCACTAAATACTGTGAGACTTGTGCTCTTCTTTGTTTTTAAAATCACAATGATTGGCAACAAATTCCAATTGGCAAACTGGAAGCCTATTCACTGGCCTTAGAAAGCAAGTTAAGGAAGAGAAGCAAAAGCAATGGACCTATTCTCCTTACACCCAGACAACGCTCGCTCCCACACGCTTGCTAATTGCACTCTGCAGGGCAGTATTCTTCCCAAGATATTTAAGCTTTGCTATCACACCCCCCCATGGGAATTTCAGCTTCCACTACAAAATTAAGAGATCAGCCTGTAGGAAAGGCAAGGCTGAGATATTAAGCCCCAAAAGCTCACAAATAGTAGCAGCATGCATGAAGTCAGAATAAAGAATCTCAGTATTATTCCAGCAACCGCAACTATTGATACTGCACATGTGGAAATACAAAGCAACACAAGCACAAGGAGGCAGAACGGCTTTTTGATCACCAACGAGACAGGGCCTGAAGCCTTCAGCCTACCTACCCCGCCATGCCCGAGGGAGGGGAGAGTTTTGCTTCGTTCCCTGGGGAAATGCTGTTTCGGTCCCTGGGCTATCAGTCTGCCTTCTTTTGCAACGACTGAACTCAAAACTATTTATTAACAATAATTACTACTACTAAGGCAAAAAACCAACCTCAGCTGCCAAGGTCAAGTTATTCCTAAAAATGACTCGTTAGCCCAACTCATTGCTGCTGTTGTGCAGGCACAAACAGTCATCCCGCATCTACCTAGCCCAGGGCTGTGGTTTCATATGGTTACTCACCCTCCAACCCTTTAGTCACGTAGTGGAAACGAAGGAAAACCATGAGGGAAACGTCTGACACAAAGCACTCCTCGTCAGCTGGGACGCTCCTCCCGGGGGCTGACAGGAGCCCTAACATCACAGTCACTGAATTCAGAGAAAACTGGCCTAGACAAAAGCACCAAGGCTGCTAGCAGAGGTAACAGCAGAACCCAGTCCCAAGGTCAAATATTGCTTTTGCAGAGCTACAGAAACAAATTACAGCAGAATAACCCGTTCAGAAGGCATCTGAGCGCTCCTTAAGGATGTTTCCCAGCACCAGTGTACATCGAGTTTATAACCCTGACCTAGCCTCAGATTCAAGTTAAGATGGACTCCAGTTATCCACAGCAAGACATGACATCTGAAGTCGTCTCTGCTAAGAGAACGAGCTGCCCTACGTTGACACAGCATAGCTTACATGGGGAATACTGTCTCCAAGTCACTACTTTGCCCCCTCTGCCTGGGCAGCTGGACTCAAGGCGGGGACAGTGAGGTGCAGGCAGCCACACACCAAGGAGAGCTCTCCACAGCCTTTCCAGTGCTCAAGCAAGGAGCAAGTTCTGGTCCGCTTCATCACTGGGTCCGAACCGGCCACCTTTCCCCTCTTTTTCACCTTCTACCCAGCCACTGCCAGCAGGCTCTGCCGAAAACGCTTGCGAGAGACACATTAATGGTGCGCAGCGGGCGATGTCAATACCGGTCCCACACGTTATGGAGGGGCTCCCAAGCGGTCATACAACCATGGCTCCACGTGGACGTCACAACTTTGCAAACCCTCATCACGGAACAAACATAAATTGTGCTCCTGCCCAGCACAATTCTGCTCCCTGGAAGGTGAGGTGCAAGGGCAGCCTCCACCGGAAAACACACTCCTCCAGGGGAGCAAATAGCACAGAAGTGAAGAGCTCAGGGAAAAAATAAAATAAAGCCTAGCGCTTTTAAAATACCCAAGAGGGAATAATGCTTCACTTGTAAAGCAGTTGCACACTGGGAAGCCTCTGAACCCGTCTGCGCAGCGGGGTTTTTCCTTTGTGCTGTTGGTTTGTGTACGTGCGCGTTTTGGGTTTTGGCTGGGGAAGGGGATTCCTGATTAGGTCAGCACTGGAGCCACGATTTCGGAAGAATTCACGCCCGTGGGTACTGAGTACGGCTCAGTAAGCACAAACGTGCCAGTTTAAATTGGAAACACAGTCACGCTACTTCCCCCTACCCCAGGCACTCTTTCAGCCTCCGGGCTGCTGCAAAGGCAGTCTCTTTCAGGCTCCCGCGGGAAGGGACATCTGGAAACAAGATCCCCAGTGCACTAACGGCAGGGCGAGCTGCAATTAATTGCAGAGGGAATTCTGCACCCTGGGAACTGCAGCTAAGTTGCTGCCTGCCGCAGATGGTACGTGAGCAGTGGGCTGTAAAGGAGGCTCTCTCTCGCTCCCTGTTACGAGGGAGCATGACCTGAAATAAGATGTACACACGAGAGTATTTCTGCATTTCTCTTAAAATTCCAGTAGTAGATGAAGGGCTGGAAGGTGCTTTTGAACCGTTCTATGGACATTAATGTAAAACTAATGTTTTCTTTATAAACTCAGAAGGAATGTTTAAACAAGGAAAAACCCCGAGAAAGGGGATAACTCTATTTTTAAATGGTATAGGAATTTTGATGGATTAACATAACCCCTCCCAGCAAATTTTGTTGCATACTTTATCCAGGAAATTGAGTCTGTTTTAATACAAAACATTTGACCCCAATTTCAACTGATGCAAGACGAAGAACTGCTGGCCCGAAAAACGAGCATATTGTTTTCCGCACAGTTGTGAAATACTGGGTTTCCCGATCCAATCACTGCCAGACTCTCCCAGCTCTGCCACAGCCTGATAACGAGCCTCCAAATGCAAACGCCGCGGACGTGATGGGTGCCGCCACGTGGGAGCCAAAATGAGCCCAGCGGAAAGCTGCTACCCTATCTCTGCACGCAGGACAGGGAGCTCCTCCGTCCTCCTCCCACCAGTCTGGGTGAAGGGGTGTGGAATCACTTAATTATGCCCCTCAAGGCAGGAAGAAGTCACTTGCCTTTAAATACTCACGTTTTTATTGAGTTGACATGTTTTAACAAGGTCAGGGCTTGAACGGTAAACTCTTAACCAAAGGGGAATTCATTGCTTTTCCCTCTCACAAGTAATCAGCATCCACCATGACTTAATTCTGAGGTTAAAGTTATAAACTCTGTTGACAAAGGTAATCAAGAAAAAAAATATTTAAAGGGTCAGAAAGGGTAAAACAAACATTCAGCTTCTCTGTGACTTTTGCACGCATGTCTTAGTGTCCCCAAGAAGCACCTGACAGCCAAACACAGTGCCAAAACATGTCCCTGGAGGAAGCTGGAAAGCTAGGAAGCGAAACCCGGCAGAGCGGAAGCCAGCTGGACAATGCGAGCTCCTTCACCTTCCTGCTACCTCCCACCGCTGAACTGCTCAAACTGCAAACTGCTATGTTAATCTTTTACCAGGCAGGACAAAATCTTCTTTATTCCTATAGGGCTATTGCAGTGGCAGTTTTATGTATTATGTAAAGCCGCCTCTCCAAAAGGCCCCTGAGAGCAAAGAGGATTAGTGAAAGCGAGCAGAGGCAGGATGCATTACACACCTTTGACCCTCTGAGACTTAGTCCTCCTGGAAGCAAGTATGCAAGAACCCAAGTCACACATACCCGGCCTGAAACAGGGTCCCTTAATTTCCCCAAACAAAAGTAAATGGTAAGCAACACTGTACTGTGGGAAACCAACAGCGTTTTCATCTGCGGAGACCCCCGCTCCTGGGAATTCAGGCCGCTTGCTGCTGCCACTGCACTGTGGTGGGTTTCCCGATTCCAAAGGGACTTGGTGCTCCAGGAGTACAGGAAGCCCCCGGTTGAATTTCCCGTGGTCTCGGCAATGCAAACAGCTGCCGAACAGCTGGCAGGGGAGCTTCACAACGGGGCGCAGGCCGTGCGAGCCAGCCCGCCTTTTCTCCCCGCTTCCCACGTTTCCTCCAGCACGCTTGGTTACTCACTAGTCCAAAATTTCCAGAAACGAACAGATAAATATTGCAGATGGATTCCCAAGGTAAACAAATGCCTGCTGCACTGCTTGACAGCGCTGCAAGAGAAATCTAAATCGCAGCCTTCCCCCAGATCATCTCCCCTTTCTCCCAGGCCCCGCACTGAGCCCTGAAAAGGCTGTTGAGCATTTTGTTTTTTACATCAGCCATCGACCAGGCAAGAGCACTCCCACACCCAGTAAATCCCCACGCGTTCATTTAAGTTCTCAGCCTCGCCACAACATCTCCAAGCCTTACAAGCTCCAGCTCCCAAGGAAAAGCACGCCATTACCTCTTCGAACACATGCAATTCATCAAGGCAGATCATCCAACCATGTGGAGCAGAAAGTCACTTGCTAGGCAGGAGGAGGGGACAGATGGAAAGTGAGCACGTTAAACAGCACTTCCTTGCCAAACTTATCTATTTCCTGTGGACCAAGTTCAGTCCCAACGAAAGAGGCAGCGCATCAGGGATTTCAGTCAAACTGCACGTGCGCGCTTTTACTCTTTGCCCACAAGAACGCCCTTCAGCAGGGGTTACTGAACCAAGCAAAACTGACATCAACCAGATGTAGAGCAGTTTTAGTTTTTCCATGCTTGCGTTTGCACCAGTTTGACTGAATTTGCTTTCTAAACTCGGTCTGATTAAACTGGAGCAGGCTTCCTGCTGCAATTCAGATATCCCATTACACAGCTCATCCCAGCAGCCAGCTCCGTCTAGCTCAGGCACATGGAAAGTTGCGCAGTTCTCAGAAAAAAAAATGTTTCTGTACAGAGACAAAAAAAAAGCATATTAAAAAAATCACCTACAACTTTGTAGGCGGTGTTCTACCTTTAGACTTTGGCGCTTGGTTAAATAAAGGTAAAACCCAGGGAGACAATACACATTTAGACAGGAGCCGAGGTGCAGAGGTTAGTCTGTGTCTCTTCCTCTTCAGAGGGGTCTTCCTCCTCTCCTCACCTCCACTCCAGCCAGGTTTGAATTTGACCGCACGTGCCTCCAAACAGCCCTCCTGCCCCCGAGGAGGATTTTAGCGCTCTCAGCACACCCCACACAGAGCCGTAGAAGAAAGAGCAGGTAGGGTCCTGCGCTAGCACACAACTCGGTTTACCAGCGTCACCGGGGCTCTGCCAGAACCGTTCCCAAGGCCGGTGTCCGCAGGCACGAGACGGGAGCGAGGGGAGGCTGCAGCTCCCGGCTCGTGGGCAGGCCAGCGCGAGCGGGCAGGGACACGAGCACGCGAGATTCGTTCCTCGTCGAGAGCAGAGCCAGGGCCGAGGCATTCGGGGACGGAGCATGAAGCAGCGGATGCTGAGCGGAGAACATCTTGCCGGGGTGCTCAGCGTCGGGCCCAGGGTCCGGCGGATTCCCCCCAAAGCAACGCCAGCGTAAACAGAGCGTCCCAGCAAACCGGAGAGGAGCTGGGGAAATACTAAAGTCCCAGTAGCCCCATGGCTTGTGTCAAGGGAGCAGATTGCACTTCAGTGCCTTGAAAAGCACCGGGAATAATCCGTAACAGGGTACTTAAACTGCAACGCATCTTAGGCCAAAAATGTAATTTCTGTCAACCTAACAAGCATTTCGGGCCCACAGTGTATTTTATTAGCTAGATGCTAATGGAGCTGCAAATACATCAGGTCACATTTTAAAAGTTACAAATAGTTTACAAAGGCTTAATCAATCATTAACTAGAGCTATGGCTTATAATGATTGATTTAGCCATTTATTAAAACACCTAAGTCTGCAGTATCTTCAGCTGAGGTTCTTACACCTACCTGTACGACATCCTCGTGTTACAGACCTGAAGAACAGAATGCGTTATCAGTCATTTAATAATTATTTGTACATAGACTTTAATGTAAATACAGACTATACATGGTCACGTTTTATGTGAGCAATGTTAAAAATACAGGCAAAACATCGCAGAGGGCTAAAAAGTGGTCCTTTGGGATGGCACGGGAGAATATTTAATAAAGTCAAAAGCTGCAGGCTAATTTCCCCAGAGAGTTCCCATTTGCAGTCTGTCGCAGCGAGAATCCATCACAGACAACACGCATTCGCCCACACCAGAGAGAAAATCCTCGCGCTGCTGTCCTCCCTCTTGCCCGAGCAGCGAGCCACGTGGCTCTCACCTCCGCGAGGAGCGAAACAGCTCTTCCAGAGCACTGCCTACAGCCCGACGCCTCCCAGCTGCTGCGAGCCACGCTGCTGGACCTCAGCCGCTCGCAAACCTGCCTGGTACCAGCGACCTCCAGGGGCTGGGGACCTCCTGCCGCAGCTCAGCCTTTCAAGGCAAGACAGGGCAGGAATCAACTTTGGTTTCTTGACTTGGAGAAACCTCCTGAGCAGCCCAAGAGCGTATCCAGCAGCAGCAGCCTTCTGACAGTGCGGCCGAGGCCCTGGCTCAGAGAGGCCGGGGTTACAGCTCTCGCATGCCCCATGTCTCAGTCCGCACCGGGGAGGAGAGTTTGCTCCACTGACCTACAGAGGAGTCGACTCTCGGGAACAAGAACTCCTGGCTTTGCACTTCAGTTGAACACACAACCCACCTCTCCTCCCAGAAGGACGGGGGCCGTGAAGGCTGGAAAAATCCTAATGAAGACTGTAGATACCCTCGCACACATACCCCCCTACCTCCAGTGTTCTCCTCAAATTAAAGAGAGTAGATTTGGGGTTTCCAAAAAACTCCTGGTACCCCAGAGCTGTCGTTCCCTTGCAAATACCCGGGCTCTTCCCAAGGTGAGTGCAGACCAGCAGAGATGGGGGCACTGCTCTGGAAACACAGACAGGTGGAGGTGACAGAAGGAACCTCTCATCTTTAGATGGAGCTTTTAACACCAAGCTATTTAATAAAGCATTTCTCAGGGGAGAAAAAAAGCAACCAAGGGCCTGAAGTCTGCTGCGCTCCACTGCTGTCCTCAGCCAGCAGGAAGCAGATGTCTCACCTGAAGTCAACCTGGAGCTGCTACGTGACTGGAAGGGATGGGAAGCAAGGGCCAACTGAGCAGAAGGGGAAGTATCTCAAACTCCAGCAACACAAGGCTTATGCCAAAAAATGCACTGCCAGTTCCTTATTTGCCTTACTGAGAGAAGTTAAAAACAATAAGTTCGTACAGACACATAGTTCTTAACACATTTTTAATTTTTAGGCTGCTCACAAGGACCAGCCCTTCCCCTCTGCTCACAAGCCTTCTATCTCTGCTGGCATTCAAAGGTGTGATGGTAACACCTGGCAGAGTCTCCTTCCCCTGCCACCAGGGCCGTCCCCGCCACCATCTGTCAAAACACTCCTCTGGAGCAACACTGTTCAAGCTCTTCTTGGTGCTCGACTTCACCTGTGCCAGGTAACCTCAGATAACACTACTTTATAGAGACTAAGCGCTCCCTCAAAACAAGCCAAGCTACAAAACATGCAGGGAAGCCTGTTTAACACTTAGAATGACGCAGAATCTACGCTGCCCAAAAAAATAACCCACCTCTTGCCACACTGCTATTCTTTAGCACGCCAATCTAAAGGTTAATTATTAGGGGCTACCCTGATTTCAAAGTAAAACCTTTAACCTCAAAATCATTTAAAAAATTCTAAATCATGCTACTGTGTGCAAGGGAGAGAAGGGAAAGGAATCCTATCCGTTGGTTTAAAAAGAGGATTTCAGGTCACTGTCTCTTATGTAACAATAGCGTACTTAGAGAGGGTAAGATCAACCACTAAGCAGGATTACAAATTTATCTTCTCTCAGTAGTGTGATCTTCCACAAATAACCGTATCATAGAAAATAATATTGAAAGTATTTTAATAATTGCTCTTTGAATCCCAAACAAGGCAGGCCAACATTTGCACAGCAAAACCTTTTCTTTTAAACTTGAAGGTAGTGTGTACTATTGAGTGTTTGAGAATGTATGACAGCACTTTTACACCACTTTCCTCGCAGCTATGTGATGGGGAGGGTGAAGATGCACGAAACAAAAAAGTCCTGGTGTCAATAATAACATGTGAAAAGCAAGTAATGCTAAGAGACAATGCAAATCCAACCAGGCAGGCTTGGCTCAGAAGGAAGACGTGAAGCATCATTAGATGATTCACCACAAAAAGTCGGAATTTGATGCGCTCTAGCTTCGGACAGTAATTCCCCTTTAATTTAGGTTTGGATAGCACCTTCCCATCCCAGCCTATAAGAACCAATGTAGAAACAGCATGACATCCAATCCCTCAAGAGAATTAAGGGGGATTTTCACATTTGTGCCCCCAAACTCAGCTACATGTTTCCCTTGGGCCAGCCCTACCTTTACTCAGCTTAGAGGAGAGGCAGCTCAAGAGGCTAAACTGGCAGGCAACGACCCTACAAAGCTCATGGTGGAGGTACAGACCTTTAAACCAACAGTAAACTCAAAAATAAACTTTCAGAGACCATGACTGAAATGCATAAACCACTATGCTAAGGCTCAAAACAAGCTGTTTTGACGTTGATTAGAAGAATTTTCCAAAGCTGTGTTGGAAATGAAAAATATATATATGCAAACAACAGTTCAGGGATGCAGACTTCCCAGTTTCCCATCACCATTTGCACAAAGACTTCATCTCATCGCACTGACCAGCGCACCAGACAGTGGCGTCCTTTGTCAATGATGTCACTGGCAGATTTGATTACAGCAGTGATTACATCACCACCCACAAAAGATTATGCGGCTTTCCAAATGGCATCAGCAGCTTCTTCACAGTTCAGATAGCTGAAGCCATGAAGAACATAAATATTTAAGAAGTCTCACTCTATTAATTTAATGGAAAAACTCCCAACACTGTCTTTTGGAAATATCAATAGATGGACAAAGTACTTTCACATGCCATTGTGCTACAATGTGTGGAAAAGCATACAAGCGTATGCTTACGAGAACATTTCGGTTCCAGGAAAAGTGACACCCACTCGCTGTGGCTTAAAGAACTGTGCCACAACACAGCCGAGAGCGAGATCTTGCCCGAGTGCAACCAGTAAGAATTTTCTCACTGGTGACAGGGCAATGGGCATCCTATGATTTTGCAAGTACATGGCAAGAAATGTGTGCTCTAAGCCGTCTCTTTCCAGGATGGAAAAATACTAATTTAGAAAAGCTTATTATTAAAAAAAAAAAAAAAAAAGAGCATGGCTCTCAGCAGAAGGTAACATGAGTTTAATAACAGGAACTCAAATGAAAAACAAGCACCCATTACAGCATCTGGCATTAGATGGCTGGGAACAGGAAAAGAACAGTGTTTTGTTGTCCCTGTGCCACACGCTAGAGTTAAATCTGTCTTGGGCAACTGCTTCTTGCTTAGCACTCCCTCCTCTGTATGGACTATTTGCAGTAACAACATTAGAGCAACCATCAAGCAGATGCTTAAAAAATGCAGAATGACGTTCAAATGACATCTATCCATAAATCAGCCCAAACCACAAACATCTGAAGAAGATTTTCACTTAATCCAATTTACTGTAATCTCTCTCTTTAGTTAAAAAGACAGAAATGTCAAAATGGGACTTTACTCCTCTGTCAAAGCATCTCATGGTAAAAAGGAAAATAAGCAGGCTCTCACATGCAGCACCAATTATTAGGTTAGAAATGTCAAAACTGTACTTTGAGTCTAACTATTAACAGTTGCATCCACATGCTGTGCCCTTCTGTTTCACTTCATTTCCCCCAAAAGAGGGCTCAGAGCATATGCTTCGTGCCAAGCATCATCTATGCGAAAATGCAAGTTACCCATTTTCCATTTCTTATGGCCCTGCGCTCACCTGTGTTTGAGGGCACGCAGCATCCTCCTGGGGTCTGCCTTATGTCACAGGTAACAGAACAGTCTCATTTACCAGCAAATATCAAAACAGAACTGCATTTTATTGCTTCCAAAAAGACAAAACAAAGCCCCAAGCCACGTTGAAAAGACCAGTCTTAAATTGTTTTCCCCACCGTCCCCACTTAATTAGCAAACAGGATAATTGACTCTGTCCCCGGGAGTCAAGCGTGTGTGCGTACGCATATATATTTGTGTGCGAGTGCATATATATTTTTTCCAGTGGCCACAAAAATTAATTCATTATCCAAGAGTCCAAGAAAGTGAAAGAAAAATACCTATTGTCAGGAGCGGGGTCTTCATGCATTATTTAACAAGAACTCTGTTGGCAAAACTGGTGTTGTTTTTATATAAAAGCTAATAGAAATTGTACCTCCAGGTGTCAAAACACTGATGGTAATTCCTGCTGCCTCAGACATCTTGATGTTTCAATTTTAGCAGTATGAGGAGCCTGCAGGGAATCCAAGAGGGTAAAGTGCTTGTACTCAAAGAGAAGCAGAGAGGAGGAGAGCCTTTTTATTTCTTTATAAAGGGCTCAGGGGAACAGTTCTGCTCACTGGAATTATCAGCTCCGGTTCCCCTGCTCCTTCCCTTCCGCGAACGAGGCAAGGGCAAGACAGGCTAGCAGCGCGCGATTGTATCGGCCCGGCAGGAAAATCAACGAGGCTGCTAAGCCTCTCTAAGACAAAGCATAAGCGAGCAGAAGATGTCGTTGGGGTTGAGCAGCTGCAACTAAAGGTGTTCTGAAACGCTTTCAAGAGAACTGACGAGCTGTGAGGTAACAGCAGTTTTAATTTTACGTTTGTGCCTGAAGGGACGGAAGCACGTTGGACCCCCGTAATCCCCCAGCCGCGCTCCTTCATTTCTGCCCTCGGCACGGGGAAAGATCAGAGCGGCATCGCTTCCTGCGTGGCACCAAAGCCGGCCCCGGGAAGCTTGCAGGCTGCTCACACCGGCGCACCTAGGGCCCGCGTGTACTGATTTATATCTAGAGCAGCTACCTACTGTTTTTCTTTTTTTAAAAAATAAACAGTTATTTCCCAGCATCAGCAAATGGAAGTGTGTCTCACCCCTTCCTTCCAGGACTTTACATTCCTTGCAAAGCGCTGCTGATGCCGGCTGATCCACCACTGAGGCGTTTACTCTCTGCTCAAAGACCTCCAAGTTACCAGATGACATCTCAACCGCCTCCTACCACCCTCCTCCCACTTGTTAACCTTTTCCAACTTCAAACTAGGTTCACTTTGCATAACCCACAACAGGAGTGGCTGCCCACCTCCTAAACGTCCGGCTGGTGCAGCCTGTTGCACAGGCGAGCGAATGGCTACATACAACATCCTGCAGTCCACATACACCAGGGCAACAAATCTGCCACAGCAAACCCACTCTTCTACCCAGTATAGCGTTCCAAGGGCTTTACTAAGATATTTCAAAAAAAGAGTGGCTATCCATCTCTCTCGCTTTCTCATAGCTATCTGCACCCCTTTCATCACCCCACAATTCCTCTTTTTCTGAGGCAGCAAAGATTTGATTTCTACACAAGAGCATAAATTTGCTGACTGTTTACATCCATTTGGGCCAACAAGGACAGCAGGATTATGCAGAACTGACTCAGCCTGCTGCACTTCCCCAGAGCAACAATGGGGTGGTGAGATGATCAAAGTTCAAGATACAAGAAGTAGCCTCTTCCTGACCACCAAAGCACCCTGCAGCGCAGAGCAGCCCCATGCTTACAAGCCACTACCCCAAACTGACCAATATCAGACGCACGGCAAAGGCTCAGAGCAGTAAGAACGCTCACAGAGAATTTCAGAAGTTAAGCACTTATTACAGCACCTATGAAACAGCTGTTAGAGACCAGCACCTATGCAGTCGTGCCCCCACCTTGAAACTGCACACGCACCAGGCCCACCACAACCAGGCACCTGATCAGAAGGCGAAAGGAGGAGAGCAGATGGGAACAGCCCTCAAAATCCAAGCTCCAGCGCTGCAACTTCTCAAAAAGCCCCACCAGCACCGCACAGGGCAGGCGCTCCTGTTTTCCATATCACTTCCACCACGGAGGAGAGAGAAATCGGGCAACGCTGGGGGTGGAAGGGGAGGGGTAGGAGGAGAGACAGACAAGGAGAAAACAATAGCTCAGGAATTCACAAGCAGTTCTGCAGGGCTTTTAAGGGGGAAAAAAAAAAAAACCACACACACACACACACACACAACTGCTCTGCACAGCCACTCAGCCAGGGACACAAAGGTCTTGGAGAGCTCCTTCATTGGGTCATGAACTTTCACAAGCCCATTAAGAAGCCTGTTTCAAAAACAGCACTGAGGAAATTCCCAAGGAAAAGTAAATCAATGCAAGAGCGAGCATAGCTGAGGAGTGCCAAAATTGCCGCCGCTCACATTTCACCTAAGCACACGGCTAGCCCTTCACACGCATGGCTGTTCCACCTGGAAGCCGACCAAACGGCCTAACCACCCACCGGCCCCGCGTCTAACCCGCCCCAGCTCCTGCCTCGCGCTCGCAGCCCCGGAGCGGGACTGCTCCTGATTTACAGCACAAGCGGGGTCGGCAACCGAGGGGAGCTCTCCCCTCTCGCCCCGACGTGTGCGCTGCAGAGCTTTCCCAGACGGCCGAGCCGGGCCCCCTTCCCCATCGCAAGCCCTGCTTAGGCATCACTTACAGCTCCCTAACATTTCAGCGACTTCCACTCACTCCTCCCAGCCACTTTGGGAGAGACGTTTGTTGCCTTCTTGCTTCTCTCGCCATGTCTCACAACGCGTGGTATAAACTTTAAGAGGCAATGACCTCATCCTAGCTGGGAAGAGGGAGGCGGGGGAATTGGCTACTTGCCACCTTCTCATTTTTCACATTTAAAAAAATAATTTATGAGAGAAAGCGTATTTTATTAGCTTAAAAAAAAAAATTGCATTAGAAGAAGCAGGCCTGCCTTCCAGCGCCTCGCTTGTACAACTCCAGCAGCTCCGCTGACAGCGTCGCAGCTTCAAAACTGCCCGCTTACCTGTGGCCCCATAAAGCAGGACCTGCAGAAATCGCAGACCACAGCTCCACCACGCTCCTTGGCTGCTCTAGCACATCCCCACACCCCTCTACGAGACGTCGAGCTCAACGCAGCACCAAAAACGCCTCCGGGCACCCTACCAGCTAGCCCCAGGGAACATCACCAGTCTGCAGACAATTCAGAAAATGCCTGGCTATAGCGCAACTATCTTGTTTTCTCATATTTGTTAAGGTAGACTTCTCCTGAAAGCACAGAAAGGACTTCTAACTCTAATTCGTAATTACTCCAAAATGGCAATTACATATATAAGCCATAGCTGGTGACTGCGACTTCCGTGCAGATACCTGGGAGCAGGCCACCAGACACGGGCTCTGTGGTGAGCAGCAACTGCAGAGCACGTTATTAATTTTGCCCAGACATGTAATGCACTGTATTTCTGAACACACACAGAGCATGCGTGTGCAGCAGTCTGCAGACACGGGACACACAAATTTTGTATACTCACATTTTATATACTCATATTACTTATGTTATAGATTCACACATACATTACTCCTTACTCTTAAGAACAGAACATACAGTTCATCTTGGCACAAATCCCAGAGGAAGAAAAAACCTCGTAGTAACAAATATAACTCAAGTTTAATCCAACAGCATCTGTGGTAAGAGTCAGAACAGTATTATGCATCATTAAATTATTGAATTATTCTGAATAACCCACCCATGTGCATCTCTGATAACGTGAGTCAAGTCTGTTATTTCAAGGGACATTTCTTGACTTGAAGCGTTCCACGACTCTGAAATTCGTGCTCTAACTACTGAACGCATGCAGCAACTGCAGGAAACGCTGTGGGGAAAAAGCACTTCATCCCCATAGCGTGCGTTGGGCAACCCCTCGTGCGACTCAGTGCCACAGTTTCTCTGCATTCCTGGTTAGGGTCCAAACACGTCAATATAAGACTGTAACTGGACCTAAATACTGCATTAGCTGTTGAATTGCATATGCCGGTAAACAGACTGCTCCGCTCTATAAAGCGGACTGTACTACAGCAGCGTGGATATTTAATCTTTACACACCATACCACACTGACAAAGTCAGAGGCAACAGATGAGCACGGACTGAGAACACAACCCCATTGTGGGTCACCATGCAATGAACAACAACATTAATAAATACATCTTTTTTAAAGTTACAGCACACTACAGCTTCCATACACCTTTCCAACTGCTACAGCAAGTTTTCAGCACATCAAAAAGCATTCTTCTTTGGATCCTCTCCAAAAAAAAAAACAGGTTTTGTCCACTCCTATGAGTTTTACACCCAATGTCAAAGTCAGAGTCATAACGTTATTCTCATTTACTGAAGGAGAAACCAACACAACAGAACGAGGAACAGTTCACCCCAAGTCTCATGGCACCGATGCTGACTCAGCCCAGAGCTCCCCAGATCCTGCATATCGGACCTCTCACTCAGCAACGGGTTTCCAACAACACAACCACGATTCAGTAATCCCTCTTGGGCAAGGAATTCCCACCACGCCAGCAACATCCCTTCCAAAGACTACATTCCCGGGACCTTTTGCAAAACCGTCTGATCTCCAAGTTTTGCGAGCAAAGTTTACCAGCACTAACTCCCTTTATGCAAAAGCCAGCACAAAAACAGCAGCTGCAAACTCCCACCACCCTGACCCAAGTCAAAATACAGCGCGTGCTGCTTTTCAGGCAAACCCAAATTACAGCATCATCTGCTGACTGTTTCAGGGATGAACAAACCCACATTAATTACAGGCTAACTTTGCAATTCACCTCTCAAGAGCGCAAGACTTCAGCAGAACTGCTTTGATCACACTGACAAATCCGTCTTCGGCCGACAGAGCAACGTGCAAGACCGGGACCTTCAGCAAAAACTTTTTCTCCCCTTTCTTTGCCGCTGCCCTCCCCCTTTCTCTCCTCTCAGAAAATAAATGCTCCAAGCCAACAAGGTTCGGAGGGATAAAATCGCCTCTGAAAGCGGTGGAGACCCACAAAACCTTGCATTTTATCTTCCTCAGCAAATGCTGTCCACTTCTGAGCAACCGCAGAAGTGCATTCGCAGCCTCCGACACTGAACACTGTTTCTATGTCGCGGGGCCAAGTCCCAGTTTTTCAAAGGAACTTCTTTTCTGCTGTGGCCTAGTTTAGCTCTCCCGACAAAACGCAACCGAAACAAAAGCCGCCCGGCCAGCCCGGGGGCACTTACCTAGCAGCACTCGTGCATCACCTACGCAAGCTCCGGCATCTTCAGCAGCAACTGTCTCAACTTCAAAATAAATAAATAAAGGAGGCCACACAGTCTTAAAACCAAGCTGGAAATGAAATGGAAAGCCTGTAATTATTTCTCAATGCTCCTGCCAGTCTCAGCCTATAAACACAGTGGATTACATAAGTCCACCCCTCCTGTTTTGAAGCCAAAAGTATGAGCTTTTCCTCCAGCTCCAGCAGCAAGTAATAATTCCTTGCAGCCATGGCAACGCTGGCCGGCTTCCAGCAGACAATGGCTGAGTTGAAATACTGCTAGGCCTTTTTATAGCTGAGCTCTGAAAACCTCTAAAATATTAGCTATCTTATGGCTAACCCGACCTGACCACCTCTCCCGTTTAACCGTTTCTTTCCTACGCTAGCACACGGCCCCGCGCGCGCGGATGCCGTGGCAGCGACCGAGAGCGGTACCCGCGTTTTGGGGTTGGCTAGCGGTGCTGGTTCAAGGGACTCTTCCTCTTCCACTGGATCGCACTGTGTTTTTGCACGTCGGGAGTGTTTCCGTTTTAATGGATTTGCTGACTTCTTCCCACCATGAACCGCAACCCCAGCCAGAAGGGGCTGCAGCACAGCATCCGCAGCAACTGCCACAGACCGTCTGCGACGTTTGGGTTTTTCCCGCTTTATTTCAGTCTGTTACTCAGCAGGTATGTTTTCTCTGCTACATTTGCTCCAGCAAGCTACATATGACGTACTCCTCTCAAGTTAGCCTAGCTCAAGAGAAAAAAAAAGACAGCAAAATAATACTTGCGCTTGCAACACTGGCGTTACCGTCACATGAGAACAGTGCTAACGCTTGTGAGGCTCAGTGTTGGATTCCCAGAGCTGCAGGGAAGCAAGACGCCTTACAAGTCCTTTCTCAGTGAGCTCTGGAGAACCCGTCTGTCCCTTCTGGGCTCGTTCAGAGAGTTGCAGGGAAGTCTTGGAGAACCAGCTGCATTTGAGACACCCTGTGCCCATACGACAGCACAAAACGTCCTGCTCCTGCAAAGCCTGGGCTCATTCTGCAATTAAATTAAGTTAGAAGCACTAATGCATCCCCAGTGAGCCCGAGGACCAGAGGAAGCCTGGGATGAAGGAAAAGACATTCGAGACATCATTCAAGTCAATGCTATAGCAAAGACTGCTGAAGTTAAGGAGCCTAATGCATTAAATTCCTACCAAAACAGTGGCTCCCAAGATCACGTGCAGTTAGTTTTGCCCTCTATAAGCACACTACGCTGCCCAGAATGTCTCCGCTACTTCCAAGCTTTGACAGAGGACATAACCCTTTCGCCTGAAGGACGGCATGTCCATCACACCAACCCCACTTACTCCTCCAAGCAAGAGGTCAGTGAGGCAATCAGCTGTGTACTGGCTCACTGCAGCTCTGAGTAAAATTCACCTCAAGGGCTGGGAGATCCTCTGCAATATGCCAAATTCTGCCAGTTCGCAAATAAGCAAAGGAAACAATAGAAACGTAAAAGAAAATTTAGAAGAGCAGAGCCAAGGCCACCACAAAAAAAAAAAAAAAAAAAAAAACACAACCACACACAGTTAGCTCACTTCTGAGTTAGTGCTGGTAAACTCTGCACACATTGCCAGCATTCACGATCCAGTTGGGAGTCTGACAACTTCAGGGAAACCTGAAGGCCCTTGCTCTGCACTCAGCCGATGGCGACTCCACCACCAGCCTTTCAAAAGCACGCAGCTTGCTGCCTCTACGATCACAAGAAAAGGCTTGAACGCATGGCCCATGGGAGCCTTTAACACTCAAAAACCAGAATGCAAACAAAAAAGAACATTCCTTTCTAAATCTCATTAAGCTGGAGAGCATGATTATGATTTTTTTTAATGTGCAAAGGTGATAATATTGCTCGGCGCTCCAGTTCAATTAATTATTTTATGGGGACAAACGTACTAGGAAACACTAAATGCAAACCCTGAAGGTTCCTTACTACTGTGCCTCACAAGCTCAGGGCTTTGAGTCTTTGCTACAACGCTGCATTTCCTTATGCCAGAGAATCAGTTTAATCCTCACAACAACTACCCATGAAAAGAGTCAAGCAATTGTCTTCCACCTCTTAGCACAAACCAGGATGTGGCAAACACTGGCAGATGCTGGTTCTTATAGTAAAGTCTCCAAACTGGCCAGAAGTAGCAGTTGTTGCCTCAGATAATTAAATGCATGTTGTGCTACTGCAGAGCAGGCAAAGCCATACGCAGGGGAAAAGCCACAACTGACACAGACGTACCTTAGTCCTACAAGCTAAGAAGCAAAAGATTTTCCCATTAAACCTCTTAACGCTGCTCTGTCAGATGAGACCTCAGGGATACATGTCTGGCACACCTACATTTTTCTAGAGGAGAATAATTTAAAAAAAAAAAAAAAAGCCAATTTTCTGGATTCCACCCCAGTAAGTGACAGGCCAGCAAACTACAGAGAAACAAAATCTAGAGACTTGTTTAAGAATGACGTCTAGCCCTGCTTTGCTGAATACCGCAGATGCGTAGCTAAATTTCATCCTCCGCTACTCTGGTGAAGTCTCAGTGGGTCTCAGGGACATCTTCCTAAGCAGATGCATTTGCTCCTGGTCTCCTATCCCTTGCTTCCCAGCCTCCTTCAAAACTTGCTATTATCAAGATGATGTCTAAGAGGATCCAGCTACAAAATACCCTCCACTCCCAGACCTATTTGGGGAAAACGCTGCCTCCTGGCTCTAACGCATCACATGCGTGCGCCTGCAAAGATGTTGGGCCTTCAAAGCAGCCATCAGGAATCACAGGAAAGAAAAAGAGCTGAGGTCAGAGCTAGTAACTCTGGAGAAGCTTTGCTATTCTCATGTAGACCAACCTTTCTTCCCAGGTCAAGCAACATCCCCAGGACAACCCCCAGACACAGATGTGGGAATAACAAGTTACAACTGCAAAACCCTGCTTAAACTTTAAAATGGCATCATGCTACATATGTTCTTCCAGCTTAAACCCTTAATTAAAGGGACTATTCTTTACAGCTCTGGAGTCGCTCCAACTCCCATTGTTAAATTTAAAATAAAATCCTGCAACGCCACAGCATCTGTAAGACATTAAAACATTCAATGCTGACTTATTTACTCAGCTTTAAGACCTTACTTAATGATTTTTCCTCTCAAAATCCAAATGTAAGGATTTAAAAAAATAATAACCAACAGCACCTCTTACAGGATGCTCCCCCCTCCTTCCTCCATCAGTGAAGCTTCTACCTTAATATCCATAACACTTAACAATTCAAAACCAATCAAAAACAGACTCCACCACGTACAACTTCCGGACGAACTGCAAGACCAAGGCACCTAAAATTCTGGGTGTCAGGAAGAAGCAGGCTCTGCAACCGTGGAAGCTAGCACAAATACGATCCATTCATGCTTAGGACAAAATAAAAAACAAGGTGGATCTGACAACAAGAAAATCACTGTAAGCACAAGAAAAAAAAAAAAAAACTAGAAAGCCAATTCTGGTCTACAGTGTGTGGTAACACCGTAGAACCATAAGGCAGAAGCTTGTTGTTATAACCTCTGTTGTTCCAAGGCAGGGCTTTGTACTCCTCCTCCTCCTCTCTCTGGACAGAGTGCCATATGCAGTCATTTATAACCCTGCTAACTACCGCTTTCCTAATGGGGCTGATCCATTAGTTCAGGTAGCGCGAGCAGTCTGGCAAGCACACGTTCAGCCATGCCAAGGGATCCGGACATGATGACTTTCCTGATCGGACCTGGATAAGAGTTTGGGCTCAATGCCAGAACTTTGCAAAAATCAACGGGAGCTTCAATTCGCTTCACAGGGAGCAGGATTTCAATCCCAGTCTCCCGAACTATTGCCTGATAGTGGTCTCTAGAACGTGTGTTAGCAGGCCATAGACCTGCTCACAGACCTCTGGTTTTCCATAGAGCACATATAACATTAACGACTTTCCCAGTATTCTTCCTGTAAGCAGTCCCACAGCCACAGACATTTTGGGGTGGCAGGTGGCAAAGGAGAAAGCCCACAGAGACAGGGCTGCAGTTGTTCTTGAAGCAGTTGATGCCTCCTCCGTGACACAAAGGCATGCATGAAGGTGGCCTGGACCAAGAGGCAGCTTCCCAAAGCACACAACTCAAGCTGGGCAGCACCTGGGAACACAGCTGAAAGCCTGCAGCTGGAGTCTACCTCTGCTGTGACCAAGAGTGCCTCCTGTCCCAGAGAGGAGCTCGCCCTGGGAGGTGTACCAGGACAGGGAGCCAGCTCCCACCAGCAAACCAACAGCCAGCCTACACACCAGCGAACACCACACTTGCTTTCATCTCCACTCGGGTGATAAGATGTTATCTGCGTTATGGCCGTGGGCATTCCTGCCTGGTTACTTACAACAGCTCTGCTGCAAGCAAAACATGAAAAGGGTAGTGAAGTTTGTAAAAAAAAAAAAAAAAAAAAAAAAAAAAAAAGCCCAGTAAGTTATCAAGCCATTCCCATACCTTATTAAACTGTTCGGGCACGCATGCTTTAAAATTGATAAAATAAAAATAATTTTAAAAAAACACAGAAACAAAAATCTGACAATTAATAGAAGGAAATTTGTTTGATCAGCTCTCCCTGCCACCTGCCAAGTAGTTCTGTGGCCACAGCAGATCACTGAACACACACAGACCACGTAGCTCCATCCTCCCACCCAAAGATACCACCATTGCACCCACAGCTGCGTCGTCCCTGCTAAACCATCCCCTTGCTCCCTGCACCAGACTCTTTAAAATCCACCCAGTCCTAGGCAAAATTACCCCTGGGCATACCTGCACCTACACCAGCAGAGCCTGCAGACAAGAAAAGGCTTTGCATGGGCCAAGCTGTGCCTTTAGGAACACGTTCTGACGTCAGAAAACACAGGCAAAACAAGGAAGCACATAACACGTACGTATGAACTAAGGGAGGCTGGATAAAGAACAAAAAGAAGGGAGGAGGTGGAAAAAGAAGAGTCATTCGGGAATCTATTCATATGCTGGCATTCCCAAACAGGCTTCCTCTTAACTAAATCACGAAACCCAGCAGCAAAAAATATCCAGTGTATTTAACAAGCCCACATCAGCAAAGCGGAACCAAAATTTACCCACACCCAAAACTGGCCCATGGCAAATAGCCATGAAAGAAGAAAATAGTCCTGGTAAGGAGACAGCTCAAAAGAAAAGGCAAAAAATACTCGGGGGGGGGGGGGGGGGGAGGGGAATATATTTCATTTCTCCTTTTCGAGGAATAAACTAGAAGGAAAGAAAAACAAAATCAAGACTCTGATCCAAAGCTGTACTATACCAGTAAGAGTCCTCCCATTTGTTTCAGCGAGTTCTGGATTGTATCCTTGCCAAAGACACTGCCTATGCTATTAAAAAAAAAAAAAACCACCCAAAAACTAGTCCTCTTAAAGGCATACCATTACCATGTGCAGGACCCTAAGTATACTTCTGAGACTTGGACAGAGTTGCAGAAAATGTAAGAGGCCACATGAACAAACCTGATCTAACAGACCCTGCAAAGGAAGAACACAGTTAAGATATTCATTAGCTAATTACAAAATGCATCAAACCTCAGAAAAAACAAAAAAACCAGTTAGCTCAAGCTGGATGTGGAAACAGGAGGCGGGTGAGATCTGAGGAAGTACAGAGATGACTCTTGCACAAGCCCAAAGGCTAGGTACAGATTTGAGGACACATGTCCAGCCGCTGACCAGCGGAAGTGGTGGCCACAGGGATTTTGAAACACAGCTGAAATCCCTAGCAAGTTTCCAATTTATGTTTTGATTCAGGGAACAGTAAATCCATAAGCTTACCAACCACTGCACCAGTCCTCGTCTAGAGGACGATTCCAATTCAGCATTCCCTTACTTGCAGTCTGAAATGGAAGTATCCCAGCAAGAGAAAGCAAAAAAACCAAAAACAAAAAAAACAGGGCTGCGCCCTAAGCATACAAGTCAGATGCATCCTAAATGCACCACTGTTTTCTATTTATTCTCAACTGGAGTTTCCCCTCCATATCCACCTCCTCCTTCCACTTACAAACTGATATGCCATTTAAGATCTCATATCTACTGGCTCTGCCCACTGCATCCTCTGTGTTTAAAATAAGAAAGCTATGACAAACGCTGGGTAAACCCAGCCACTATGAATACTGCAAAGGCAGAATGGCTAAGGGATATTGCAGACTAGTCATATGCTTCAATATTTTGTCCCCAAGAGTTTGGCCAATCCATTTAGCAATGGAGAACAAGTCTAATAATAGATACAAGGATACACAGGAGACAAATGTACACAAGACAAAAATAAACCCCAGCCTTGTTATAATTTTAATACAGGCGCTAAACTGGGAAATGATAAATGAAGACAGCTTCCACAGTTGAGTCAAGAGGAAAATTTAACTCCCAATGGCCCAAGAGCAAACAAACGTGTTGTAAATCGCAGGGGACACTTTCAGAAAGCTAAAGGATTGGATGACATTCAAGTGACGCTAACAAAAATTTTTCAAGCTCTACCGTTCTCGAGTTACACTAGGAGCAGATTTTAAGCAACTGGTGATGCTCGCAAACATCAACAACTGCCTGCAATTGTGGGGCCAACATCCATCTCCACAACTTGCTTTCAGCTCCCTGAAAATGGTGAAGCGGCACAGCAGCTCATTTTGATCTTAGTATATGGTCTCAAATTAAAGTTTCAATATACCCATATGCAGCTATAAACTCCTACATGCATTCTTCCTTTATGAGTTTTAGCCTGTCTCCGGTCCACATGGTTAACCACTCTCCCCCCACGGCCTCCCTGCCTTTGCTTTGGAAAACAACCCCTAATGTTTGAGATTAACTATTTCCACACAGAAATTATTTGACAGATAACTCCAGCCTTCCCACAGGAATACCTAGGGAAGCCTCAAAGGTTTCACAACCTTAAGCCACATGATATCACAAGTTATGCGTTTGCATACGCAAACGTCTACTGCACGATCAACAAACGAAGATGCAGCCGCATGGACCGTGGGCCAAAGGAGAGTTATGACTGTCTGATCTGACCACTGACTAGATGACTCAAGCCCAGGATTTCACTTGGCCGTTCTCAAGACGCACCCCAGCCTCCAGGCATGGGAACGTACCACGCTCTCCAGCAATCTACCGCAGCATTCGTTATCCTGCCCATCCTCACAGCCCCTGCTGCACACAGTCGTGTACACAGCCAGGTGCCCCAACTTTGCACAGAAGCAGCTTTGTGATTCTGGCCTTTCCAGAAGAGGCAGCATTTATCCACTGGGGTCCTGCAATGCACAGGACAAAGCATAAATGGCCATAGTGAGGGTCTGCAAGTACCTCCATCCTAACAAGTTCCCTGCTCCCAACAGGTAGCTCCAATTCCCAGATAATACCAGATTGGCTCCCCCAGATCTCTGGGCACCTGAAGGAAGACTCCAAGCAACGCTGGCATTTCTCATTTTTGATTCCCTCCTCATGAGCTCCAACTTTGCAACTCAGACAGGATCGTCATTCAAGAGCAACGTGAGATGGATTTTCAACCACATTCAAGCCCTTCGTCTGCTGAATGACTGCCTGCCTCTCTTCTCTCTTACCAGTTAACCTTGCCGGTGGCGTTAAAGCTCATGAAAAGACGTATCTGGGGGCTAACAGCCACATGAATATCCTTCCTCAGGAGACTTTTGGGTTGGAAAAAAACCTCAGTTTTGGTAGATCACAACCAGAATGGTTTAAGCACAATAACACTTATAAACCCCATGCCTATCACTGTCTTACTCAAGGACAGGTAGGATATACCTAAAGACAGTACCTAGATTCAGACACCTTTCAGCGAAGTAAAATTGGGCCGGCCAGATTTCATTGCATGTTTCTCTCTGCTCAAACCACCCCATTAAAAAGGACAAAACAGTCATATTCAGAAGAGGAAGAGACCCTTTAAATCAAGCCATGGATATCTGGCACAGTATCTTACTCTTTGCTGAAGGTCTTTCATCATACTCACAAGGTATAATGCTATCTAGTAATGTGAGGAAACATCCATGGGTTTTTCAACCTCCTCTAGAAATTGAGATTCAACAGGAAACCACAAATACACCAGGCAATTAATTTTTCTTTACCAAATGTTTCCAGTCATGTCGCAATTTTAACAGTAAGCAAACTATTTGGGTTCTTTCCAGTTCTTGTGCAACAACGTTCCTCATTTTTCAATTTATTTTTTAAATACTCTGGCTGAGATTTTCAAAAAGAATTTAGAACAAGTTAGGAAGTCAGTGTGAACAGAGCTTGCTCTCCCTGCTAAATATTTACCACCACTGAGGTTTCTGTCAGACATAGCAGAGGTTTTCTACAAATACCAAATAAAGACTTTCCCCAGTTAAAAAATACAGCAAATAGCCTAAGAAATAAGAGCAAAACAACGTATCTACTGATAGAGGCAACATCGAGCTATGTGAATCACATAAATAAAAGTCTCATTCAAACATTCTCCCCCTTCCCTTCCAGCACAATTGCACCAGAACAAAGAAACATTAAGTCTTACTTTCCTGGTGTATATTTGATCAGACCTTCTGTTAACACAATATGACAACAGCAATGAAGGGAAGAATATCACAGCTAAACAATCGTCTACCATTCCCCTTCCTTCTGCTGAGCCCTTGCTGACGCAAGGATGGAGCAGCTGCTGTCTGTTTTTAAACAGCTCCATATTTCATAAGAAGCTGCCGATTTCTGAAAGGACAGAAAACCCAGCCAATGGCTTACAAAATAAGAACCAAATGAAAGCAATTCAGGACACACTACTTAAACTCCACCGTGTCCATTTGCTCAGCTTCCTTCCAAGATTCCACCACAGCTGAAATTCATAAGAGTTTGTGCTCCGTCTTAGCCTACACTGCCTACATTATCACCATCAATACAACTTTTAAGTATTCATTTAACAGAGCAGAGCACTCTGGAAAATCCCTCCTGTGGTCCTCGACAAGAAAATCTTGAAGTGGGGGAGAAATGAAGCTGATGTCCCCAGCTTGATATGAGCACAGAAGCTACTTCTGCACCAAATTAATATCACCCTCCCATGGTTTTGTTTTCTGATGCTTGGGGACACTGTACCAACATTAAACAGCCACTTGGGATGAAAAGATTCTCCTTGCAGACCCATTCTTACGTTCTGAAGAACTGTTTTGAAGAGAAGTCAAAGAACCGTAGCACACGCTCACCAGCGACACAAATCTATTTAAGTCAGGGATGCACCAGATACGCGGACAGCCCTTCATCACTACTGAAATCATTTAGGTTGCCTTAAGATTTACATCCTAGGATACTGCATGCTACAACCTCAAAGAAAGGAGGCTGAACCTCTTCTGTTCTGACTCTACAACTCCCACTTTCGTTGTTAAAAACAGCAGGTCATATCCAAGCAAGTCCCTCTTGAGAGGCTGCAGACACCTGCTGTCTCCTTTCTAGTTAACAGGTGTTGGAAGAACACTGTTTTTCAGCTGTTTGCATCAGGTTGAATAGCTTAGATAATGATTTGGGGAGGGAAGAGGAACAGGAAGAAGAGGGGAGGACAAAAAAAAACCAAAAAACCAAACACTTTCAATTGCTCTAATAATTAGCAGGTCATGCTGTCAAAGATCATCATCCCTTCAGAACAACTGTGCATGAGATGTTCAGAGGCCTGCTCAGCTCACTGCACCCATGCAAGTATCAGTTACGACGACCTCGTTGTTTTCCAAACTCCTCTGGCTTCCTAAGGGCTCTGACCAGGACCCTTCTCCATCCAAATTTCCACTCTAGGAGACATGGAGTGACAGGACTCACCAATCTCACCACTCAGTCACAGGGGCAGAGGCATGAAAGTGCTGAGGCAAGTCAAGGACTAAAGGTTTGCAAAGGACCTTCGATAAAGGAAATGGAAAAACGGATCTTTGATAAAGCAGCATAAGGCAATTATATAGCATTTGCCATGCTGGCAGAAAACCAGCTGGGTGCAAGAGCTTCATGTCTGCCACCTGGAGGTTTCTTTCCCCAGGGAGACTGTCCCAAACATGACACAGATCTTTCCTAATTCCTCACTGTAGCTGCAGACGCCTCTCTGCAATGCCTATGCTGATTCACTCCAAACAGCCTTCCCCTCCCCAAGAAGGCTGCCAGATGGGGACCCCCAACAGCTTTGCCCCTGTATCAGAAAAGCTTGAATACCACATTGAAGCCCTGTCTGGGGCTTAATACACAAGCTCAAATGCCAAGTGAACAGCAGAGCTGAGAAAAAAAAAAAAAAACAAAACAAAAACAAATTACCACACCAGCAAGAGAGCTCTGGGGTCGTTTGGGCTCCCTCCTCTCCTCCCTGCCCCTGCTCCTGGCCTGGGAAAAGCCAGTGCACGTTTCCTGGAGGGGCAGAAGCAGTTTAGGTGGAGTTTAGTTGGTCCTTTAATAGAATTGTCCTCTTCAAAAGGGGTGAAGGGATCATTATGATAATTCTCCCTCTCATGTACTTGCATCCTTCTATTAAGGATGCATTACCTCAAAGGTCAATAATTGCAAGCCGTAGACAGCTCTGGCCTTGACAACCTATCTTCAAAATGCACTAAGTGCCTGACCACATGCCTGCGCCCAGGATAGCAAGAGGGAATGCTGTTAATGTGCTGTCTGGCAAGAGGAGAATTTCCTTTGGCAGCTGTGATGGCTGTGTCTTCTCAAGTATCTTTAATTTCAATGGCTTTCCCTCACTTCAAAATAGTCTGTCCACCTCAGCTTAATGCTTATTTCAAGAGAGAAGCTGACAACCATCTTCAAAGCACTGCTGCTTAAAAGAAGTCTGGAAATATGGAAATCGAGAGATTACTTTCAAATAAAGCGACAGGTTAAGTCATCTCGTCCAGTGTTACCGGCTGTCAGTCCAAGGCCACGTCCCAGAGCCTAATCGCAGTAACGGGCACGTCTATCATGCCCTCTCCCAGAAGATCGCCAAGTGCTTTACAAAACCAGGAATGAAGCAAGCCTTGCCACACCGGCAGGAGTGACTCCCCAGCACCCAGGGGAAAATAGAAAGACAAGATGTGTGTTGCAAAGGGACTAAGGAGAAAGCATAGCGAAGGCCTGACTCTTCCCCCAGGCACTGTTAAAGGCACTGCCTGCCTCTTTACAGCCACCAGGGCTTGGCTAGGAGGGCAGGAACGCAGCAGAAACCCTTTGGGGGAAGGGGGGGGGGGAATTTAAGAAGTGGAGAGAGAAATCAGACAAACTCTCTCCAAATGTGAATAAAAACAAGAAAATGCAACTCTGCAACATTCACAAGAGAGTCAGAAAACCACCAAACCCATCCAAAGCATAAAACATGTCCCTCTGTGCTACCAACACGCATTTATCTGAGACCAGGGAAACTTCTTCCAAGAGGGCAGTGTAGAGCTACACCTAAATGACAAACCTACAACAATTATTAGAAAGGCATCATCCATACATAATTTTGAATTTAATTTAATTGGGCATCCTGCTAACTTCATTACTTAGTTAACCGGTCTGCTCGTTCAATTTATGTTACTACTATTTCAGATAACTGCGCTGGGCCCCACCTGAGTGGGAAACGCACTGGCAGGTCCATTTGGGAAGCAGCTCAGTACGGCTGTAGCCCCTACAACACAACACGCTCTCCTGACCTTGGCACCTCAAATGTCTCTTGGAATAGAGGCATTTACCATGTCTAGAGTTTTATGCCTTTATTTTCCTACCTGAAAGCAGGGAGGTCCAGAGGAGCTTGGAAAGGAGGAAGCAAGCAAACAATGAGGAAAAAATGCACAGACTTATCATTGTTAGCACTATGCGTGCCAATTGAAGCAGCAGCCTCGCACACAGTTGCCAGTTACTTTCTTCTCCACCTGAGAAATACCTAAAAATAATACTGCGAGGAGTCTGAGCGGGACGTATATCAAAGCACTTCACTCATCACCCAAAGCGAGTGAGGTCTCACACAAGCAACTGCTCTTGCAACAGACGCTTTCTGAGGCCAGAGGGGTCACCAGCCCGAGGGGGGAACTTTCACACCGAGTCAAGCCCAGGAACGGAGAAGCCAGGTCCCTGAAGTCGCCCCAGCCACTACTCTCATCCTTCTTCCTACTCCTTCCGACAGCAGCACTACTTCCAGGCTGCCGGCTCCGCCTGCTCTTTAGACAAGGAGGCATTTACCCAATCTCCTGGGGAGGACTGGAGTTAGGGGTCTAAACTCCCTATCTGTTCAGAAGGGAAGCAGTACCACTGCTAAGGAGGAGGAAACAGCACCTCAAACAGATCCCTAAAATAGCCTGCAGTAGGTGGTAAGATACCTCAGGCTTAGACAGCAAGGTCTCTCTCAGTAAATTCATATACATAAAAAAAAGAGGCATGATTGACAGGAGTAAAAGTGTGAAATGGTATAGACACTGGCTTGAAGTTACATAATAATCTTTTTTTATTTAAGGCTTCCCTTCAACCCAGCATTTCTTCTTCAAAGCAAACTTTAAAGAGAGAGAGGCTAGAAAGCTGGTCAGCAGCACAGAAACACCCCAAGGTGAGCTCTTCTACCCACAGCACAGCAACCTGCTAATGCAGGGCTGCGCTGCTCGCAGTCATGCCTGCGAGCTACTTGCACACACTGGAAAAAACATCCTTGTTTAGCATAGTGTTTTGGAGACAGGGTTGTGACATCCATATTTCAGACTCAAAATTAACTCCAGACCCCAAAATATAGATATATTTTTAAAAATTTAGAGGAGTTTGACACAGTTTGCTCCAAATACCTCCAGAACCATGCACAAGGGTCTGTCTGAAGCATCAGAACTTCACAGAAGGAGCCTTACGCACAGACTAGTCCCCACTTAGGGCATTTGGATCTTCTATTAGCAAAAGATACAGACCCAAAGGTAGTGTCTTTTATTTTGATGCTACCTGGTAAACGAGAGAACTGAAATTACTGCCACATGCATTGCGAATTCTGTCACAAAGCCAGTGTGTTCAACAGCACTAATAACCAGAGCCCTTGCAAAGACTTCAAGGAGAACCAGAATCAGCAAAAGTGATGAGTTTTCCAGCTAGCTCTACTAAAAATGAAACTTCGTCTAGCTCACAACCTCACGCTGCTTTTGTGTTCAGGATGCTCAAAATTAAACTTTATGCCAAGAAGAAGAAAAAAAAAATATCTAATTTTCATTTTCATTAGTATGCAGCCTCCCCCAAGTGTAATCACAAACCACTTGCCTGTTTCTGGTGCAAGAGAGTCCCATAATGATTTGCACAGTGCTAGAGGAAACGCCAGTGCTAGAGTTCCCTTCAGCAGGGAGCAAGACCCAGCCTCCCAGCAAAGCCATCTCTGCTAGCCCGTGTTCGTATAGCACAGCAGCAGGGGTAATCGTTGCCTCAGAAGAGAGACCAGGATTTGCTCTCTGGTCAGCGAAAGGGCTGAAGTGATAACGCCAGCATTATTCTATCTGCCACAAGGTGAAGACATCATGTAGACTCGACAGAAATAGAGGATCCCAGCAATTTCCATTTCCTAGGGCAAACAGCTCTCTGGGGCCTCTTCCAACCTTCTCCAGCAGGAAGAGGGGAACTTCTAACACTTAATCGCTGACATTTAAGAATGTGAAGCTCCAGCCATCACGTTGACACCACAGCAGGGAACGAAGCTAACAGGTATACAGTTGCATGCTCCCCAGGTTGTGGATTTCAAATCACAGTTTAGAAAGAGAGGAAGCCAACCTACAAAAATAAGCAACTTAATCTGGGATGTATTTATCCACACATACCATGAGGCCATGCCATAATGTAAACACCTGGGTGGATTACGCATTTCTCTATCACCATTACTGTCCAAGGCAGGTTCACATCTGGAATCCCTTATGTTTTAAAGGCTACTTCTACCTTCTCTGTGGTGCCAAAAATGCCTGGAGGAAGCAGCACGTGCACAGGGGAGGAAAGGAGCAAGACAACAATTGGTAGGGTACCAACCAAACACTTCAGGTGTCAGAAGAGAATTTGAGGAGCAGATATCTAGAGTGCATTGTAGGTGACATGTGATAAAGATCATGCGGCCTGCAAGAAGGCCACACTAGGTGAGTTACTGTTTTCCTGCGGCTTATAATAAAAAACAAATTCACATTACTCCTAGGCAAAAACCAGCGCTTGTTATTTCTGTCTTTGCTAAGCAGAGCTCTCACACCAAGATGGAACATTTCCTGGACAGCTAATGCTATTCATATACAACTAACAAATCTAGGCTTTCATCTGGATTTTTCCATGTCACCAGAGCTGCAATGAATTTCACAGACGGCCCCCCAAGTGCACAGCACTCCACAACACAAAGCACCAAAAAGAGGCACACAAGTTCCCTCTAATGCCACCCCAGCTAGACTGACTATCAAGGACCTTTTAAAAAGGACTTCATAATGCATCTCTAGCTGCTCAGGGAGACAGCATTAAAACACAAAGGCAGACAGCTCTCTAATGCTAACGTTTCCATCTGGTCAGGAGTTGCCTTTATTTAAGAACAAAATAAAACAAAGCGTGCTCGGCTACAGTGTTGACCCTGTGCACAGACACTCAGGTGCCTCATTCCTCTGAGGCACCCCAGAGATTTTCAAAGTGCACTGGGGGCATGCAGATAAACAAATGAGCCCACCAGCAGCTCTATACGAGATGTTTGGCATAAGCAGCTCAAGACAGAGGGCCATGCAAAAACCCTTTGCCTTCATTCACATCTTAGCTGACCTCCCTGGCAGGCTCAGCTCATACAGCCTGCCCTTGTCTTTGCTCGAGTCACCAAGGCGAAGACTGGAGTGACCCCAGTCAGCCTTTTGGCTCTTTACTTCTAATGCCTAGCCTTCAAAGAAACCTGACCAAAAGTCCAGTAAGGTTAACGGACAGGCACATATTGACATCAGTGAGGTCCCTGGATAAGGCCAGAGTATTCGCCTTATTCTTGGAATCAACGCTGCCTGGAAGCCAAGAAACAAAGTTAAGACTGACTAGTGGTTGCAAACACAGGATTTGTTATCCTGGTCTTCCAAAGGACCAGCTTCTTCTGCAGCTTGTCTTCTGCAAGCACACCTGGCAGGGCTCAAGTGAGAGAAGACTGATTTTAGAAGGATTTTTCATCTCTTCTCTGAAATGCTCCACACCACACTGCCAGCAAGGCCAAATTAAGAGGTCAGGCTGGAGCTAAGACATCAAGTTCTGCAGAGACCTACCTACGAAATGATGACAAGGAAGCCAGCTCTTCATCTAAGGTGCCAGAAGTGCTGTGCACCAGAAAATCCCGTCTCCAACACTTTTCAACCTCGGGTACCAGAGAGGTTGAAGAATTACACCCAGAATCTGTCCATCTGTAAGAGCAGACATGATCTTGTTTGAGAGCAGCACATAACACTGGGACTGACAGAGTTCCCACAGTTTGCCTCATAAGACCGAAGGTTTGCAGAGTGGCTGCATTATTTACTTTCAGAGTTTAATTCTACCTAAGACAACTTTGGGGCAGCATTTCAGAAACATTCACCTTTTGCACCAGTCTACCCTGCCATAAATATTGGAATTAGGTTATCCACCAATCCTCTGGCAGAAAAAACAAATTATATAGTGATTAAATCCAGCTCTTTGACAGAAACTCCTCCAAGATCCTCACGTGACAAGAGACAGGTGCTCTGAGAGACAAGTATTCCTCTTCTCCCATGCCAGAACACCTGCTTATTTGGATGCCAAATACCCAAAAAAAGAACCATTCTTCTCCCTGTGTTTTGAAGATGATCGATGCATCTGGTTGAGAAGTTGAGCATCAACAGACCAAAAGGCCTTTTATAACACACCATGGCCCACTAGCAAGAGAAGCAAATCAGTCACCCTACCAAAGATCACCTCCTTATTAGGCCTGAAATACAAAAGGATTATAGAAAACAGTATTACCGAGTATTTGTGTATTAAAGTCACTTCATAGCAAAAAAAACAGAAGAGCCTAAGGCAGTCACAGGCAAGACATACAAGCTCAGTGAAAGTACAAAAGCTTAAAGGTAAAGAAAAAAGTGAACCATCCACCTTCCCTGTAAATAAATAAGCCATTCAACGTGCAGCTCAGCATGGAGGCTCTACAGAAGCCAGAGACCCTCAGCACTACATAATATGCCCTAGGCTGTTGATACATAAAGGGATGATGGTTTACTGGGTGTTAGGGCAGCTTAGCAGACTCACTTTCACAGGTTTATCGTTTTTCTGCACCCGTGTTTGCAGGGCTTTTACACAAAGCAGGCAGCGCAGCTAGGGTCGGTTTGCACAATCTCGAATCAGCCTGTATTCAAGTTGCTCACAGGCAATCTGGACATCAGCAATAGTCAGAAATGCCAGGCAGGACCTCATTGCCTTTCTTTCTGGGAAGCGCCTTGCCCAGAAGAGCAATACCAGCCTTGAGTGGATTTAATTAGATTAATAAGTCACAAGTCACCCTGCCTGCAGCAGTCCACCATCGCAGCGAGGAAGATCAGGAAGAACATGAGAAGGCAATCACTGAACACCTACCAAGAACTATGGCACTCTTTCAAACACTAATAAAGATAGAAGGTGGTTTGCATGGTCTTCAAGAAGCCCTGGATTTATCTGTTACGGCCATTGGAAGAACAGAGCCTAGTTATTCTAGGAACAGCTTCCCCATCTATGGCCAACAGTTCCTAAAATAGAGCTTAAGGAACAGAAACATGATAAAAATCACAAAGCTCAACCTTATGGCATTCCCAGCATCAAATCACATGAGCAAGCTTTTACCTAAGGACACTGCCAAGATCTGCCCCACGCCGGTGGTGTTGCACATGTGTTGGCTGGAACTCATCCAGCAGTAAACCCCCCTCTCCAAATCAGGAGAGCAACACGAGCACACCAAGGAGAGGGAGGGAGTCCTAAAAGAGAATGAACACATACCTTGTCGCTGGGTAAGCAGCAGGAATGCAGCACAAAGGTAACTACTACAGCCCGGGGCAGCAAGATGAAAGCAGGATCAATACTCCACTATGTTGTTTAACCCGTTTATTATGGGGAGGGGAAAAAAAAAAAAAAAAAAAGGATAAATGAGTATTCAGGTTGCCAGAGGGTACACTTTCACCCCAATATGAGTCAGCCAGATGCGAGTTCCTGCCCAGCAACACCATCCCAGCCAAATGATTTCAGCCTTACAGTTCACTTAACCACAGAATACAAAGAGCCAGCAACCCAGCAGTCAATAATGGAAATAAACTATAGGTCAGTGACCAGGGGAAAATACACCATTTAAAATTATTCCAATATTGACATGCACAGGAAACATGGGCTGATATTTTTATTTATTTATTTTAACAAGTCTGTCTGCTCGGAAGTAGAGCTGAGCCAGCTGCTAAAATTATAAGGTTAGATTTTCTAAGTCTGTGGGTAACTGCATAATGCGAGCATGCACTTAAATCCATAAAAGCACACCACTTGCGAGCAGAGTTAAATGTGCACATGACCAGCCACAACACTATGTTCACACACTTGCATATCAGTACATCAGCAGGCATGGGTTAGGGGTACCTGAACACGCAGCACAGCTCTGCCAAGCTGCCTTTGAAAGCCTGGCCTCTAGCCAAAAAAGGGAGAGCGCAACCAACTTGCTCAAAACACACAGCTAGAAGCCCAGCAAGTCTCATTTATAGCTCCATTTCCTCTCAAACTGCTTCCCCCAGGAAAACACTGCAATGACAATTTGCACCTTAAGATTAAAGACCTCTACAGCTCTCAAGTAACCGAAACATTCAGGGAAAAAACCCTTTCCCCTCCCAAGTTCAAGGAACATTTCTTCCATCGCACAGGAGCAAAGGGAGGAGAAGAGAAGATGCCAGCCATTCACCCAAGCCCCACACAGAAAGCATTTCAACCCATTTGTGTTTGCTTGGTTCTTTGCTCCAGTAACACAAGGCAACACTAGTTCCTGCAAGTAAAATAAAACAACATGGTCTACGGGGGAGTATTTAGATGAGCAGCAAAGACGCTAATTCTGGCCAGCCTCTCAGCCCCATGAAGTAAAGCAGAGCAGTTGCACCACGAACACCACATGGTTTCCAGCTTTAAGATCAGAGGGGTTCGGGACACTCAGATACTTATGCCCACCACACAATTAAAGCTAAAACTTAACACATTTAGACAGCAGGATCTCAATGCCAATTTACACTATTTGCAGATCTGGCTGCTACAGCCCTCTGGACAATCTCCCTGCGCTGAATGCTATCCAGGACGCTCTTCATCCGTTTGCCGTGCTGGCACCCGTCTCGGTGATCACTCAGCACGCGTTAACCGACCTGTCTGGGCTGAGGCAGGCAGAGACAGGAGCACGGTGCCGAGGCGCACAGCAGACTTTCACAGCTACAACAATGGGAGTGCAAAGCAGAGATTAAAGACTTTTCCAGGAGAACACCAAGTAAACAAACTGTGCTGCTCCCTACATTCATTTTTCTCAAAAATACCTGCTTGCCAGAGGGAAAAGCCTTCAAGGTTGAGTTTAATGCTCAGTAAAAAGCCCAGATTAGCAGCCCTAGAGACCACTTCCTCTCTTTCTCCTCCAGCAAAAGTGAAATAGAGCAGCTAAAAATGGCAGGGCAGATTTCCTGCATGCCACTAAGGGGCAAGCAACCAACACGAAGGGCGGGAATGAAGTTCAGCTTCATACCGCAGTTGCTCCTTGGCATCTTTTGCCTCACAGTAACGAACCCACCACGATTCCCACCAGCAGGAGAGGCACCTGCCCATTAAGAGCTGGACTCCTGCCACCGACTCATTCCAGTCCTGCCACCCAACTGCAACGAGATAGCTCTGGCTTCCCGCCTCCAGCCAGTGCAACGGTAGGAGAGAGGAAAAGGGCTCCGTAGCCCCCAGAGCTCAGTCTGGCAGCTTCCCAGGGGCTGCGTTGCTTCCAGAGACGGGACAGAGCCTTCTTGAAAAGGATGAGGAAAAAAAAGGACTTTTATTCACCACTCAGCCTGTCCCCATCGCTCATTTGCTTGGGAAATAAGCAGCAGGTAAACGACATCCAACTAACAGTTTGCTTACCAACACGGGCAAACCCTCTACTTTAAACATTTTTTTTTGGTTTTCTTTTTTTGTTTTTTTTAATTTCAATGAGTAACAAAGCCCTAATCCAGATTCAATAAGCCACTGCAGAGCCTGGCTCAGCTCACTCTCACTACAAGCAAATCAATAGGTTTCTTCTATCTCTGCTGTGCTGGGGAGGGGAAAGGGGCCATTTCTTCTTTCCCAGCCAAGACATCTGCATAAGGCATCTAACATGTTGCGAGCCAGGACCCCTAATGGGAAGAGCTGAAAAGAGATGAAAGAGTGCTTTGGCACAGCAGAGCCGTCTCTTGTTGCCATCATCTCTGCTGGCACTGCCAGAGGATTTCATATGGGAAAGTTTTCAACCCCAGTTTGGCTTCCCAGCCAGCATCGGTTCTGCACTGGTTAGTTATTCACCGGGGGGGGCGAGCTGGAAGGAGCGGAGAGCGCTACTCGGAGCAGGGATGCAAACGCTGCAGGTAGCACTGCCCAGAGCTCCGCTTCTGCCCAGCAACCTGTCACCGAGCTGCTTGCTCTGCACATCCTTACGGTTAGAAAGAGGCTCAGAGGCCCTGGGGAGGAAGCAGACAGGAAAGCCAGGCCTGGGATCAGGGGGCTTAGCCATAATTCTCATAAATATCATGAATGCAAATCAATTAGCTTCTCTGTGCCCCAGCTCCTTACCAGAAAAGGGTCTAGAAGTTGGTATGGAGATGAATACAACAGGGGTTGAACACAAGGCACCCAAACATCACAACACCGGTGCTAGAGAAGCACCTCAAGCAGATCGGTAGGCCCAATCCTTCAGGCCCTCTCCAGCAAGCAGGAGGGATGCCACAACACCTCAGCCCCTGAGCTCCCCTCTGGGCAACTAGCCGTCCCGAAAGCCAGTGCCAAAACCGCCCCAGGGCAAGCGAGCAGCCCCCACATGCTGCAAGCAGACACCTCGCCCCCAGCGCGGGGGTGACCGCTGAACTACCCATCCACAGGCAAACCGCCTGCAGGCATTTCACACCTCACCTCTGTCACGGGCGCCACGAAGCCCGGCTCTGAAGCGAGGCAGCTAGGTATAAACCACTGCCTTAACTACTGATCATCTTGCCAAAGAAAAACACCAACCTCTGAGATGTGGCCACTGGGCAGCCGTGGGTTAGCACTGGTTCACTGCCAACCCCAGTGAGCTGTGCCTAAAGCCTCCCCATAGGTAACACTTGCATTCATTGGTGGCTGCAGTTCTTCGCAAACAGTGAGACAGCCACAAAAGCACCTGTGTAAACATCCCTGGGCTGGGGAACTTTAGCCTCTCTGAGGCATCTGCTGGCCCGGGGAAAACAGAGCTTCACACAACCACACGTGGGCTTAGGCCCTACTCCTCCCTGCAGCAGAAGGGAGGTGACTGCACAAGACCAGTCACCAGCTACCCCAGCACTAAATCATAAAAACCATAACCTTAAAATAAGACTTCACGCAAACCCATATTACAACATCAACAGAGCCGTGTCAATTAGATTAGGCTCTGCCTCGTTATCCATCATGTTTATAGTACATGTGAATGCTTCCTAAAGAGCAGTTGCTTTTCAAGTCTAATAATTCAACCATTTAGGACTGAGCAGTAAGAGACCCTGCACACAAAGAAATAAACGCATGTAAAACAGAAGTCTTTTTGTTGGTTTTCAGCTTTTTTCTTCAAACTACAAGAACGCCAGAAATTTTTGGTTCTGAAAAGAGGACAGGCAAAGAGGACATCCAGTAGACCAAAAGCATTTGGAAAAAGAAAACCTAAAAGATGACGACCCTCAAACATATTCTGTGGGAAACATATTCTTGTTGTCTGTGGGACAACAACTTCTAAAAACCACACGAATAAGTAATACAGACTTCCTAAGAAACAACAGCAGCAAAAGCATCAATGGACGACGTCATCAGGACTTGATCTCTGCTGCAGATCAAATGCCACACAAGCAGGAAACAGCTGACACACAGCTCAGTCCAATTATATACCATGCCCTTTTCCATAAAGGGGCTCTTCTCTTCATTGTAAGTGAACTCGCACCTTTAGATCTGTGCTATCTTTAGTGGCAAGCAGCATTTTCTGGCCCTTGAAGGAGAAAGGCAAAATTGGCGTTTGTGCACCCTGCCACGCAGTCTGACGGAAAAAAATGGAGCTAGGGCGTCTCAGGATGTCTAATCTACGCTCTCTGCAAGGATGTTCAGTGGCAGGAGCGCAAAAGGGGAAGCGACGAAACACCCACTGGCTAATCTTGGCTCTGATACCATCTGCCTGCATGACCTGGAACATGTCACTTAAGATCTCCAGATCTCAATTTCTCCATCTGTAAAAAAAAAACAGCGAACAAAAACTTAGCCACTGCAAGGACTAAATGGAAAACACCTGTGAAAAGGATTTTCCGAGTGTAACATGCACTGTTCATACCCACCATTACTAGGGCTTGGACTATGAAATGTTCAGAGCATGAGCTATTTGCACTATATGCTAAGAAGAGTATAGCATATTATTAGCACTCCGTGCATAATATTGTCCACACAAGTCTCATCATTTCAGTCATTTTCACCATGACTAGTTGTTTTACATTCACTCATATATAACCACATAAGTTTGGTATTTAGAGTACTGCATTATCACCACAGAGAAATTACTGTAGGGGACAAAATAATTACTATGCAAAACAGGCTAAGAGTAGTCAGCAACATACTGTACCACTGAAACGTTAGACAAAGCCTCAAAGGGAATTTCACTCGTATGGAGGATTACAGACTCTCTACCCATAGAGGACTCAAGTGTCTTGCCTTATCTTTATTCCATTTAAAAGGAAACAGACTTTCCTGAAAACCTGATAGAAACATGCCTTCACAGAACAAATGCAAATGGATTAATTCACTTATCAGTAGTAGGCTTGAGGGGAAGCAAAGACATATTCCTCCGGCTGCCTACATAGTCTAGGATACTTTTAATTAAATTATAGAACATCATTAGCTAATGAAATATTCAGGTCCGTTGTTACACACCCCTCCTCCTACTGCCTTGCAAACCCCCCATGGTCGATGAATCCACAGAAGCATTTCAAAGGCACAGCAAGAAGTTGAGGACCACGAAGGTACTGGCAAAAGGAAAACCTTACTACCATGCCTTCCTTTAAGGCCTGTCATGCCCACTCATGCTTAGCTCTGGGAAACAGAGCTATCCTTAGGTAGGGAAGCATTCAAAAGGAAAGTAGACCACGTTAGCAACCTCAATAGACTCCACTCATACACAAACCTGAGCAACACGACTGTCTTACCCAAAGGGAAGAGCTCAGCCACACTTCTCTTCCCCTTCCGAGCATACATGCAAACATACACAAGCACGCCCCAGCTCACCACTTAGCAGGCAGTTTCCGACTCCCAAGGGAAGCAGAGACCTCCAGGTCTCAGTAGTCCATTAAATGTCTGTGCAGACAGAAGGTATCATAAATTGTTTGGGTTTTAAACGCATTGCACAGGCTGAGGGGTTTAACAAGTATATACCAAAATGCTGTCTTGTCCACTTCTGGAGCATCAGCATTAAATCCTGGAAGTAACTAAGAAACGGAGTAGGAGATGGACACATTTCAGCATTTTTCCCTCTGCCTCGCCCTCTTCGGTAGCCGGTGCATGTTTCTTTTTTGCTTCTAAACTCCCCTCCTCTGCAAGAGCTCTCCGACACCAGAGACATTTGTTCAGTCCACAAGTTCCCTACGTTTTTGTCAAGCTCTAGGGCCTGATAGCTGGGCATTTCCAGCTCAGAGGTCCACGCTATGAGAAATGGCTTCAGCCCAAAACTCTCTCAGCAGGTCTGCCAGACTGTGGCAGCCCTCTCATATCTAATCACCTAGGGAAGGGGTCTCACTACAGCCCTCTCCTTCAGCATCCAGCTCCTGCTGCCTTTGCACTTTCCAGCTTCCCTCCATCCAAGAAACAAAGCCCCAGGTTCATCCCCGACGCTGGATGAAAAGCTTTGTCCTGTGAGATATCCAAGATAGGACTTGAAACAGACAACGCGGGCTCTGCGTCAAGGCAAAAAAACTAATTCATTCCAGTGCTGGGGGTGAAGAAGGGGTGGGGAACACCACCCCAGAGAGTGGCCCTTCTCACCCCTGGTGGGCCAAGCTGCTGAGGCAGCGAGGCACCTCCACAGCCACTCACATATGCAGCTTCTTGGCCTGTGACCTTCCTTGACAGGCATCAGGGAAGTGATGCATCACCAGGCATTAGAAATGCAGACACTCCTGCATGCTGTCAGCTGAAGATCGGAGTGGACGTCGGGGATGCTGCAGAGCGCTCCAGCTCAGAGGCGAGAGGGATCCAGGCCTCTTCACCAGGGACAGAGACCCAAAGCACTGCATCTTTGAAACGGCACGTTAAAAGCACCGAACAGCTGCAAAGCCACAGCATAGCCTTTTCAAAGCTGTCCTGCCAGCCCACCTCAGCCAAGAGGCTCTGCCCCTGGCCATGCTTTGTAGGCAGGCCAGCTCCAAAACCTGGCCCATTTAAAGTTAACCTTTATAATAGTCATCTTTATTCTACATGAGAGGTTTACACCACACCCATCACCACATTCCCTGGATTTATGTAGTCATTCTATTTAAATGTAGTCATTTTCCTTTTTCCCAAGGCCTCTTACACCCATGTCTTCCAACTGTTTGCTATAGCCACACACCGCACTGTTCCTCATGCAGTCGTAACGTGTCTAGCGCACTGACTAGCCTTCACTGAGAGCACCACCAAGCACAGTCAGTCCTCAGCAGGCTCTGGATACAACTATATATTACAAGGAACGCTCCAGTTCAATAGAAACCCAAGGGACATAAACAGGATCTCCAGTTAAGCAGGATTTGCTGGTTGGAGGTTATTAGCGCATTACAAATAGAACAGAAATTCAGGAAGCAGTTATCTTCAGAAAAGAAAGATTCATTTCCTTATGATGCTTGCAAATCACACTGCTAACTTCAGATCGGAAGAGCTGGTGCTCAATAGAATGAAATTAAGCATGTTGGATCACACAGGACACCTGAGTGGATAATAGCAGAAAATTAATGGGAGCATATGGGCCTCAGGCAGAGGACTGGAAGACCAGCAAGAGAGCTGTGCTCAACTAAACTTCATCATGATAAATGAAATCCACCGAACATACTGCAAATGCAGAAATACAATGATTAGATGTACACCGGAGGTTCAACGTCTTAAACATTAATTTGTTTTCTCCAAAAGCATCTCTATCCGCTGACATAAGCACACGTACATTTCCCTTCCAGAGACAAAAGGAGAGAGGGGAGGGGGAAAAAAAAAAAAAAGGGGTCACAAGTTTTTGGAAATCACTTGCCTCACACAAGGAATTCATCATTGGATCATCTCCAAGGAAAGCCTTCCAAAACAGCAAACAAAACGCAACCAAGGAGATGAAGCAACCTGCCACTCAACTTCTGCACTGATGATCAAGAGTTGGTACTCTTGCAGGTGGGTAACCCCAGCATGTTCAGAGCTCACCTTTCCTCACCAGGCAGAAATCCCGAGGCAGCTTCTCTTCCCACCTCAGCACCATCGGAGGATGGCTCACTATGAGAAACGCAAGACACTAACAGGAACACTGACTCCAGCCACCAATCAATGCTGAAGGAAACCATGTCCTTGTCCCAGTACCTGACAAAGAGCAGTTCCTACCTCCCCTGACATAGTGTCTTCTTTCTACCACCAGAGCATAAAGTGCTTTGGTTGCGCTTTCCCAGCAATAGGGTGTTTTCAACAAGGTGAACTCCCTCCTTGCAAATTTAAATCTTGGATTCTCGCTATGAAGGGCCTTCACGAGAACGCTAATTAGGTTTTCACTATTCCTAGGCTTTTTCAAAGAAAATAGGCATTTCACACATTCACTGCAACCCCAGCCATGCTTTCCCACTCCACGTACACAAAGCAAGCGTGTTACTTGGTCAGTGACAGCGGAGGACAGCCAGCTTCGTAAGAAACTGCACTGGGAACCTGGGAAAGGAGCTACACCATCTACAGCACTTCACGCACCCCAAACGCCCTGAGGAAGCGCAGTCCTTCTGGGGCAGGGCAGGCACCTCTTGAGAGGCTGGAACGACTGGCTCATCAAGCGCTGGGTTCTCGCTCCGACTGTGCCATGTTTCCCCAGCATCTGCCCACGGAACAGGCTGCTGCCATACCTTGCTGCCCACACACAGGCTTTCCAGCACATGTCATACCCTCCCCAAGCCACCCTGGTATTTTTAGCATGAGGTGCACAGAGTGTAAGGCAATCTGCTTCCATCAATTGGTCACACTGACTACGCACACCCAGAACTGTCCTTCTCCTGCACGACCTCCAACCAGGGACACCCAGGTTTTCCAGCCAGAGAGCCCGTTCAAGAACAACTGTCAAATCTCCCTTATGACACCAGCCTTTCTCTAGTTCACATCACTTTCTTCTCACTCCTTCCCAAAAGGGCAAAGGGGGCATTTTCTAGGAACAAGGACAAGGCAGCCCTCAGCTCTCTCACACGCAAACAGCCACAGAACAACCTGGGGAGAGGACTGCTGCAAGAGTCTCGTCTTCTGCACAACTCTAAGAAGATAAGCGTTCTGCAAGGGCCAAGTCCTGCAGATCCCAAATTCCAGTTCAATTACAAGAGTATACAGAACTCCCAGCCAGAATTAGGGAGGGTGTCACTGTACCTGTATGGAAGAGCATATTGGGATCCAAACGCACTGACGTGGATAATCAGGCAAGGCAACACAAATCAGGAGAACACAAGGCTCCCAGCTTCCAAGCAAGTAAGCCACCCTGATGCTCTTTCTCAGCTTCCCAATCCACAAGAGGGTTCCCGTTCATCACTGCCCACCTCCGAAAGGAACACAACTCCTATGTAGCTAATCTGTACTGCATTTAGAAAGCAAAGAGCTGAAGGATAAGATCACATAGTCAGGTAATAAGAACGTGGCCAAAGTGGCTTGGGGGAAGCGTTTCAGGGCTTGAGAGACTCTTTAAAAGCACCGTTTTAGACATGGGATAAATCCTAGACCATGTAGAAGTACAATTGAGTTGTGTGCAGCTGCTGAGCCAGTCTTGTTTTCTGGGGGCAAGATTACTTTCCTACATAAACAGTCCTTTAAATTTTCTCATGCCAACTGCATGAATAGGACCTTTATGGATTCCCACAGCGATGCACAAAGACATCCTCAAAATCTCAGAGCTACTCATTACACTCACATGCTAGTTGTCTTCACTATACAGTTCAGACCTCAGAAAGCAAAGCTCTCTTCCAGGAAGCTGGTCTCACCTGGGATGTTCTGCTGTCTCCAAGAAATGAGGATTTCTTGTAAAGCTTGGTCAAGAGCAAACAGATCAGACTTTGCTGCTTCAGTTCCAAGAGGCTGCACCAGTCCCTGTTTCACCACCATCCTCCTCAGACCACTGCATAGAGTTTCTTTGTCTACACACTGTGCCTTCGAACAGAGGCACAAAAGAAATCGAGATAGGCGTGTAATCAATAGGCCTCACCCTAGCTGCTCTCCCGCTGTCACTGCCATTTTTCAAACAGAACTTTTCCTTCCTCCCCTCCCTTTTCTGCATCTTCTCTTTTGGCAGCTGAACCAACAGCTGCGACCACACTAAGCCGGATTTGGCAGACTGCACTGCAAAGCCTACGATAACATGCTCTGGGACGGTAACTTGCCAGCACTAGGACATCTCCAAAAGCTCTTTTTGCTGGTGTGACCAAGGCTCTTCTGTTGCAGCTGAGAAGCTGCCTCAGAGGCATTCTCCCATCCCACCCCCAACGGAGCTGAGCCAGAATTACAACTATGAAACATGATCTCCCCAAACAGCAGCTCAAGCCCTTACAGGAGGGCCCGTGTCCAAGGAACACCACCGTCTGTATTCACTTCTGCTGAATGCTGAGGAGAGGGACAACTTCAAGGCATGATGGGGATCAGTCCTGCCCCTCCTACAACAGCCAGGGTAGGAAACATCCCCTCCAGTGCACTTCCTTAGTTATCTCTAAGGATATCTCCTTCATGTTGCTAGGCAAGCGGTTTACAGCTTGGTTTTCTTCAAGCTCCTTGAGGTAACCCTGCCCCACAGCATGCCAGAGTGAGCAGCAGGCACTTACTCTGTTGTACGTACTGCTGTTTTCAGCTGTGCTGCTTCTGCAAAGCAAGAACAGGAGGAGCCCAAGGTGTTGGAAGGACATTTGGGGGGCACGATACTCAGTGAACCCCTGAGACGTGTCCACTACAGGGAAGCACTGAAGAGCTGGAAGGTTGTACGATCCCAGCTATTCTGCTGAAATTCCTCAAGGGATTGACATAAAGTGCACAACAACGGAGATGAAAGGTTTATTTGCAAACGCCCCAGTGTGGCTGTGAGACATCAAGAACAACCTGTACCATGCCTCCAGGAAATCCTCTCCCTTTTCCATATTCACGCTGTTCCAAGAACTCCTATATGACATCCCTTCTAGGTCAGTGCAAGCTATTAGAGAACTCGGAAAAAGCAGACAAAACCTTGAAAGCACTCTCACGGTACATTCAACAAGGCTGATGGCTTATCCTCCTGACTCTAACCTCCGTTGCTCGTCTTCAGAAGTTCCCAATAACACGGAGATTAAAAGGCCTCCCGGTACTACCCCCCGCCCAAGCGCACTACCCAGTATCTCTCACTGCAGGATCAGGCTCTGAGGACTGAAACTCAAATGCTAAGGCATGGAAATCCATGGGATAGCAAAACAAGCGGCCAACACCAGGTGCAATCGCCGGCATTTCTACATCTTGAAAACTGCATCCGAAGGACTTGTGCAGTGATAATCAACTGGGTCTGACCACACGCATAACAAATCCCGCAGCCATGCCAGGGCTGCCCCTTCAGCACACCTCACAGACACACCATTAGCATGCTCCAATGTTACTAGCAATGGACACGACCCACAGACGCTGGGCTAGTAAACAGAAGCCTGGAGCCTGGCTGGGACATATAAAAGCCAGAGAAAGGAAGGAGGAAAAAGAGAGAAAAAAGAAAAAAAAAAAGAAATCAATATCAGTGAGGTTGTTCGCAAATCTATTTCCCCCTCACCTTCCCAGCCCTAGCTGAGGACAGATCATTAAGCGTTTGGACAACTGCCAAAAGCAGATGGGCCTGAGCAAGCAAGACTGCGTTCCTGCTGGAGAGAGACTCCTCACTGCTGGGACCCACAAACCACCTGGGACCACCAGGGTTTACCTGCCCTGTCGCAATCTGCTCTGCCCCTTTCACTGAGCCTCTCCGAGATGGCAAATGAAAACGGTATACACAAGATATATAAAGCGTATATATAATTCAGCCCAAAGTGCACCTGTCCCCCAGACAAAGCCCACTCCTGAAAGTCAGGCTGTGCCTCACAGTGTACAAAGACTGGTCTAAATCTGTCTGTAATAGAGCTTTTCAAGCTGACTGAACAGTAATGTTCACAAGCTGCTCCCCTCAAGGGGATACTGTATCTTCTTCACTGCATTACCCCAATCAGAAAGATCAGTGAACAGCTCAAAGGCATCGGTGGAATAGGCACCGTGCTATGGATGCAGTTCCATTTAGAATCTATCCGAATATTTTATTTCTCCCTTTGAAAGTGACGGATGAGGCATTTCCAACATCTCTCTGAAGTCTGGCAGAACAGTTCACACCGGTGTACCAAACACCCCTTGCTCCTCACTCCTCTCGCTGCACCAGGTACTGCAGACGTGAAAAAAGCCTCTGCGTGAGCTCCCGGGAGTGACCCGAGGCAATGCTACGTCTGTAATCAAAGGCTAATCACCCCTCCTCGGCCAGGAGTTTTCATCACAGTGAGCTTTATTTCCATCCCAGCTTCTTTAATTTTCCAGGAGACTTTCTGAAAATAACTGTGGTGCACCTCTATTTCAAAAATCTTTCCCTGGCAAGCGCTAGGCTCCCCCTTCCTGGCAGATGCTGAAATTAAATACAGCCTCCCTGTTTATTTCCTTCTTGCTAGGGACATGTACGTCCTTACTGAGCTCTGGAAGTAATTTGTTAGTTGAGAAAAATAAATAGACTTCTAGCTCCTACATAAACAATGGCTGGTAACGAGAGGGGAAAAGAGAGATTGAGTTGGAGAATTTCTCACATGTTATTTAAGCATCTCTGGGAGAGTGCAGTAGATTTCAGATCTGGCTATCTGGATTTGCTTTTTATCTAAAGGGTACTGGAGAGACCAGCCGAGGCATCTTCCAGTGCCCAGGACCAACTCCCAGGGCAGCTCGAGCCTTTGCAGGCCAGCTCCACCAGGCACAAAGAAGGGTAGGCTTTGCTGCTCCACGGCACAGATGGACAGCCCAGTGTTGGAAAAGTAGAGCCGAGGTTGTTGTACTTGCCAAACACACCTCCTCTGGTTGCACGTTTGACTGCTAGCACAAAAAAAAAATCCCCTCGCTTCATGTGTAAAAGGGGAAAATAAGTAACTCAGTTACTGCTTCCTCCAACCCGGAGCACAAATTGATAGGATCAAGCTGCTCTAATCCAGAGGGCATTCCCCTGCAGATTATAACAGTCTTAAAGTAGGTCATGCTTGGGCCTGAATTTCTCAGCAAGCTTGACTCTGACATATTTCTAGAGCATGTGTAGGTGCATGTGTGTTTTTCCCTTTCCCTGTAGTACTTCACTGTATGACACTCATAACCAGAAACCCAAATTAGTTCACAGCCACAGAAGGGAGTAAAGTCTGAGGGCTGGACTTCTGTTTGAAACAGCAAGAGATAAAAATTATTCCAGCCCAATGACTCTCCTCTCTTGCACATGCTGGCTGGACTTGGCAGTTCTTAATCACAAAGGGCATTCCTCCCATCTGGGGTTTTCAGAGGATTAAAGCTAGAATACCAACCAGCTAAAACACTGCAAGCACAGAAAGGAAAAAAAGTGCTAACGTTGATGGGGCCAATTCCACGCTGGTCCAGTTGCCCAGCTTCGTTGGAGAGCAGGGGTTCAAAGCAGGTCCAAAGCAACACACGTTAGGGTTTTGGTCTCCACATAGGATCCATTCCTCCCCCATACCCATGTCCACACTGGCTCTGGAACGTAAGCTCAGGTGGATACAGCTGCATTTCCCTGCAGTTTTGCATTTTCTGGAGAGCGGGTGATTAAACAAATAGCTCTTCCCTGCGTGGGGACAGGGCTGGGCAAGGCTTCTTCTCAAAGCTATTAGCTGGCTCCAGGCTCATCCTCTACCCAGCCAGTTGTCACAAGTTCCAGGCTGTAACAAACCAAACAACAGGAGACCTTCATGAAACTGTGTTTTGCACAACTAAAATCAAGACTGCAGAGTCCCTCCACTTCCTCACCTCAGTCACTCTCCTCTCCCCTTACCACTCAAATTGTAAAGGTCTCCCGCAGAGGACTGCAAGCAAGGCATCATGATCGATATTTGCAACCAGATCCCTATCAAAGAATGGCTAAGCACAGCAATAATTGTGATTTGTCAGGACATGAGGAACACTTCTCTATTCCCCCCCCTTCATTACTCCGGGCCAGCTACAAAACAAAAAGCAAACGTACAGAATTGTTTTTTACACCTATGCACTCAGAGCCCTTCCTGTATCTTTAATTTAAAATCCTCCCAGCTGTCACAGCCCTTGCCTCATTCTCAGAGGACTACAAATGCAGGCTTTCTTCAGGGTCCCGGACTGTTTATGTGCAGAGCGAGAAAGAGAATTGCATTTGCTAAGGCTATGAATGATTTATCATCACACTGAATAAGAGGAGCGGGGTCCCAGGGCTCTCTGCACAACCGGAATCTCGCAGGCTGCCTGCATCTGCAGAGATGTTTGTGTGCGCTCTTCAAATCATCATTAACCATCAGGACCCTCAAGAGGAGCATTTATTTCCTTGGGATTGCAAGGGAGATGGCTGCTGAGAAAACAGCTGGGCAGGATTTAGCCCCATTATATCCATCTGCCTTGTTCCGCTCTCCCCTCCACCTCCCAGTTTAATTAGGTACAAAAATAGAGATTATAATGAAAATACAAAAAAGAGAGAGGGGGAAGTGCAGTAAATAGCATAGGCCAACTGTGGGTCACAGATCTGGCCTGTGGAAGTACACACAGATGCAGAGGGCAGGTTTTATGTTTCCAAATACTCTCCCTCCCCCTTGAGTTTTAGGAACTCATCCCATCCTCCAGATGACTTGCGCAGTGCTGCAAATGCAGGTATTATAAATAAACAAAAATATGCCCAGGATGGCACGCAGCTTTCAGCTAGGAAAACGGGTATCAAGTATTTTTAATGAAAAGGCCTTGTATTTCCCTGCAGTTCTGCATTCTCTGGAGACCGGGTGATTAAACAAATACTCAGAGCAAGCGTCTGGCCTTGATTCCATCTACGGCAGTTTTGCCACAGACTTAAATGAGGTAAGGATGTCATCCCCTGGAATTCCATCCCAGCCAGCTACACATACCCTAAGCTAATATTATACCTTCCTTTGAGGGCATGATCCCGAGAGACAACCATATTTATACGGCATTCTGCATCTAGGGATAAAGCAGGAGGGAGCCAGCCATCAATCACTGTATTTCTCCTTCCCTGTAGAATTACACAAGCCAACCTCACTGCTAGGAAGTATTTATTTACACAGTATTTTTTTAGGTCTAGATACTGCAAACTTTTTACAGCTCCCACATTCCCGTATTTTCCAAGTACTGTATTTTCATGCACATAATCTTCACCTCAAACCCACACTCATTAAACAGTAATGCTCCCTTGAAAATTAGTCCTCAGATTACCTTCAGCTCTCACCTGCTTTCCTTCCCAAAGCAGCTATGCAGCCAACCAATTATCCCAGCAAAGGTCCCTGCAACCAGGGAGGAAAAAAAATTCGAGCAAGAAAGATGGTGGAACAGGCAGGGAGCAAGTGGCCCTAGAGTAAACCTCCTCCCCCTTTTACTACCTGCGCGCATACAACCTGCCCTTGAAGTACTTCCTCCTTCCTCCTCAGGCATCGTGGGGATTATATGCATGAAAGTACAGCAATTGCCCTATTCAGTTACTCTGAAGATGCAACAAGAGGACTTGCTTGCAGTGGAGAGCCCTCTTGCTGCTCCCCACACAAGCCCTTCCTTGATCTCCAGCTAAGCCATGGAAATCAGTATGCTTAGCAGGCCAAGACCATCACTTAAGCAGTCAGCTTTAACCTCCTTGGAGTCATCTATACACGGCATTGGGGCTCATGTGCAGGTTACCTGCCGTCATCTTTGGAGGGTTGTTTCTTCTCTCCCTTCCCCTCCCTCACGTACAGCCCACGGATCACAAAACGCAAGCAGGAGGAGAAGGGAGCCAGGAGACTTCTCCAAAACAGTCCCTTCGTCTCAGGCTTGCAGATGCGGTGCAGCACAAGCCTGGAGAAGAAATCCTTGCTCCTCATAGCCTACTACACTTCCGAGGGCTGTTTGGAGAAACAGCACCAGACATCAGCTGACACTAGCAATTACAGCCAAATAGCAGATACAAGGTCTGCTATCGATCTGTTCCTAGAGGGAAGGACAAGCTATCCCGTAAAGAGGGGTGTCACGTTATTAAATTCTGAAAGGATAATAACCCAGCACAGAGGGCACAGCTGTTCCTGGTACACTTCAGGCTTCGTTTTCGAGTTTGACAGGGAGCAAAGATCACCGGAGCACTTCAGCTTTCGGAGACAAGGCTAGAAATTGCAGGAATAAATTAACATATCCATATCCAAATTACCGGGCTACAGGGTCACAGTTCTGCTGGCAGGAACTGGCTTCATGCTACTGCCAGTCACTCCCAGCAGCTCCTTTAACCTCTTGTTAGCTGGCACCACAATGCGTGAACAGAAATGCAAAACGCTTCAACCTCACTAAGCTCTGCGGTTTGCCTGAGAACAGGGGTCTGTAACAGCCCCAGCCCAGAGACTTGAAACAAACAGGCAACAGCCTCTGGAAAAGGCATCACCCAGGCCAGGTTTCTCCTGCAGTAACCTGAGCCAGACCTATCCTGGCGAAGAGGAGCAGTGACAGAGAGCTCAGTGCAAAAGCCTGGCTCAATTCAGGCAAAAAAAATAAAAATAATAATTAAAAAATCATGGCTAAGGTAAGCGTACAAGTCAAGGCCTTTCAACAGCAGCAACTCAAAAGAAAGGGAGAGTTTAACCAAGCTGTTACTGAAAAAAACATGACAAGTTATTGATTTTTAGGAGCACAGAGTCCAGAGACCCATAAAAAATTTCACAAGGCAACAGAGACGGCAGGTTTCGTGGACTTTTCAGCGACACACCGCACAGAATTACAAGCGCAGATCATTTGGCCAGTCTGGCCCACAATCACGCCATTATAAGCAGCACTACCGAGCCCTGAAATGGGTGCCCGAATGAATTACAGGCCACCATCCCACGAACAGCTTTGCAGAGCATGCCAGGGGTTATGGGCAGAGCCGTCTAGATAGAACCACAACACACAAATGATTTCATAGCATACTTCAGGGATTTTTCTGCCCCAGAGGCGGCAGGTCTCTCTTTGCCTGTATTAACAAAATTACAAACATAACACAACAAGTTAAAAACAAAACTCACCCATGTCCCTGCCCAAACAGACCTGATCAAGGAATCTAAGGCCCTTCGACCACCCTGAACGGCATTTGGAAATCGAGGAGAGAAGAGCCCTACAGACACCCACATTCATCCCAAATATGACAGTCCGGGCACAGGACTGACACTTAAGAGCTTTGTAACATATTCCCAGCTTTGTCGCAGGCCTCAGGTGCAGCCGCTGGCAACGCATCTCTCCAGGCCCCTTTGTAAAATGGAAAGCAACAGTTTTCCTTCCCTTGCGAGAGAAATACATTAACGCATCTGTCTGCAGGAGTGACAGGGGCCAATTAATGCCTCAGATCATGATCTGGTCCACAGAGATCCACAGTATCACAACCAAATTCTGACAGTGAAGGAAAGCAGCCCTGTAGATGAGCAGGATTCAAAGCACTGGGGACACCTGGGAGTAAAGCACAGACCAAAGCAGCGCGGCTGAGCACACCTGGCTGGGCTGAAACGGCCAGCAGTCAACTGCCACCGCTTTCCGCAGGCTTTAGTAACACGGACCTGGCCCTGGCTGCGAACACAGAGGAGTTTCTGGTTGAATTCATGAACCAGGTGCTATTCCAGAGCGCAAGACCTCAGTACTGGAAAGACCCTTGTTTAAAAGTTGAGAATTGGGAATTTTGAACTGATATACATTTTTATGAAAGCTAGTAAAAGAAGATCAATGCTTTCTTTTGTTAATCAAGTTTGGCCACAGTGAAAACACTAGAGCAATGGCTTAAAAGACAGACTGTCTACTTACCCATGCCACCAGAAGCAGAAGTGAGAACAAAGGCAGGGGTCCTCACCCTCACCCTGCAACAAGCCTTGTCCACGATCCCGAGAATTTAACTCGCAGAAAGGGAAGCACAAATCCTCCTGTGCTTGCGCAGACATAACTGGGGATTTTGAGATGTGGTGGAAGGGAATCGGCCCTTTCTATTGACCCTCCCCAAATTCTGGGAATTGGAGGTCCGGACGGTTGCCTGTAACAGCACCTAACCCAAGCAGTGTCGCAGTGCCTGAAGACATCCAAGACCCCGCAGGGCCCTCCAGAGTCAAGTGTGGCTTTCCAGCACGCACCCAAGCCCAAATCCCGCGTGCTCTGTATTGAACGCTGCAAGTGCCCGTTATCAGAGGTGCACTGGCAGGAACGCTTTCATGCTGAGCTGTCTCACACTAATGGCCCCACAGCAGGATCTGGCAGGCAAAGGCAGCCCCCAGATTTAGCCAGCGCTGCTTGAGTTTCAGATGGTGCAGAACAGCACATTGATCCATTTATCGTCTGGTAGGTTGCCATGGAGACCACAAGTCATTCCCCACCACCATCACCTCCCCTCTGACCCCCCTACTGTTTTTCAATTGATAGCTGGGCACTGGGGAAGCACTTTCAGCACCATGGAAATTAAATCCACACTAGACGAGCAGGGTATTCAGAGCTGACGCGGCCAAGGGACCTCAGCTTGAGGCAGTCTGCCCCGCTCTTCCCCACTGAGCGGGTCCAAGCAACGAGTCACACAGAGCCCCTCATGAAATAAATATTACTGGAAACTAACAATAATAAAGTGGGATTTTAATGCCCCTCCATAGGTTCCCCTCCAACACAATAAGCGTTCATGAAGTAGCAGCGTGGGAAGGCTTTGCGCTCTGCAAACGGACACACCGAAACGGGTTTCGGAGCATCCCAGAGCATCAGCCCACTAGGACTGAGCACTGGCAAATGTCTGCAGGGCTGGAGCGGGGAGCTCGTGGGAGGATGGTAGGCGTTCAGAGAGCGCTCTGCTTCTCATACTGCAGCTGCCTGCCTTCCATTAGTGAAGGATCACAGCTGATCCTTCACTGAAGGGACCACACCATCAACTAAACACTGACTTCTGCACGATATAAGCAATAGCAATGGGTGGCTTAAAGGACTGAGTCAATCTGTGTCCAGCCTCCAGGCAGCTGCTACTGAGAGAGTTGCTTCTTGGTCTACAGAAGACACGAGACACCAGTCTTGGTGGCAGCAGAGATAGGCCAAACCTGAGCACATCATCTAATCCCACCCTTCACACATGCTTACCCTGATCCCCCTCCCCGGAAGTAGAGCAAATACCTGACTTATCTTGGGGCCAAATTCTGCAGGGCAAGGATCATGTCCTAGCGCCGTGCATAGCAATAACCCCAACTTCGCAATCTAGGCTCTATCACCATAAAGTACTTCAGGTGCCACTGTTTAATCAGCCTACCATCATCATCCATCAGAATAAGGAATTGTCACATTTCCTTCTTCCCCTGTGGGACAGAAAAATACGTTCAAGAAAAATAAGAGTAAAACTTTCATATCCTGAGGCCTTAGATTCTGGCTTTTAACTGCACATACCCAAGCAACTCACTCAGTTAGACAGAAGAGCTGACCCTGTGCAACTCCCTCACATTTCAAAGAGCTGCTGTGCATGTGCTGCACTCCTCAGTGATTCTTGTTCTCCGCACACCCAAGTGTGAGAACACAGCACTGGCTTTACCTAAGGCTCCGAAAGGATGCAGCCACGAGAGCCTCTTTTAGGAGGCCAGAGGAGGCCTTTGTGCCATGCACAGGGGCAGAGCCGGGGTCAGCAGCTCCCTCCAGCGCAGCAGGGTGCTGCGAGAGGAGCCCAGCAGCCTGCTACCAGCCCCCCATGCACAGGGGCAGGTGGCAGAGCACCGAAAAGCAGCTGCAGGCCGAGAGCCTCAAGGGGAGTGCAAGAAGCACGGTGTAAATACTGTTTGTGCCTGGAGCCAGAAAGCTCAACGAGGGTTGTGTGTGGCATTTCCTGAAGGTTACCTCTAATAAGTGCTGTCAGGCTGCCACGCTCCGACTGTCTGCCGAGTCCTTCTGTGGGAAGCATGGCACTGCCTCGACCCCTGTGCCATTGTCACAATCTGCGACAGCGAGAGCTTAAAAAATAAAAGTTCTTCCGCGCAACGCAGCGTACGACACCAGGGCAAGCAAATGCAAAGCTGCCTGGCACAGCGGAAGGGAGCGACCGCCTCGGAGCGATGCGCAGGCAGCAGCGAAAGGAGTCCCCATCACACCAGCTCAAGGAGAGCGGGGACTGCTGCTCATTTACACCAGCTCCCCTCTTCTTCCTAACGCCTGGTTGAACATCCACTTGCTGGGCCTCACATATGTCCCTCTCTGAAGCACAGGACAGGATCGCCCTGGATTACGTGCCCTGGGGCGGCGAGAGCCAGCCCCTCGGGGAGGCACGCGCCCGGCTGCGGCGCAGCCGTCTGTCCCGCTCCACGACCCTGCCGCACTCGCGGCCGCTCAGCGGCTCTGCCAAGCCGGCGTATCCGGTACCGGGGGGCCAAGGAGCGCAGGGTCCGGCCACGGCTCCGGGCTGCAAGGCTCAGGCCAACAGCAAGTCAGGGTGTTCCTTCTCCTCCCTCCCCATCTGCTCGCGTACGTGCGCGCACACGCACACACTTTGTTCCTCCGTGTGTTAGAGCTATCAGAGGCAACGGAGCTAAAGTACAGCAGCGGACACTGTCTGCATTTACTTACTAGCTGCCACCAAAGAAATTATTCTGCTCCTCCCCGCTGGCTTGTTTTTTCCAATTCACTGAATACCGACTGGTCATCTATTTCCAGGTTACTTCTGGTTCTCAGGCACAAGTTTTTACTTAGGATTAGAACTTTTAGCCGATCTCTCTTCCACTGCTCAAAGTGCACTCGTACAGCATATCTGTTCTCTAAATAGGATGGTTCCTTGCTGCTGTTTACATGGCTTGCTAAGCTCAGCATAACATACAAGCTTGGGATCGACCAGTGATCTGCACTGGTCTCTCCAGCCCAGGCACTAAGCTTTCCAGTAAAGCAGCAGGATCCAACCTCTCATCTAAGCCTCCGCAGCCCTCCCCCTCCTACCTTTCTCCCATTTTCGGCACCACTGAGAACAGTTCCAAACAGAGCACTGGAAATAAATTAATGCCAGCAGCACCAGAGCAGCATGTGTCAGACAAACACTGCAATTGTTAGCTGGGAACGCGCTCGGGAGATCTGTCATTCCAAAGGGAAAGAAAGCCACGTTCAAGGCCTCCTCAGTTACGTAAACTTCATTTCCATGTCTTTTATCACTGATAAGATAAGCCATTGCTCAAGTTCAAGTTCTGTATCAAGTAAACCATGATAATCCTCTTAGGAATTCCCCATGCCCCAGCTTGAACAGACCTGCAAAAAAGAGCTTAAGGGGTTGCCTTCTGCTTAAAAAAAGAAACACACACAAGCATGCAGCCACATATTTATTTATAACATAGGCAAATTTGGGGCCTAGTATAGAATACCAAAGGCTTATTATACAGCCCTGCCTGAATAAAGAGATCTACTTCTCTCCTAGTTCATAAATGCTACAAGCTAGTCCTTGGTCACACGTTGCAGACAGACAACAGTCCAGAGACGACCATCCTTCTGAGAAGAGTTTCTTGCAGTAGTAAGGACCTGGAATACCAGACCCTGAGAAGCAATTAAACTGATTCATTGCCAGTCCCACACACTTTGTGCTCGGTTACAGCGACAAGTATTTTCCAGGCAGCTGTATTTTTGTTTGTTTTATTACAGCACAGGATAATTTTACATCATTTAATACTGGTGGCAGAACCACAGTGCTTTCAAGCAATTACCATGCTTCAGGTCTAAGATTTAAAACTCACCAAGACCACCCTCTCTTGTACTGTATTGTACTGTCAGGACGTCCAGATGGGAACCATCATCGTCTGTTTGTTAGATAGTGATCTGATCCAATTTAGCAACGGGGTATATTTGCTAACCACTTAAATATGCACTCGCACACACTGCATTGTAACACAAAAGGCCATTTCATAAATTCGCCATTGCAAGATGGACAACAGAAATAAACAGAGACAAAAACTCTTGTCCTCCTCTCTACAGCATGTAATCAGGACACAAACTAACTGGGCCAGCAATTTTAATCACAGCATCTTCCAGAGAACCGACTTAGCCTGAAGGCAATGAAGGCCAATGTTTCAAGCTCCATACTAGGCAAACACGTTTGTTAACTTTACTTCACAGGGATACGTTTGGCCACCTCTGGGCAGTTCAGTGATGCATAACCATACGATGAAAGGGTGCAGCCTCAAGCTCTCAGACTGTGGCATCTTGATCTTCTGGCAGCCGTGTGGAGGATATCATCTGGAATCAGTATTTAAAAAGTAAACTCTCTCCAGGCATACCTACTTTCCTCAGTGAGAGTACCAGGCTCGCATACCCACAACTAATTCTTACTTGTTTCCAACTAGCAATACTTTCATCCCTCTCCTAGTAGAGGAGAGAACCTCTCCATTAGGTCTTTTTCATGTGCCCAAGTATTTTATGACTCTTGGGCTAGAAGATACAGCATATCAAACAAAACACATCTCCCTCTTCCTCACTAGCAACCCTCAAGATCCTTTAGCATTGGCTTACAATCCACAATGCTGTGAAAAAGGTTGTTTTCAAATGAGCTGCTAGAAAAGCTCACCCAAGATAGCAACTGAATTCAAATCACATACCAATTAGCTCAGAGGGATTTCCAGGTTTTTCTTTTAGGAAGCCTATTTAAAAACAAAGACAGAAAACCCTTTGCTTTAAATATCTCATTAAAAGATTTCAGAGCGTGGCACAAGTGTGCCACATTTTCCACTGAGACAAACGGGAGCAAATTAACTAGTTTCACCCCATCAGCCACCCCACATCCTTTAGACTCTACTACTATGTCTCCCCACCTCTTGAGGAAGAGTAAGATACCAAAGGTCCGCAGCAGCTACAGACCTGTTCAGCACCAGGCAGCAAGTTAATCGCTGTGCCAGGCTGCCTGTGTCACTCCTGTATCTCTCCCACAAGATGGGGTTTTCCACTCTGCTCTCCTTCAGTTTTTGCCTCCTGCCTCAAGGCCACATGCAGATGACCGTGCTTTTTCTGAAGGCAGTGCCAATGAGGCCGCTGCATTCGTTATCCAGGAGGATAATGACAGAGTGCAATTCAGTCAACAGCAAATCCTCCCCGGGGAGATGCCCTCTGACCTTTCCTGAGCTAGGGGATGAAAGTAGACAGCCAGATCTCAGACAGGCGGCAGAGCTGAGTGAATAATTCCTAATGAATCCTTTCATCTCTTCTTTTGTTTTGGGGGGGGTGGGGGGGGGGGAGGGAATGAAGGGAAGCACAGAGAAATAGTTTGGAAATATCCACCAGCAGAAAATGATTTTCTAAAGCTACCCCAGATCACCATCATTCCGAACTAAGTTTTTCGTGGCTTCTACTCATTACATGGCAGGCCTCAAATGCAAGCTGCTCTCTGCCGAGACCTCCATCACATGGATGGCCAGGTCCAGGAGGGGAGAGTGGACCAGCCAAACTTGCAGCAGGGACAGGGACACTCATTGAAAGCTAGCTTAAAATCCCCATTAGGTGAGCAACTGAGAGTGAATTTAAGGTGCCTGTTCAAAGCACACTTTTGCTCAAAAACTCAGTTCCACTAACACATCAGTAAACATATGAAGGCTAGGAAGGGTCATTGACTAAGGCCCACAAAGTCAGGGACCATCCCTCTCCCCAAACACCTGTTAGCGCTCACGATCAATTTTCTCTCATTTACCAAACCACAAGCTTAAAGAATACAGGCATTTGACACATGCTTACTGCTCCTGGAGGAAGAAAATCTGCAACTCTCATTTCTTCCATGCAAATTTGACTGCAAAATTGATGCAGAGAAACATCTCCTGAACATTCAGCTTCATCCAGAGGTATTAGGGGTGGAAACCAACTCAGAACTATGAGGTGTCAGAGCTGTTTCACACACTTTTCAGTCATCCACACTGAACCCATCAGCATGGGTCCTGTCTCCAGCAGCATGACAGGACCAGTTTTAGCCATGCAATTTTTATCCATATCTCTCAAGCCTGATATCAGCAAGGTCTGAAGCAGTCATTTCCATCCAACTGCCTCTATATTTATAGAGATGTGCTCTCAGCAAACACCATCTCTTGCTCATCAGCATCGATATTTCATACTGCACATAGAAATGACATGGCAGGACCACAGCCATGGGACGTTTTCACCCTTCCCCAAGGCAAATGAACTGACATGAACCCACATATTTAAACAGAGTTTGGCTAGTGTATTTACCATAGATGCCAAATCCCAGGGATATCAATGACAATCTTCTCCAGTAAAACCTGGTTACAGCACTGGAGTCTCTAAAACCCCCATGCTCATCTCTCACACATCACCTAGGACACTCTCTCAAAGGGAGCGGCCAGCTTCCCCTTCCAGGTGTCCAGCGCAGTTGGGGGTTGCAGCACCAATGATTAAGCAGATCTTCAAAGGAAGAAAAACAAGAGTCCTAGTCAATGACTGACCAACATAATGGCTCAGGCTGCTCTCACGCGCTCCTCACACACAGCGTGTTTGTTTGCCAGGCAGCCCAAGAGGTTTCAAAGGGTCAAACACAAGCAACGGAGGGGTCATCAACTGTGTGATGATTCCAGCTTCGCTGAAATGAGAATAAAAACTTGGAACTGCAAGGAAGGAAGTTCCCAGTCCTTATGATTATAGCTAAAGGGACATGAAAATACAAGTACTTTAAGTTCAAACATGTCAGAGACCGCATTTAGGGGGAAAAAAAAAAAGGTAACTCAGGATTTCTGAGGATCAGAGACTAGCAATATTTAGTAACCTACCTAAAATTCTGACCAACCCCTATGACTAAGAATGGCTGTGGAGAGCAAAACCTCGCTTTCAGCTATTTTGAGAAGCACTCATAAGGTTCATCCCAGAAACTGCTTTCTTCCTACTCAGATTTCTCAACTGAATTGATCACATGGTATTCAGATGGACTGCTGAAGACACTTGAGAATAGCAGCACTGCCTGCCACTGTCTGCCTGGCACGGTATGGTTTTTAATTGAGGCTGAACTCCTTAAGTCCCTGCTGCAGTGTGAAGCTCCAATCACTGACATAGTAATTAAAGCCAGGAGAAAAATTCTGAAGTAGGAATGCCCTTAACTAGTGCTTTAAGATAAAGAAGCCCAAAGACATGCACAGACATCTCCAGGATGTGCTGTTTTGTTTCAAGCCTACAGATTAGACCGGATTTTAATGGCAAGAATCGGGGTGGCACAGATCCTGCAATGCAGTACAGAAACAGAAGAGAAGCAAAAACCATCCTTAAATCTGCTTTCACCTCACCAAGCCTGAGGAGGATATCAAAGCAAGTTTTTTTCCTGGAGTTTTGGATCTTCCTCCCCCCAATTCCTGGGGATCTCAGGGATCATAAAACAAGTTGGGAACAGTAAAGAGTTCAAAGTAAGAGAAGCGTCCAAGATGTCAGTCCAGTTTCCATCCTCCCCAGCTCATACTGGCATAGGAAATAAACCTGCTATAGAAACAAATCAGCAGCAGCTATGAAGGCTGGTGATGGATCAGACAACCTAAGTTCTGCTCTGAAATCTAAGGGAAGACACTTAGTCTGGAAACGGCGCTTAATTAGGCTAATTCATCAAGTTTGACGTAACCAAGTCGGTTACCACGGTCACAGTAACCGAGCAGTAATACTCTACAGCGCTTTCCCTGTTTGGGACTGGGGATGGGGGCTGCTGTGTAAAAACCGACCTGCCCAAGGCAGGAGCTCACAACGGGTAGGCCAGCACGGCTGGGAGGAGGACCCAGCAACACAGGAGCACATCGGGTGCTGTGCAAACACCCCTCCCGCTCTAGGTTTTGCTAGTTACAAACACTTACTGGAAGAACTCCTTGGCTGTGGATCATAAGACTGCTAAAAATAGCACCAGAGAGCAAACAGGTTAACAGCACATAAAGATGCATTTACACATGGAAATAAACGGGATGCACATGAGATCATCCCCCCCCCCCCCTCCCTTTTTATGCAGGGGGAAATAATCTGAGCATGCATGGTAAAATGCTCTGTTTTCTTTTAAAAATGCAAAACCTGTCTGTCAACGTATCGGCAGAAAGCTGCCTCCTCAAACACCACATCAAATACAGCAGTCTTGCTCATCTGTTCCCATGCTTGGGAAAAAGACTAGGGCAAGTTACTACATTTCCCCAAATAAACAAATATTTCAAGTGCCATTAGCTACACTTTGCCCATTTACGATCAATGTTATTTCTCTCCATTTCTACTCTGTAATACATGTATATCATCCATGTACCAGAGCACAAGTGTTTCCACATCTCCTAGAAGAGATGAGCAACAGATTTAAAAAGAAGTGGGAGAGAAACAGCAATTTGCAACTCACAGCTCCCGCAGAAGAACAGTTTTAAACTCTCTCATTTTCTCCCCCCATTTTCTGTTCATAAAGTGCCTAACTGGGCCATTACTGCTGCTTGCAGAAGCTACCATAACACAAAAACAATTGCATTTGACCGACTTTCTCGTTCATCAGCTCATTCCTGCGTACACAGGGCTAAAGGCACAGACACAAACTACTTGGGTCTCTCAGAGAGCACAAGCAAGATTAAAGGAACAAGCTTAAGCTACTAGCAGTTAACATGAAGCAGTAACAGGCACAAAGAGGGTGATATGAAGAGCCCAAGTCTGCCAGGGAGAAGCGCTCCTAGCAATGTTTCTGAACCAGGCAGTAGATTTCCAGCCCCAGGCAAGTCCCTGGAAAAGGAGCAAATGTCATAGACCTTCCTAGCACCAGGAGAGGACATCGCTTCTAACAGCACTGCCTGAGCGGGACTGAAATCGCTGCTACTGTGGGAACACAGTGAAGATCCCACACGAGTTGCCACACTAGAAGTTTGAAAGAGGAGAAATTCAGGTTTGTGGTTTTACTCCTTCAGAAGACAGAGGTCTGAAGTTCAAGGAACTTGTCCAAGTTACAGCCACTATCCCCTGATGTGGGACTTTCTGCCCCTTGGTTCCCCCTACTCATTTCTGTACCGGTACTACCTTCGGTGGGCTGCCAACCCTATTGACCACGTGGTGAAGCCATTCACTCAACCAGCCGATGAAAAGGCAGGTCTGTGGCAGGAGGCACTGTGGCAGAACCACGGTGAGGAGCAGCAGGGTTGAGAACTCCCTTAGTCAGCACTACAACCAAAGCCCCCTCCATAACCCAGAAACAGAGCCTAAAAAGTCAACTCAACGCTGTCAAAAAGGCAAAAGAAGCCACCCTTGTTTGACAGACAGCCTCAAATCCATTAATAGATACAATTCAGCTCCACCTTTCTTAGGGGGCTAATGTTATGCCACTGATTTCTTTCCTCCCCCCCCATCCCCCATAGATGCCTTAATTGGTTGCTTAATACAGATTTCACTCTTATGCTTATCACGACGCTCCGAGCTGCCTGTGTGACGAAAGCAGAGAATACAGAGAAGACCCGTTTGTCTCCATAACTAATTGTTCTGACGTCTCAACATACACACCAAATTGACTTGGCACGACTGCAAGGTGAAGCTGCTGTATTTAGACATTTCTTTTGCTGGCTGAGAGGCAAAACTGCAGCCTTTGTGTAACAGGCCTGAATCTGGTCTTCTAGGGCAAGACAGCACAAGCATCTTTATTGAGCTTATGCAAAACTCTGAGCAAAGGAAGGATCAGGCCCCAGATCAGCAACGTTCCTGGGCACATCCTTTGCACTAGAATTTTTAGCCTTAGTTACCTGATAAAGAGCAAATTAGCAAAATACTCAAGAAGTTCATAAAGGCAAGTGTGAACACTCATTTATGCCTGGCTACAGCCTTTTTTACCCTAGGGATCAGCCTCTGTTTAAAAAAAAAAAAAAGTGTTTGTAGACTCCCTGATCAAAACGAAGGGGAGTGTCTGCATTAGCCAAACATGCCTAACGCCTCAAGAGGTAATCTGTTCACTCAAGGCTAGAGTCACGCACCGACATGCTCTTCCTGGAACAACCCCGTGCCTGCGGCCAGGGGTATGACTGCACCCATCTTCCAAGGCTCAAGGTGCTTCCACATACAAAAAGCGACCAGAAAAAGACAAACACAATAAATACTATATTATGCAGGACAGCGATACACTGCGTGGGGAGTAAAACCTCCTCCAGAGAAGAAATCCACAGATATTTAAAGGAATGAATTGTAAAAACGCAAAAAAGTCAGAGATGGAACTTAAAAATCGTTACCCCATTGAAACTGGTAACAAAACTCACACCGTCACTGGTGGGGGAATACTTCAGGGGCAACCAGGGAGCTTGCATGCTTGTGTCTGCCTCTGCAGCGGGATTTCACCAGCTCTGGCCAAACCAAACTCCCCATTTCTCAGCTTTCACCTGCTGCTGGTAGATTTTAGCGACAGTCACGGAAGCAGTTTAGATCTCATAAACACCAGTCTCAGCGGAGGAAAACTTAAACCTTAGCTTTCCACAGCGCGAGAGTCAATAAAAACATAAGCCTTAAGGTACGCGCTTGCCTCTCTCTCTGGGTTTTCTCCAGCATCGTGGAACGAAGGTAAAATCCTGCAGCGTTTCTCAGTCCCTCACCACACAGCCCTCAGGAACACTGCTGGCAACTGGCTGGTTTTAGACCAAAACCACAAAAGCTCTTTATGCGCATCTCTAAATACAGCATCTTAAGCCACGTAGATGCAAAAAGGGGAAAACAAAATTCAAAAAAAACACACACAAGAATTTCAGCAACTTCCTTGTCAAGAAAGCAAAGCAAAGTCAAAACTAAAACCTACAAATGAAAAAAATAAATAGGAAGAAGAAAAAGGGCTGGCTGGCACCTCCTATAAACACCATCAGCAGGATCATTTGCTCCAAAAATAAATACAGTGTGTCTCTACGCATCTACCTGATGGCAGGCCGACTGCTCCACGGTCCCAACACCAGAGTTGCATACAACCCTCCATTGCCTCGCAGCACAAAATAAAACAGCCACTTGTATTCGCTCAGAGCGAGCGACCAACACGGACTGCAGTGATGGATGTTGTCCCCGGGGGGCTTTGCAGCTCCTTATATCCCCTCCAGCACTAACCAGGGATCTGCGAAGCTTTTCGCCCTCTGCGAGTCGCGCTCCCCAGCTCTGGCCGCAAGCCCGCAGCCAGGCGAGCTGTGCCCAGGCGCCCGCGTCACGTCGGGACCTCATGTCGTGACAGTGCCCAGGATCCCAACCAACGAGGCAGAGAGAATGAAGAAAGGTAGCGCTACCGTCCCCAGGACCTGCACACAGCAGCAGCAACCAACCTCCCAAGCTCTCACGGTTGTCTCATCAGCGCTTTCCAAAATGTTAAGTGACATTTATTAAAGACCAGAAGGCTTAAATAAGAATACTGAAGACTTTTTCCACTGCAAATTGAAGGAGTTTTCCCAAAACACAGGATACACAGATTCCTCCAGCACAGGCTTTGCTGCAGTTTGATTTCTCTGATGATTTTTGAGTCACCTCTGGTCTAACGTTTGGGAATTATGCTTCACACACACAACAGCAACAAGGCTTCAGGAAACATGAATTTCCCTGGCCTGCCTGTTTGTGTCTGTGGACAGCACTTCACATGTCACCAAATCAAAACAAGCTGGCCAGCTTCTGCATGAGGGGGAAACGAGAGGGCAGACGGGTGACCTAGAAACAAAGCCGAGACTTTGGCACGAGCTTGAAACTCTGCGGCAAAGGTAAAAACAAAAAAATAAAATACAAACCCACACGTACCATAACTGCTTTCAAGATGGAGCTTGAAAAGTTTATGAATGGAATTACGTGACATGGTACCTGGGGGGGGGGAAAGAAAACACACACACAGGCTGCACTCGACTGAGAAATCTTTCCAACCAAAAAAAAAGCCATTCCCTTAACCAAAGAGGAGACATTCTTATGCTAGAGAAGAGGAGACACTGTTATTTAGGGTTCCGATATAGGAAAACTATCCCCAAGCAAACGACTAAAGAAACTTCCCAAGAGCACAGATCCGATACCAGACAGCACCCAGCATTCACATACCAGATGATACCATAAAATGCGCGGCAGTAACAGCAAGGGCTTGACGAGCCAGTAGATGCTTTAGGGCTTTTAGCAGAAGATCAGCAACGCTGCAGTCTCACAGCAGTGCTCCAATATAAACTCACTCTGCCAGTTAGTTTTAATTGGTTCAAGGAGCGTGTTAACAAGTTAGCTTTGCTCCAGCAAGTTTTAGGCTTGATCAGGTAACGTCCGTATCAGCGACAAACCGAGGCAGGCTCTGCAGCGCACTCTCTGGCAAAGTTTGACAAGAAAGGCAGTCACATGCCAACAGTCGGTCTGGACTGCGCTCGTACTGGATAACCCATAACCAGCATAAATCATTGTGGACTCCCAGTCTCAGCAAAACCAGCTCCTTGCAACATCAGGCCAGGGAGATCACACAAGCTCGGCAGTAAACACTTACCCCGGAGCTGCAAAGCGCTTCTGCTGCCTGAGCCAGACGCTGCCGCCGATAACCCCCGTACTAAGCGGGGCTGCTGCAGGCCAGGGAGGGGGGCTGCAAAGTAAGCGTGCTGGAAGCTTACAGAGGCCAAAGACTGAGCTATTTAAGAAGGGAGCGAGTACGACAGAGCTGAGACCTGGTCCTATAAAAACGTAGCCGTTGGAGTCATTTTATAGGGTTTTAAAGTATTTTCAGAAGAAAGCCAACTTTCCACTGTTTGCCACAGCTTGTTGGAAGCCTACACATCCAGCGGCATAGAGGAAAGACTCTCCAGCCAGCGCTGCACAGCTAGAGACGCATGCAAATTTTTGGAAAGCTTGGCTTTGAGTGCCATCCTACATGCCTGTTCAGTCTCACAGCATCCCACTGAAATCCAAGGGTTTAGTTCTCCACCTTAGTGTGCTGCGAGGACCAGGTCCCAGCTCCTTACAAGATCACCTAAGCCTTCCTAGTTTTCAATTAGGAAATTCCTAACACGCTGACATGCTCCCCAAGGAGGATGAAACCTGCCCCTCTGGGAGAAAGGGCCTTCTCAGGGACGACGGGATGACCTGCACCAGGGACCTTCCCAAACCTTCTCATCTGCCACCCACAGGCAGACACATTTCTTTAATATTGCTACATCTTTATATGAAAGAAGGCACAAAGACGACCACAAGACAAACCACTCTTCTGCCTGAACACACACATGACAAACTTTAGCCATGCTGCTTAGGATGCTAGTGAAAAGCATTCAGATTATAGCACAGTGCACCAGCCCAGAGCTTGCAGAAAACGGGGTTTAGGAGACGTAAAGGTCCCAAAATTACACAGCAGATAGACGAGCCTCTGGAGTACTTCATCAGCTTACAGCCAGCTCACCGTACAGACAGGGTGAAGCAGGCACAGACCAGTCACTCAGATGATAAGAGTTAAACTCACACATATTTGGACTGAAACTGCATTTCTGGGCACCACCACTCTGTCCAGTGTTACGCCAGAGAAACAATGCTAAATAAAGATTACGCTGAGTGGTATTATGTAAATAATTCTCTTCCACAATGAAAGGATAAACCTAGAGGCTGCTTGGTTAGTTATTAACTCAGGAGCCAGCACCACAGAGAGGAAATCCTGCCGGCTCTCCCTCCCTCGCCCTATGCACTTGGAGCGCTGCAGATGGGCCTGCAGCTATCGGAGACAATACCCGTAACGCCCTGCCTCCCCACGCACCGGCACTCACCCTTGCAGGGCTTCCCGGAGGGAGAAACCGTTTTGGCCCCACAACATCTCCTCCTAGGGCAACCTCACTGCTGCAGCTGTGGCTGGAGTCAGCCCCTTTCCTCCTCCTCCTGCCACCAGCTCCGGATACAGAGGACTCCCTGCCCTGTGACGGGAACACACTCCTCACCACATCCCGCCCCTCGAGGGGAAGGGAAGGTCCTGGCTTCACAGACCGAGCCGGTCCCTGCTGAACTCGCCGGCCAAGCCGCACCGCCCAGGGATGCGGCCATCACTGCCCTGTCTCGCAGAAAGGCAAGGACGGGCGTCCAGCTCGCAGCTGGACTCCCGGGTCTCAGCCAGCTGCAGTCCCTCCAGCAGGGCCACCTATCCAGCACGTGAGGGTCACGACCACTGCTCCATAACTGTAGCCAGCGTTACTTCTGCTTCAGCCACACATAAGGAGCCCTTTGGGCATCAATCGACAGCTCTGCTTCCCTGACCTACTCCCGCCTTGCCTAGGCTGAGCCAGCTTCCAGCTCTGCCCCCACAACCAGCCACACTCTTCTGCTGTCTCATACCTCCAGGGAGCTGTCTGACCCACAACAGCACTGCTCTCATCTCCAGGGCTCAGTCTCTCTCCCGCTGCTCCAGACACCTCTAAACCTGCCTATTTTCCCTTTAAGGAAAAGCCCTCACCCAGCACCTCAGCTCCTGTTATTGCCAAAACTGTTCCCCTCACTAACATCCCCTTCAGCAGCACAACCACAAAACAGTAATTCACTGCTGGCAGCGTAAACGTCCCTCGCCAACAACCTGTCAGAGGCCACATACACCTTGATTTTTCCCCACGCTTTCCAGCCCCTACCATGCTGTCCTCAGCCCTCCTGGAGTTTGCCTTCTTCCGCACAGTTTCTCCTGCCTAAAATAACCTCCACCTTTCTGTCGCTACCTCCCTCCCAACCTTCCTCCAGCCTTGGCTCATGACTGAATGCTTTATGTTTGTCATACAGTTTTAAATCTGTCAGCAATTCATGCATCTGCTGCCTCCTAGGTTTTTAATGCTGTGAACTGTTCTGGGATACAGCCGTGCATAAAACTCTCTATGGAAAATGAAGCTGTATCTTATTTAAAAATGGAAGCAGCTTTGAGATCATTTCTTTCCAAGGTGCTGGGCTGCTTCAAAGACTGGCTGCTTCCCTACAGCTAGCAGAAAAGCAGTGATGCTATCCCTTCTAAAATAAACATTATGGGAGCGGTGATAAGGGGAAATATTTCAGCTGACTAAGAGTAATGTGGGTTCAAATCCAAGCGTAAGCTGATATTGCTTGTAATTTGTTCCCAAGCCAAAAAGCAGACTGGGAGTGAAAAAATGGAAGGCATTAAACAACAAGCAGTGTACTCAGCCACTCTGGAAAACTTCAGCATTTCCACTTATGTTATTATTTTTTTAAATAACCTTCAGTTTCACGGATCATAAAGTTAATTTGGAGTTAACTTCCCTTCTCTGTAACTAGACAAAACTGCTATCCTTTACATTCGTTAATGTTTGTTCAGTGCTCTGGCGCTATAAAGCGCTTGAGAGCACTAACCATTATCAGCATTCTCTGTGCCACCCAGCAGGCACATAACCACGGTGATTACTTTCCTTCATTTCCCCTCTCCTCGTCCCCTCGCGCCCCAGCTCCCAAGTCCTAGCACTTTAGCAGCAATCACGGCCAGTGCTTGCCCTTCCAGCTCCGTCTTTACTGCTCTTCCTCCAGCACCAGCATCAGTCATCCCTCGCCTGCAGGCAGGGCTCCTTTCTGGACATCTCCAGGCCTCCGGGCTTGCTCCCACTGCAGCACAGCTGGAAGAACCGACCCTGGGTAGATTCAAACTGGTGGCCAAACGTCAGCTGATTCCAACCAAGCCTGCACCATCAGAAGCAGGACTGCAGCAATCAGCATCTCCTGACGTGGTTGTGGAGGGGCAAATAGGACGTCTCCCTCCAAGCTTCTCAATTCTTAGACGGCAGAGGTGGCGGCACTGCATCTGCACTGACTGCTCACCAGAAATACCCCCTTCCCAGGCACTCTTGCTATCTTCAGTATGAGATAGCCCACGCCCCAGAGTTTTTAAGCTCACATAGGCAAGTTGTATAGTAGGAAGGGAGAGCTAGAGGCCCTGAGAAGGGAAGTGACAAGTGGGGGGGACAGCAGGACTAGAGATGCAGCCCAGATTTCTCAATTCTCAGTGCAGCCCTGCCACTGCCTCATGTGTGGGTCAGGGTTCACTTCCCACCACTGCCAAATCACTCATTTCCTCTGACTCTGTCCTGCCCTCCTCCCCCCTCCTACCAGATCTCTTCCTCACTTGGACCAGGCTCTTACAGCAAGCTCTTGGCATTTCTGTGCCCTTCTTTCTGGAGCTCTAGCTCCCCTTTTCAATCTTCCTTTTTTTAGGAGGCATTTCGGCTGCAGGCATGTTCGTTAACTGATATGCATTTTCATTTCCTACTACCACCCAAAAATCCAAGCCTCAAGCATTACAGGGTAAGTCAGAGACCTTGACGCCAATGTGCCAGCACAAGCCCATCCACAAATGGTAATTCTCCACCACTGTATTTGATACTTCGATACATAACAAAGGCCCTCCAAAGCCATGCAGGAGCCTGTGTCGCAGCATCCTAGATGAGAATCCACGACCTCGTGACACCCAAATCCTTAAGTGGCTGCAAAAGCCTCAGACGCTAATCACCAAGGCGACTGGGTGCTGCTGTGCATCATTTCTAGTTCCATTAGAGCCGACCCCGCTCTCCACTGAAATCTCTCTGTTAAGACTGAAGTGAGTTACAATCCACACAAACGCAGCTATGCAAAGATAACAGTCCCTGCAAGCACACGCTGCCCTGGGTTTCCATCCTCCGGTAGTCCTGCATACAGCCCACCGCCCGCGTTCGCAGGGATCATTGCTCACAGGCGCAAGCCCAGCAGGCAGTCGGTACGTTACCGTTGAGAGCAGCAAGGCCTTGCACCGAGCGCACAGAGCACCCATGGGGAAAGAGAGCGTCTTCACCAGCTCTTCAGCAGACTCACTCTGACACATTGAACTTGACGTAACCTCTCTGGCCTTAATTTTCAGATGTGTTTACTGACTTGGTCAGAATGAGACATCAGGTGAGGTAGGGGGAGTACTGCACCCAAGCACAGGCCCTCTCAAACCCAGACCCCTTCACAATTGCTCAAATCAGCCGCTCAAAATCTACTTCTGAAAATTTACCTTTTCTCCTACCCTTAACTCATCTAAGAGCTAGGGAGACCACAATTATCTTCATTCCCAAAGAGCTGTGAAGATGACTAAATATCTCAGATAGGTAAGTTAGGGTTGACTTTGCACAGGCTTCTCTCACAACGAGCTAACTGCAAACAGATCTGCATTTCAGTCGAGGGAGGTTTCCTGGTCACTAACAACCACAACCAGCAGCAAGAGGAACACCAGAAGGCATCAAGGAGGCATATGTTTTACAAGATGTCACATGAAGACATCTTTGAGGACCCAGTTCCAGCCAGTACAGCCCAGAGAGCTGCTCTGCAGATGAGACGAGTAGCTCTACCAGCGTGCAGCAGTCAGCACAACTGCATGCATGCCTCCCTCACCAACCACAAGGAAACTGCCTTCAACAGACTGGATCTTCAAATTACAAGCCACAAACAAGACCTGAACGAAAAACCTCTTTGGATTTAGCACAGGATGGCTCCAGGGACTGGTACAACCTCCATTCTAGGCAACTTGGTTCAAATCCAACCACAGCCATTAGCAAATGAAAGGTATTGCCAAGTAGCAGCTGCTTGGTGGCTTGTGTGAAATAAGTTTATGGTTTCAGTCCAGATCCCATCAGGAAAAAAATGCCAGTCACCTCCCTGGCACTCAAAGGTGTGAAGCGAGAGGCATCCTCCCACTTCTGCAGCACCCACGCAGCCCGGTGCAGGAGGCGGTCCTGCATGGGCCTCCTAAGGAGCTCCACAGAGAAGCAGGCCCCGAACTCCAGAGGGGTTTCAGAACCAGGTAGGCTTTACAGCTTGGCAGAAACACACCCTGAAATAGCAGAAACCACCACCCACATAAAGCCAGAAGAACAAAGTATCAGTGTTTGCCTACCCCAGACATGTGCCAGCCCCATCTCCACTCACACCAAAAATAGCTTCTACTTTTTCCCTTTTGGCAATAACAAACTAGGGTTTGAGTGCATTTGCTTTCAATAAGCTAAACGCATCTTGCAAGAGTCTCTCTCATACTGAAACTTACTCAATTGAAAGTTATAAAATACTGTTGCATGCAGAACTTCCCTCCCATACAGCATCTTGGGACTCAGTCTCAAAACTCTCTGCAAACATTGTTTACCACAATCCCTGTGGAAGGCATGGCTTCAGTGCCCCGTGGAGCCGAGCAGCCACACAGGAGGCTGAGCTAAGTCCCAAAACTACAAACGGGTTAGCAATAAAATTCAGAGAATTAAGCATGACTTCACTAAAGCTAGGAGTTTTGCCACCAATTTCTTAGAAATAAAAACACTAATCCAGTGGTCTCAACTCACATTCCTTCCCTTTATGAATTAGTCTTTTATCAAACCCTTATCTCTAAAACCCACAGCAAACTGAAACATGCGAATGACTTATCCTAGCTGATACAAACCCTACGCTAAACGCAAAACTCACCCCACGCAGCCAAGGATACACGCGGAACAACATTGCATCCACCAGAGTCAGATTAAAACTACAGGATTCAGCAAAACCTCGGACTTTTCAGGCATTTGGAGGATACCGAGGGAGAGGTTACAGAAAGAGTTCAAATCATAAATGCACATGAAGCAGAAGGGCGGTGTTAGGAAGAAAAAAAAAAAAAATCATTGCACAGATCACCTCCAGCAGCACTGTCCTCCGGGGCAAATTCTTGAGCTGACCCAGAGCAGAGAGGTCAGGGAGCAGCCCCAGCCTCCAGCGCCGCCAGCAGCACGGCGCGCATGCAGGGACGTCCGCCCAGTTCAAAGCGGCGCAGAGAAGGACGGGTCAACGCAGCCCCTGGCCCCAGGCAGCGCAGGCCCCAGGAGGGCCAGGGCCGAGCCCAGTTTTGCTGCTTCAGTGGCTCTGGCAGGAGCCCACAGGGCAGGCAGCTGCCCGCAGCCGCTGCAGCCTGCGCTTTGTGCATCGTCAGGGCACGGGTGCAGGAGAAAGGGCAACGGGAGAAGAAGGAACAGGAAATTAGTACGAATCAACAGAAAAAGCAATCACTCCAGAGACTGCAGCTGGGGAGAGAAGCATGCACTTGTTGCCTGCAGACACCAGCAGACTAGCCCTGTTTACCCACCATAAATATTTACAAATCGACCACTAAACGCCGCATCTCCAGATAAGTAAGCTCAGTAGTTCTTATCTCCCCCTGTACAGGAGCCGCCGGCTGCAGCTAGGACCTCAGCCCTCTCCCTTACATACCTATTGCACATTTTCAGGGCATCAGGGCAAGACTTTGCTAGGGCTAGATTTCCCGTTTGGTGATGAACGGCATCTTTGATACAGATTCATTTCTCTGGGCTCTCACATAAGCATGAAATCACCGGCTTCAAACATGCATGTCGGGCATAAGCAGCAAAATAAAGCAGAATCGAACAGGGGGAAAAAACAAAAATGCAACGCATTGAGCGGTGCCACCAGCCCTTGCAAAGAGATGCACCCTCCATCCCCCCAACTCCGCAGACAGAGGGGGCCCTGCCGGTCTGCAAACCGCACGGACCCCCTTAAGAGCCCTCAAAAGCCACTGCTCCCCCCCACGCTCCCAACTGCTGCTCCCCGCCAGGCAGATCACTCACAGCCATTTGGGGGAAGGAATTACAGGGAGTACTTTCCCTTCAGGGGAGGGGAAAAAAAAGAAAAATACAGCAAAAAAAAAAAAAAAGAAAAGTTTCCTCCGTGCTCAGCAGCTCCCGGCACACATTTTCATGTTTACGTAACAGCGGCTGGCTCGCAGGCATACCTGCCCGGCAAGGGGCAGCCGCAGCCCCCCGCCCGGGCCGCCTGCAAGCGCGGCGAGCAGCGCCCTGCGCCGCATCCTCACCCCGGGGGCAGCGCCCCCCCCGACCCCCAGCACAGACCCAGACACGACGCATAGGTGGAGGGCCCAGGGCGCCGCCGCTCCGCGCACGCACCTCCGCGACGCGGCGCGGACAAGTTGCACTGCGGGGGCCGAGCCGCCCCCCGCCCTCGCCCCACTGCGGGGGCTATGGGGGGCGGGGGGGGTTATGGGGGGCAAGGAGCGCCGGCGGGTGGGTATATGGGGCACAGAGCGCGGGGAGGGGGGCCGGCGGCGCTATGGGGGGCATGGAAGCTATAGGGAGCTGGGGGGGAGGCATGCAGCGGGGGGGGGGGGGAGCCAGGGGCGCTATGAGGCTCAGGGGGGCATGGAGCGGGGGGGGGGCGCTATAGGGAGCGGGGGGAGAGGCATGGAGCGGGGGGGGGGGGGAGCCGGGGCACTATAGGGAGCAGGGGGGGGGCCGGGGACATGGAGCAAGGGATCTGGGGGCGCTATAGGGAGCGGGGGGGGGCGGGGGCGCTATAGGGCGCCGGGGGGCATGGAGCGGGGGGGGGCGGGGGCGCTATGAGGCTCAGGGGGGCATGGAGCGGGGGGGAGCGCTATAGGGAGCGGGGGGAGAGGCATGGAGCGGGGGGGGGGGGGGAGCCGGGGCACTATAGGGAGCAAGGGGGGGGCCGGGGACATGGAGCAAGGGATCTGGGGGCGCTATAGGGAGCGGGGGCGCTATGGGGTGCAGGGGGGCATGGAGCGGGGGGGGCCGGGGGCGCTATGGGGTGCAGGGGGGCATGGAGTGGGGGGGGGGGCCGGGGGCGCTATGGGGTGCAGGGGGGCATGGAGCGGGGGGGGGGCCGGGGGCGCTATGGGGTGCAGGGGGGCATGGAGGGGGGGGCGGGAGCGCTATGGGGTGCAGAGCAGGGGAGCTGTGGGGGGGGCCGGGGGCGCTATGGGGTGCAGGGGGGCATGGAGGGAGGAGTATGGAGCGGGGGGGGGGCCGGGGGCGCTATGGGGTGCAGGGGGGCATGGAGGGAGGAGTATGGAGCGGGGGGGGGCCGGGGGCGCTATGGGGTGCAGGGGGGCATGGAGGGGGGGGCGGGAGCGCTATGGGGTGCAGAGCAGGGGAGCTGGGGGCGCTCCGAGACGCAGAGCAGGGGTGGCCGGTGCCCGCCCCCCCCGGGTCCTGCCCCCCCCCGCCCCGGCGCAGCCCCCCTTCCTTACCTAACGGCGGCGCCGGCCGCCTTCCCCCATCGCCGCCGCTTCCCAGCTCCGCTCCCGTCCTCTCGCGGCGCGGCCGGGCCCGGGGGCCGCTCCGGGGAAGGGGGGGGGGGGGGCTCGGCGGGCAGCGCGCCCCCTCCCTCGCCGCCGTGTTTATAAATCCAGAGCCGCGGGGCAACCGCCCCCGGAAACGGCCGCACCGCACCGCGCCGCCGTGCGCCGGGCCGGGCCGGGCCGCCCCTGCGCCGCAGCCCCGGCCAGCAGCGCCCTGCCCTGCCCTGCCCTGCCCTGCCTCGGCGCGGCGCGGCGGGCGGCGGCGGTCCCTCAGGCCGCCCCACAGCCGCCCCGGCCGGCCGGGCGGGGCGGGGCGCGGCGCCGCGCGCCAGCGGGGCGGGGCCGAGCCGGGCGGGGCGGGGCGGGGCCGCCCGCCGCCTTAAAGGGGCCGCGCCCGCACCCCCGTGCGCAGCGCCGAGCACCCGGCGTCCGGCCGCCGGCTCCGGGCCGGGCGTCCGCGGTGGTCTCGGGGCCCAGCGCTCGGCAGGGCTGGTGCTGCTACCTGTGCTGGTGCCATCTATACTGGTGTCACCGCCTATACTGGTGTCACCGTTAGTGCCACCATCTATACTGGTGTCACCGCCTATACTGGTGTCACCGTTAGTGCCACCATCTATACTGGTGTCACCACCTATACTGGCGGCACTGTTAGTGCCACCATCTATACTGGTGCTGCTGCCTGTACTGGCGTCACTGCCATCTATACTGGTGCCACTGTCTATACTAGTGGCACCAGCTAGTGCCACCATCTATACTGCTGCTGCTGCCTATACTGGTGTCAGTGTTTGTGCCACCACCTGTACTGGTGCCACTGCCTGTACTGGGATCACCATTAGTGCCACCATCTATACTGGTGCCACTGCCTGTACTGGAGTCACCAGCTAGTGCCACCATCTATACTGGTGCCACTGCCTGTACTGGGATCACCATTAGTGCCACCATCTATACTGGTGCCACTGCCTGTACTGGAGTCACCAGCTAGTGCCACCATCTATACTGGTGCCACTGACTGTACTGGAGTCACCAGCTAGTGCCACCATCTATACTGGTGCCACTGACTGTACTGGAGTCACCAGCTGGTGCCACCATCTATACTGGTGCCACTGACTGTACTGGAGTCACCAGCTGGTGCCACCATCTATACTGGTGCCACTGACTGTACTGGAGTCACCAGCTAGTGCCACCATCTATACTGGTGCCACTGACTGTACTGGAGTCACCAGCTAGTGCCACCAACAATACTGGTGCCACTGCTTGTACTGGTGGCACCGTTAGTGCCACCATCTGTACTGGTGCTGCTGCCTATACTGGTGTCAGTGTTAATGCCACCATCTGTACTGGTGCCACTGCCTGTACTGGAGTCACTAGCTAGTGCCACCATCTATACCGGTGTCACCAGCTCTACTGGTGTTGCTGGCTGTGTTGGTGCCATCAGCTACATTACTGCCACCATCTATTTTGGTGTCACCAGCCGCACTAGTGCCACCAGTTTTATTGCCATTAGCAGCTGTACTGGTGCCATCAGCTACATTCATGTCACTGGCCCTCCTGGTATCACCAGCCACACTGGTGCCACCGGCTATATTCATGTCACTGGTTACGTTGGTGTTACCAGCTAGTGACACCTATGTTGGTGTCACTGGCTCTACTGGTGCTATCAACCACACTGGTGTCACCTGCTCCACTGGTGCCACCCACTCTATTGCTGTCACTGGCTATACTGGTGTCACCAGCCAGTGCCACCGGCTATGTTGGCAGCACTGGTCATACTGGTGTCATCAACTACACTGGCGTCCCAGGAGGTCGCCGCTTCGTTCATTTGGCCGGTTTTTCCCTATTCGCTCGCGCCCTTTGCGGGCGGCTTCCCGAGCGCCCCGCAGCCGCCGTCACGCCCGTCGCCCGCCGCTGGCCACGTCTGCCCGGCCAGCCGCAAACCGGCGCGCGGAGACTGCGGCCCAAAAAGGGGGAAACGGGGCGACGGCTCCGCCGACAAAGTCGTCGCTCCGCCGACCCCGCCGGCCGCACGGTCCGCGCGGGGCCCAGCGTCGCTTGACGAACGCAAGGCGAGTCCCGGACCGGGGCAAAAAGCCTCAAGACATCAATTTTCCAGCAGCGAGGAGCCAGCGTTTCAGGCTCCCGTGACCTTCGATCAACGGGAAAATCAAACGGATTTAAATAAAACCCTTGGGGTGGAGCGCGCCTTGCAGCGGCGCTGAACGTCCTGCCCGGCCACGCGTGGACATGTAGCCCGGGGTCCTGCACTCCAGGCGGCCACTCGCTTATAAAAGCGTGCTTTTCGTAGTGGCACTGCTTTCACGATAACGGGGCTGACTTCCCGCGGCACGCACAGCGCCCGCGGCGGGCGCCCGCCGCGGCAAAAGCGCCCGCCGGCAGCGCCGAGGGGCCCCGGGGCGCGCCGTGCCGGCAGCCCGAGGTTGGCACCGCCGCCCCGAGCGACGCCGGGCGGCTTAGCGCCAAAAAAACCCGGCAAACGCCGCCGGGAGCTGCTGCGACTTGCTCCTGCGTGCGCGGGTACGGGAGCAACGCGGTGGGACTTGAGCGGTACAAAGGGCTCGTTGCCGGGCTGGATTGCACCTAGGGCAAACGGCGCCGGCACTGAAAAACAGTTGAAACGAAGATCTCCTCCGCCTTCCTGCCCCGTCCCGTCCCGCCGCGGCGACCTCCTCCTCCGGCGCCGGCTGGGCGTCGCGGCAGCCACGGCCCCCGAGGCGGCCCTGCTCCCCGGGGCCGAGCGGCCCGCGGTGCGTGCGACCGCGGCAGCGCTTGCCGGAACGACCCCCCGCACCGGAGACCCCGCTCTGCCTTCCCCTTTCCCTAACTTTTCTCCTGCCCTTCCCGGGACCGTCAGCCGTCCCCGCCGGGCCTGGGCGCCGAGCCCTTGGAGCACGAGCGCTTGCGCCGCCCGCCCCCTCCCAGGACGGCCACGTCTCAGCGACACCCGCAGCGCATCACCCGCCCGGGCGCGCATCGCCGCCGAGAGCTCCCGCGGGGAAGCCGGGGTCCCCGCCGGGCCGTTCGGCGGCGAAACCCCTGTCGTTTGGGGCCGAGCTAGCGCGCGCGCGTGTGACGTTGCGCTACGACTGCAAAGTTTCTTGCCCAGCGAGACAGAAAAGAAACAAGAAACAAAAAAACCCCAACGTCTCTCCCCGGGCCGCAGCGCGCTTCCTTTTCAGTGCCAAATAAAGATGTCTCTTACGGGCAGCAGACGGAGAAATAGCTGCAAAGAGCGGAAGGGGAGAGCGACGGTTAAGACGGTTCAGCAGAAGCGCCGCTCCCCCTCGCCTTCCCCCCCCCCGCAGCAGGAGCGCCGCGGTGGGTGCGCGTGGGAACCGCGCGGGCCGCGCGGCGCTGCGGCCCCAGCACCCGCCGCGCGGGGCCTCCCCGGGAGCGCGCCGCCGCGCCGGGCGCCGCGCAGCCCCGACCGCTCTCGGCTGCCGCAGCGCACACCCCCCCGGCGCCACAGCCCGCGCTTGGCTCGAAAGCCTCGCGCTCCCCAGACCCTCTAATCACTGTTACGCAGCAAAAAAGCTTCGCGTTTGTGTGCCGAAGCGCGAGGGTTTTGCACCGCTGGCAGGCTGACGCGCTCACAAGGTGCTTTTGCGGGCGGGGGGGGACCGTTGCACCTAGCTTCGGGATCCCCGCGGGAGTCAGCCTCGCCTTGCAATGCTTCTACGTTAAACTTCCCCGCTCCCCAGCAAAAAGGCAAGAAATTGGGTTCACCTAAATTCCTCCCGGAAACGAAGCGAGATGCGAAACGGGAGCCGCCCTGGCTTTGAAACCCGGCTCCCAAGCTCAGCAACCCCGCTGGCTGCTCGGCCGCCGCCGGCTCCGGTCTTGCCCAGGCCGCAGGATCGGAGGCGTTCGGGCATGCACGAGACGCGCGAGGCGTTTCACGGCTTTAGGCACCGCCAGGGCGGCAGGATCGGGACGGCGAGGCTGGAGCCGGGTGCCGACGGCCAGCCGTGGCCGGCACCCCCGGTCCCGCGCGCGGGGCGCTCGGACCCCCCGACATCGCGCTGCTGGGGCGGCTCCCAGGATTCGTCACTGGTCTTTGCCTCCGAAGCGAATTGCCACAGCTTTATTAAATCAATATTAATTCATAAGCTTTAGCACGCAATTAAAGTTATCTCGCATGCGAAACTACCCACCTCTTCAAATCTCCGATCTGACAGGGTTATAATTAGCTTATTGCTGGCCATACATCTGCTAATAACTTCTCCTTTAGCCCTGCGAAGTGAATTAAGGCGTGCTAATAAACCGTGGCTGTTAATCCATTTATGTGTCTGACACTTTTGTCCAGGCACCAAACTTAAAAGATTCATTAAAAAAAAAAAGGGGGGGGGGGGGAGATTTCGCCTACCCTCCCTCCCAGTCCCTGCTGCCTGGCAGCCTCAGGACGGAAAACAAGGACAGGTCATAGCTCCCGTAACGGGCCCAAAGGGCAGCAAAGCGGGAGGGCTCCCGGGGGAGGCCGGGGGGGCCGCGCTGCTGGGAGGGAGGGGGGCGGCGGGGGGACCTGGGGCGGCCGGAGACGGCTGGGCACCTCCGGGCCATCCCGGCCGGCGCGCGGCCGGGCCCCCGCGGCGGAGCCTCCGCAGCTCCCTCCGAGTCGGAAATGTGGTTGAGTCTCACGGGCGAATAATTGATGATGCTTACTGTAATGAGAAACTAAAAAACACGTTCACTTCTGCTTTCATCATATTTCCGGCTACGAGTGAAACAGTAGAAAACGCGGAGGGCTTCCCGCAGCCGCCCCAAACGCCCGAGTCCGAAACTGGTCGCCGGGCCGCTTGCAGCCGCCGGGTCGAGCTTCCCGCTGCTCTCTCCGCCGCCGGCTTTCTTCCTTCGGCACGGCAGAAACCTGCGGCGCGCTTAGCAATAACACGGCTGCCTCTTCCTCCGCCGAGCCGGCCCGGCCGCGCTGCACCCAGGCCGGCGACAAGGGCCTCGGACCTCAGCGGCCTCGCGGCGGCGTTTCGGGACGATGGCCCGCGGGCCGTCCGCGCCGGGGCCGCCGGCACCGCTCTCCCAGCGCTCGGTTTGAAGCCCCCGAAACCTGGTTTCGTGGCCAGGGAGGGTGGTGCGGGTCGAGGCCGACCCGGCGGCGCAGCCTCCGTCCCCCCGCTCCGTTTCCCACGGTGGCCTTCGGGGACCTGACGGGACCCCGGAGCAGCAATCGCTGCGGAGGAGGAGGAGGAGGAGCCACCGGCCGTGCCCGGCCGCCCCCGGTCTGCGTCTGGTTGTCTCCGCAGACCTCAGCGGCAGCAGCGAAGCGGCGCAGAGGCCCCGGCCGGCTGCAGAGGCGGAGGCCGCCCCGCTTCGCCCCGCCAGCGCCGTCCCCGGCCGGGCCGGAGGAAACGAAGAGTTCGGGACAGCGCGTTCGTGCAAACGCTACTCGCCCTGCCTCCCGGAGACGCGGTGCTTTGCTCTGGCTCTGGCCCCGCGCTCAGCGCCGCGCTGCCCCGACGAGGGCTCCTCAGCTGCGTTTACCGGAAGGGCCGATTCTCCAGCGAGCGAGACGCAGCGTCGGAAACGCTGAGCCGCCTCGCCCGCGTCTAACGGCGCGAGAGCCCGCTGCCTCTCGCCCGGCCCCGCTGCGCAGCCCGCTGCTCTGCCCCGCCGGGGCCGAGGGCGGGAGGCTGTCCTGGCCGGCACCTCCGCCAGACCCCGTCCTCGTCCCCTAACTACGTCTAGGGGCCGGGACGGACACGTTCAGAAAGTAGCTACACCCGCTCGTGGAGAAGACAGCCCCACCGCAGGGGCCACCGCGCGCGCTCTGGGAACAAGGCGCCCACGAGGCCCGGCTCGCCCGCCTAGGAGGACCTCTTAAAGACGAGCCTTAAGGACCAGCTTCAATACGCGAACTGCTGAATTAGCCGCTGAAGCTCTCCGGAGGAGCGCTCGTACACTTCCTACCGGTGGAAGTCACGGCGCGGACGGCAAACCGGCGCGTCGAACGTTGGCCCCGCGAAGGCGCCGGGGCTGGTGGTCACCGGCAAGAGGCCGCGTAGCTGCCAGGCTGCAGCTGCGCTCGGGCTTCCACCTCGGAAACGGGGGTCGGGGGCTTGGGGGGGGGGGGGGAGGCTCTCCCACCGCAGCCGGGCAAGCTCGGCCCCGGCGCGGCCGCCCGCCCGAACGCCGCTGGAGCCGCCGCCGAGGCTCTGGGCAGCCCGGGGAGGGACAGAGGAGCTGTGACGGAGGGGCGCGCTCTGCTCGGACGCCCGCTCGGCTCCGTACGAGCAGAGGGTAAAGAGCTACTTATGCTGGAACATAAAAGCTCAGAGACGGCGGAAGGCTATAAATAGGGCGCATAAACTTTCAACTGACAAGGCTCTGATTTGGTTATTGCAAAAAAAGAGCAAGGGGGAGAGAGAGAGAGAGAAAGCGCCCGATGGAGCTGACAGAGAGGGGAAGGCATGCAGACCGCAGGCTTGTTCTTCTCCGTAACGCACTTCTTATAAGGCAGATGTAGTTAGAGCTATTACTTTAGCTTCAAATGAATGAAAGGAAGGAGAATAAATCTGCCTTTGTGCGAGCCTGCCTGCAAACAGCATCTCCCTCTAGCAAACCTGCAACTGCGTTTGCATGAGACATTCGTTAGAATAAATGCAATTTCAGAAGAAAAAGCAGTTCACACCGACGGAAAGGGAAGGCTGCTGGTGTGAGCGGCAACCAGCAGAGGAGGAGGAGGAAACAAAACCGCCGTAGCTCGCCGGGGGCGAAGCTCGTGACACGGGCAGGGCGCTCCTGGGGCTGCCGAAAGGATGCGCCTCCCGCGCACGGTTCGTCCTCAGCCCCCGGCGCCACGTGTCGCAATCGCCACCAAAACGGTGGCAGTCCCGCCAGGTCAGCCAGGCCCATTTCACCCGTTTTCCCACCTTCTGTCCCCACAGGAGGGTGCAACGAAACGAAGGTTTCCTAAGGAAAGGCCGGTGCGTGCAGGACACGTGGGAGGAAGCGCTCTGCCTCGGGCGTGAGCGGTCGCGCCGTGACACCGGCTTCGGGACAAAACCCCGAGGTTTGTCCCGCGGCCGTGCAGCCCGAGGCACGGCGGCGTCAGCGCTCCCGCGGACGCTAACGCGTTAGCAGCCAGAAGAGGATCTCTTCTTCTTTTTGAGCTGGTTGAAAAAGAAAAGCACCTTCAGCAAAGTTTTTGATTTTCCGGCTTATAAAACAACTTTCCCAAGGTACTGCAAATTCTTGTTCTCTTTCTCTCCTTTTAAAACAAATGAGGCCTGGGGTTTTTTTCCTTCTCCCGGAGCATTTCATCACGCCGCTCTCATCGTGGCCCCGCAGCCTCGCCAGCCCCCGGCCGCCAGGGTCGCGCCACAAAACTCGTCCGCGCGGCGGCTCGTCGAGGCCGCGGCATTTGTGCCCCTCGGGAAGTAACGCGGCTACAAGCGCCAGCGAGAACCAAACTTGCCACCTTCTGCTCCGAGATGTCCAAATCGCCCGCGGGAAAACTACAGCGGACCAAAGCGGTCGAGGACAGTCCAGCATCGGCGGCACGGGATCCCGGCTGCTGTCGCGCAGCTACGCCGCCGGCTGGGGAGCACGCGGGGCCCTGAAGCCCCCTGTGCCACCGCGGCGCTACGTGGCGGCCACCACCGCACAGGGTACCACCGCACGGGCTACCACCGCACGGGCTACCGCTGCAGCAGGCAGCGGTGGGGCAACGCAAAGCCTCTGCCTGCCCGGGCTGGAGCAACCCCCCGAAAGCAGCTCCGCCGCGGGAACGGTCCTTGGCGAGGGGTTGCCCTTTCTGCTGGCCAACACGCCACCTAAGGAAGAGGGCAGGAAAACCTCCTGCAAAGTGCCCCTCTGCTTTCTTCTCTTATTATTATTTTGGATATTATTCCCGTCGAATTTATAGGAGCGACTGCCTGGGAAAATGACTTTACCTCTGGTTCCTTCATAAATTTTTAATAGGGCAGAAACAGAACCAAAAGGGATTTAAAAAAAAAAAAAAAAAACGGCGTTAGCGTCAAACTCTGGCTCTGTTCATAATTAATTATACTTTCAGGGGGAGGGGGGGAAAAGAGGAAACATAATTACAAGCTTCTAGTGAGAACATTCATTATCATGCTAATGCAGAAATCAGCAGCGCTGCGGCCGCCTGCGCGCGCGCGCCCGCTCTAATTACCCTGCAGCGATGCGTGTCACTCGCGCGCGCCTCCGCGCTGCGCGGGCTTTCCGAGTCAAAGCGAAAAAGGAGCAGCCGAACCGCAGCCCGGGTCGCGTGCTGCTCCCCGACCGCGCGAGGGGCTCCCCAGCGCCGGCTGCCCCGAGGCACGAACCCCGGCAGCCCCCCGCGCCGGGCTGGCGACGGCTGCAAAGCACCCGTGGGAAAAAGTCGCTGGGAACAGGGGAGAGACGTTTTCCTCGGCGTTACGACCCAAACGAAAGGGCACGGGGGTGCCTGGACGGGTCGGGCGCGCGGCCCAGCTCGGGGCACGTCTGGCTCGCGCTCGAAGCCCCCGGCGACAGCTGGGAGCAAACCCACAGCTCAGTCCCAGACATGCTTACAGACACGAGTTGTCTTAATTATATTAAACCTGCGTTAGACATCTGCCCAATCTGAGCGTTTCTGTGCAATAATTAAACCGATCTCCCATTATGTCCCGAGCTGCTGCCCGAACGTCCTACTTTTGCACGGAGGAGCCCCGCGTTTCTCCAGCGATAAACCCGCCCTGGCAAACGGCTCTGTGCTTCCACCTCGCCCTTCAGCGGGGCGCCGTGGCTCCCGCGCACCCCCTCACCTGCCCGCCACGGCTCTGCGCCGCCAGACCCACCGCTCTTACGGCCGCGGAGTAACCGGGCCCCAGGGCTGCGGCCCACCACCCTACGCTGCCGTCACCGCAGCCGCCCGGCGGCCGCCGCCGCCGCCGAAACGCCCGAGGCCAGGAGCAGCCGGCGGCGCACGACGGGGTTAAGGACAGGGACCGGATGGAGCTGCGCCTTGGGGCAGTGCCGTCCCCGATTCAGTAGTCCTCCGCTCGGGGTGAAGGACAGCGATAAGGAAAGCAACATCACTGCTTCCCTCGCTCGGGGAGGGGGGAAAGCAACGGGCTCTTGTAGAAAACTGGAAGGAGCAAAACCGGAGCCCAGCGGTGAAGGATACCGCGGGGCAGGATTCGCTGGGTCCCTGCCGTGGAGGAGGACGTCAAGGCACTAAGAGCAAAGAAAGCCTCCAGCCACAGGAAGGAGCAGTGCACCGGGGCCAGCGAGTGGCGGCGGGTCAGGATTTCCAGGTGTGACCTGCCACCAGGACTGAACCCGTCTCACCCGCGAGTCCAGAGTCCTCGGCATCTCTGGCAGAGCTTTGCCGCGGCCTTGCCCGTGGCAGATCTAGGGCAAAATCGCCCATGATAGGTGCTAATAAAGAAAAACTCCTGCCAGCGAAGAGGGAGCCACCAAACTAAGGAGATCATTGGAAACTCATGCCCAAGGCTTCCTGCGCGCACCGCGCCGTCCTCGGGGGCGAGAGCCCGGCACCCGGCACCACCGGCAGCGGGAGCCGTATCTGCAGGAGCAACGCGGGGGACATGCAGCCCGCGAGCCCCACCGGGAGGGCAGGGGAGCAAACAGCGGACGCCGAGCCCCACGGCGGGCTCTGGTGGGATCTGCTGGTGGGCCGGTATCCCTCCTGGAAGACCGGGCACCTCGTTCCTGTCCGGTTCTGGTACGTAGGGAAGAATCTGGGAAATATTTGCTGGACATCTCAGGTCGCGAGTCACAACACTTCGGTAAAGTTGCTCAAAAAGGCTGACAAAAACCTTCTTGGAAAAAGTGGCCCCCTGCTTGTGGTTGCTCCTCTCGCCCTCAGTCCGAGAGCCATCGAGGGGTCATTACTGCCCTAAACAGCAGCAGTTGCTTCGGCACCCGTGAGCACAAGCTGGTTACGTTTCCACTGCCCAACTTTCCTCAGCGCAAAAGTAGCTGCTGGCCGAGAGCATGAATTTTAAGCGGGAAGGCGTTAACAAAACTGGGAATTGTTTGAGGACGTCCCAGACGAAGAGCACGAAAAGCCGCGGTTCTGCCGACGTGATAAAAGTTGCCCTGGCCAAACGCCACGCCGGTTCAGAGCCGCCGCGTCGCCCTGCGTACACAGGATGGGAGCAAGGGAAAGCAGATGCTGAGAGTCCTGAGGACAAGATTAGAGGCTCTTTTTTCATAAAGAAAGAAAAAAAAACGGGCTGTCTCGGTGGGCTGACGCCCCTCTGCCTCTTCTGCCAGCGACGGTGCTGCGGATGATCGGAGAGTCTGGAGCGTAATCGCTCGGCGGAGCCCGCCAGCTGCTCCGCTGCTTTAAAAATATCCCCCATCCCTGGCGTGCCGGTTCCCCAATTTTCCTCCAAAAAATTGTGTTAGGGAGGCGGAGGCCAAGACCTGCAGTGTGCGCGGCGGCGGGCAGGGGCGCGCTGCCGCCTGGCCCGGGCCTGCCAAGGAGCTCTCGCAAATTCTTTACAGAAAATAAAGGGCAAAAGGGAAAATTTGGCCGTCTATATAATCCTGGGCAAACGGCCGGATTTCCGACGCCGGCGGGGCTTGCACCTGCTTATTTCTGAGGTCCGGGGTGCAAGCGTCCCAACCACCAGCTCCGTATCGTACCCGGACGCCGCTGCACCTCGCGGGCGCTTTCCCAAGCTAGAAAGCAGATTTTCGGTTTTACGCGACCGTCTAAAACGAGTTATCGCACAAGGGAAAGAAAAAAACCCAGCCGTCCCCCCCCCGCCCTGTCCCGCAAGCCCTTCCTCCCCCGCCGCATGGCAGATAAAAGGGCCTCACTGTTCCTCCAAACCGATGCAGCGAGAGCCAAATTCCCTGAAAGAAAACAGATGACCCCTTGTTCTGGGAATAGCTACAATCCCTCCCTTCAACTTTATCGCTGATTGAACCCGGCCCAAACGCAAAGTAATAAGCCGTGACACGAGCATCCGCCGGCGGCGCGGCCCCGGCAGCGCAGGGAGGGAGCAGGCTCCCGGGGGGCCGGCGGCCCCTTCCCGCACCCGCGCGCGCCCGGGCTGACCGCCCGGCTGCCGGGCGCTTGTAATCGCGTTGTCATTAAGGTGCCGGCCCGCGGGAGGGCTGCGGGGGGATCTCTCCGGGGAGCGAAGCAGCCTCTGGCGCGGTTTTTCACTTCGGCGATAGCCAGCCTGGGGCTCCCCGGCTTCGCAAAGGCGGTGGAAGTATTTAGGTTTCCACCGAGAAAACCAGCAGCGAACAGCGTGCGGGGAGCTTCAGTCGAATGGACCGTAACCATCAGGAGCCTTTGAAGCCCCGGGCTGAGCGTCGGGGGAAGGCTGATGCCCGGCCCTCGTGCCCCCTTAAAAACATCCCCCTTTGAACCATACATAAATTAGGCACATTTTCCCTGAAGCAAACAACTTCCCTATGGCCTGGGGCAACCTGTAAAATGCTCTGCCCCGCAAGGGCGTTTGGTGGTGTCATCCTGGAGGTGCAGGAGACACGGCCCGGCGATGGGCTCGGCGGCCGCGCAGAGACCCCCTCGGGCGAGGGAGCTTAACCTTCGAGTCCCCGTTCCCTTATTCCAGAACATAAAGCAATTTATTATTCGTTACCGCCTTAGAACAAAGGGCGTTCTGCATGTATTCAGTGTGATGTGATGGGGATCGTAATTTTTTCCCAGGATCCTTGATATGACTCAGGGTGGCCCATAAACCGGCGGGTTGGGCTGCAGCGGGCTCTGCCCCTGCCTGCGGCCAGGGAACCGAGTCCCTTTGACCGGAAATGCCCAACCTGGGCCAAAACCGTGCTCTGCCCATGCTACACCCATCCGCGGGGCAGGGACGAGGTCCGTCCCAGCGGAAAGGTCCGTCCGCAGCATTCCCGCGCCGCCGCTGAGACAGCCCGGCCGCTAGCAGAGCCGCCCGATGGGAGGGGGTCTTCTCCATGCAGCTCTGCTGCAACTGCCTCCGCGCTTTAGCGAATTAATTCATTAACCCCCTCGGATGCTATTTGCTGAACACGGAAGCAGATCTGCTGTCACGACCGCGCTGACCGGCGGCCGAAGGCGCATCGTATCCATTCCCTCCTCGCCGCCTCCACCGGTTAGTCAGGAACGGAAGAAAAAGGGTAGCCCAAGAGCAGAACTTCCCCCAAAAGCTGTAATTACGAAGGTACACACAGACCCGTTTTGCAAGCTTCTTTTCCGCTGGTGCATTTTATCCGTCTGTATTAAATAGCAGAGCTATGAATATTCAAGCGGAAAATGTGTTAAGAATTTGTGACATTTTCAGGCTCCATTTGCGCTATCCAGAGTACACGATTCAAAGTAATTACGAACAAAATCCGCAGACCTTCACAGACGACAACAAATCCAAACGGCCTTTTTGCACGGTGAAAATATTAGCCTTAACAGTTTTTTTTTTAATATCTTCCAGCCAGTTGCTGCTTTCCCAAACACCTCAAAGCAAGCTGATTTTTGAAAAACTTTTCCTGTAGCAGTTCCACGCGCTGCCTTTTACGCTGCACTAAGGCCAGAAAATGAATAGCACTTTTTTTTTTTAAACTCTCTCTCATTTGAGAGTCTTCTTGATAGGGATGAAACCACGAAACAGAAGGCAGCCTAAATGAAACTATTAACCAAGAGAAACCACTAAAGGAACTTGATTAATTTGCCAAGCAACAGAGCCCAGTTTGTTCTTTTAGGCAACACATCTTAAAGTAATTGAATCACCCCTTGAAAAAAAACAGTAGATGATTGAGCCCTGAGGTACACTCATTCACTATCCTTAATAAATCTCTCTTTATGAAGGAGGTAGCATGCTTTTCTCATCAGAAACCTGTTAATTCTTTTCTCTTTTAAGTAATTGAATACAAAGTTCAAAATCTATCAGCAGCATCCTTCAAGAAAAAAAAAATTCAAAGGTTTATCTCTTGTTTCATCTCAGCAAGTTAATTATGCTCTCATGATTGAGTTAAACCAGCAGCTTATTAAAAATACCACCGGATCATTTTTATTTTTTTAATGAAGTACCATGAGCCCCAAATCTTCGGCAGAAACAAGCGTCTGAAGAACCGGATTGTGCCCTGCGCGTTGCAGAAGGTGCCCGAGATGGACCACTTCGCCCTAGGTTAATTTAAGAAAAGCAGCTGATTTTTTTTTTTTCTTTCTCCTCTCATTTTACAAGCGGGAGGATGGGCCAGTCTTTAGCCGTGTCCTCATTTAGCCGTGTCCCCATAACCTCCACCGAGGCTGCAAACCGGGGCAGCGCACGCGCCGTCCCGGGGGACGCCTGGGGACGGACGGGGAGCAGCCGCGGCCGCAGCTCGGGGCTACCCTGGCAGCACCGGCGATTTTCTTCTAACTTCTTTTTAATTTTCTTCCCCCGGCCAGGCAGAGGCAGCCATCGCCACCCTCCCGCCACAGCTGGCCCGGCCTCGGGCTCCGGCGCCGCTCCGCGCAAGGAGGGTCTCCGGGACCTCCTCCCGGGGCAGGAGCCCGGTGTCCTTCCCGAGCGAGACAGCGCAATCAAAGCCTTCCCGCCGGCCGGCTTTCCGAGAGGGAGTTAAGACAACATCTTTCTTAGAAGCAAGGAAACTGCCTGCTAAAAACACCAAACGCAAACCGAAGGCGAGGGCTTCCGAGGGAACTCACCGGACGAAAGCGCCCCGCCGACCCCGGGGGCGAGGGCTGCAAACGCCGCGCTCGGCGCACGCCGGCGGCGTCGGGAGGGTTGCAAACCCGCAGCCGAGCAGATCAAAGGAGGGAAAAACCAAAGAGACATCGCCCCGTGGGGACGCGAGGACGTAGCCGGAGCAGCTAGCCGGACAAGGCGAGGAAGCCTGTCGGGAAACAGCTCGCCCAGAGGCGCTTTGGGCAGGTGCCGTTTGCGCCGTGCCCTCCGGCGCCGGCGAGGAGCCGCGCTCGCCCCCGCGGCCGCCCAGCCACCGCTCAGGCTGGGATCCGCACCCAGACAGCCCTGGGGCGAGGCGCCAAGCTCCGGGTCACACCTGACGCCGAGAAGGACCAGCCTCCCCGAGGGACGCAGCTCCCTCCTTGCTTTGCAAGAGCAAAAGGAAGTTAGGGCGACTTGCAGCTTTCACCGGTAGGAGACTGTGAGACGAACGCAAACACCTGCAGTTGCTCAAGGAGAGGACGAGAGGAATATCTGCATTTATGATATGCACGAGTCTCACCATAACCGGGCACCCTGCACACCTTCCGGCCCAGCCCGCCGAGGGCAAAGGCGGACAGCGGGGACGTCTCAACCCTGCGTCTGCTTGCGCCGGCGGCTGAAACGTGAGCAGCAGAGAGTCTAGGAGCATGCAAAGAGCGCGGCAGACCCTCGGTCCTTGGGCAGGTTTTCCCGCAGGAAAGCAGGGGTTTCTAAGAGCTACTTTGCCAAGATGCTATCTGATTCCCGACCTGTCATTTTGATTGCAAGCGCGCTGGGTGAGGGCCAGACGTCGGGAGCATTAGCCAGCGCAGATGTCTCGCGGGCCCGGGAACTGCCCGGGAACCGCGCAGGGAGCGCGGGAAGTGCCGGATGCGGCCACGGGGCCAATTGAGAAACCGCAACCAAGTGCTAGGCAGCTGCCATCAAGGCTTAGTAATGTCAGAGATTTCAGACTGCAGCGTGCAAAGAGGGTCCTTTGAAGCTGCGGTGAAGAGCGCTGAAGGAGACAGTCCAGGCTGGAAGAGAAGAGCGTACGAGCAACAGCGAGCGCACCCCGGGGATGGAGGGGAGCGCCTGCCGCTCCACCGCAAAGCGCCTGCTGCTTCCAACTCCAGTATATTTCTAATCAGCATTTCGTTTCAGATTTTACCCATTCAACTAATTCCACTAATTCTAGGGAATTACAGAAATAATTGCTATTTTCTGATAGATACAGGCCTGCCTCTCAAGGCAGAAAAAAAAAAAAGGGGGGGGAATCAATGAAGCAGTGTTTAAGGGAAGTCAAAATAAGCTGTTTCCATCTCCTCATTTGCAATTAACTTCAGTGTATAACACAGTGGGAGGTGGTGCATGGGAAAAGTAAGACTTCATTGTATTCCTCCCTCCTTTTAAGCAGAGAGATCATCGGAGATACAGGCGCGGCGGCAGCCTCTCAGTTTACGGGTGTTTCAGCCTTGTTCCCAAAGCACCTGGGCCAAGCAACGGTTTGGGGGCCGGAGGGACCTGAAACAGCCGGTTTCCCTGCATTTTCTGGCGAGGATCGGTGTTTTCCTTGAGCTCCATGCAAACAATCCCACGAGGAGGAGGCCTGGACGCAGCCTTACGCTGGGAACCTCCTTCCAGCCTCTGCCCGGAGGTGGAAAATCCAGACTGCGAGGAGGACGCGCGTCACGTAGCTTGTCTGACTTTCGGGCTGCGAGCTGGTTTCAAACCAGCGAGCGAGTGCAAGGTGCGGGTCCGAGGCCAGCCGGCGGCGGCGGAGGGTGCCCATCCCACAGCCAGCTCCGGCTCCTGGCCCGCTGGAGGAAGAGCAGAAACCTGGCGGCATTGGGGGATTCATCCTGAGACACGTTGTCCACCTCCCAGTGACCTTCACCAGAGAGGAAGATGCTCAGTCCTCCAGTGCACATTTCTCATCCTTCGCCCTACAAAATTAAAACCATCGCTGATGTGGCGACCTGCTGATGTGCATTAAATATTCACCTCCATGATGCTTCCTTTGAAGAATTTTCCTTTTAACTGTTCTATTTTCATCACTGTCCCCACCTCTCCGTAATGCTCCATCTTCTGCTCAAGTGTCATCTTCAGATTTTTTTTCCCCAATTAATATTTCTATGGCAACTGCATTTAATTTTGAAGTTGTAGCACTCACTCTGCGTTGCGATCAGACCCTCCTCCCCAGCTCATAAATGGAAGATCCTCTGGAAGAACAACCAGTTTTCTCCACCTGTTATTTAGAAACTTCTATACGGAGCTGGTAAGGTCTAGAAACCTTGATGGATCTGTTGATATTTCCTTTAGGAAAATGGAGACTGCCTGAGAAACTATAATGTGGAATTGGTGGCAGAAATTCTCGTAACGCAGCCAATTCTGGCTGCATCGGGCCGGAAACTTTGCACCCTGACGATGCCAAGCAGCACTCAATCCCACGCTAGCTGGAGCTTGGACTTCAGCGCTCCACACATCCATGCAAAAGCCCCTGGCTGCTCTGCCTCTGTGCAGTCGCGGAGGGAAAAGGCGATGCTACGCCAACATGCACTGGCCCCAGCTCACACCGAAAGGGCCAAGCATCTTCCCCGCTCGCAGGCAGCACGGCTGGGATATTTCTTGCTGCAAAACGAGATAGTGATTGGGAATTAGGAGTGCAGTGAAAGGAAGAGCTATATTGGAAACTCAGTCCGATCCCGTATCCAATTTCTGACAAGGACCTGTGCTGGGTGCAAAGGTTTCTCCCTGGTGCCCTGAATTGTGCAACCCAGTCCGGTGGGATAAAAGTACCGTCGTGGCTCCAGACGACCATTAGGCATCCCCAAAGCGACAGAGCGCAGCAGGGGCTGCTCGCACGCCCGTGCCGGTCTGCTGGCTGCGAGAAAGGGAGCAGGAACCCGCTGCCGCAGGCTGGAGATGCACAGCAGCCGCCTGGCGTCGCCTCTCTTCGCCCACCTGGCCGGCGGCGGAGCAGGAGAAGCGCAGGCCGGGACAGCGCTCGGGGACCCTCGCGGGGCTGCTTCCCACCCGCTCGCCTCTCCCGGCTGGCACGGCCGTGGAGATGCCCGCCTCGCGGCACGGAGCGGGGGGTGCAGCCGCCCCAGGAGGCGATGCGCATGGTAACGCCTGCTGAGATTTGGCAGGAGCTGGAAGCGGCGGCACCTCACCCGCCTCCTGGCACAGCGCGGTCCCGGAGCCGGGGAACGAGACGGCAAGGGGACGCGCGCCTGCCGCCTCCTCCCGCCCATCGCCCGCCGCCTCGCAGGGCTGCGGAGCTCCCCCCGGGGCCGCGTCCTTCCCAGGCAGCTCCGGGACGGAGACGCCTCCCCGGCTTAACGCCACCGAGCGCAACTGGCAACCGTCCTGCTGGGCTCCCAGCTGGCGGCAGGCTAAACCGGGCACCGAGCGGCGATAGCAAAGCCCGGCCCGGTCACGGCCTGGCATGAGACGCATTTGTGCGCCGCCGCCGCTGCCTTCCTCTGACACGGGTCCCTCTCGGGCTGAGCCGAAACGCTGCCGGCACCGCTGGCACGACGGCAATGCGGAGCGTCCGGCCGGCTGCGTTTTGCCCCCGTGAGCTCAGCGGTGCTGGTTTGCACGGGGGAGCCCGTCCAGGAGGCGGCCGGGGCCGCTGGCAGCCTGACAGGTCCAAAGCTGGGACGTTGCACGAGCGGCACCAGAGCTCAAAGACTGAGCCCTGCAAGTCTGCCTGCGGAAGAGTTTCGCTCCGGGCGTTTTTCGCTGCCGCCAGGGCTCCCGCGAGCCCCGTTGCTCTGCCGGCGTTTGCTGCCCGCACGGAGCGCCTCCGGGCTGCCGGCAGAGCCCTGGCCCGCGACGGCGGAGGGACGCCCGCGGGCGCGCAGCCCTGCAGGGCTGATGCGTCAGCTCGGACGCCCAAGCAGCTTACCCGGCCCCGTTTGGTGCCCCCTGCTCCAACAGCCACCTCCGCGCTGGAGCGGGGCTTTCGTTCTGAGCCCGTCGCCCGAGGCGCTCGCCGGCGGCACGCTCGACTTTCGGCCCCACGTGCAAAGCTGGGATCCGCCTTGCCGGCTCGAGCTGAATCCTGCCTCCCCGCCGCCCCTGCCCGTGCCCGGCCACCAAAACCGCCCTCCTAACTTTTATCTCGGAAATGCCGTCGCCGTCTCACAAAGCACCACCCGCGGCACAAGCGCTCCAGTCGCAGGTTTGATTTTACAAGCACCCCCCCCCCGTCGCCCCCAGACAGGCTCTGTTCCTAATAGCCACGCTGCTCCACGTCAGCCGCCGTCAGGACTTCTCCGCTCCCGCGCAAGCGCCGGATTCTTCCCTAAACCAGCTTTCCAGAAAGGGCACTTAACTGCAAACGAAATATCAGTGAAGAAAGCAAGGCAGCCCAAGAGTTTGTGCTTGGATTTCTTTTCTCAGCCGGCTGGGACATATCGCGGCAGCGGAACGAACGGTGTTTTTACTGAGATCGCGACCGGAGCGCAACGCTCCCGAAAGCCCTCCTTCCCCGAAGACGCTGGTGCCCAAAAATGAGCCAGAAAAGAAGATGCAAAGTCTTAAAAGCAGCAGATTCCCCCTTTGCCCTGCTTGCCGGCCATTCGCCCGTCCCCGCGCTGCGAGGCAAAGAGGGTCTCGCACGGCTGGCACCAGCACTTCAGCTACGGCTCCGACCTGCAAATTATTCCCACTGCAATAGCACCCGGGTGCCCGATCCAAAATCAGGCCCCGCGGCCAGGCCCGGCGTACCCCGGCGAGGCTCAGCAGCTGTTTTACGCCGGGGAGGGAAAAGTGCCAAAAGCACCCTTTCCCTGTCGGATTTAATCAGCTTGAAGCGACGGTTCGTACGAGCCGTTGGGAGCTTGTCAGGATCGTGCAGCCCGTGTCACCCCCATGTCGGCCGGCAGGACTCCTCTCTGGATGCCTTGGGAAGAGGACCGTAAATACAGACAGCTCATCACTTCCCGGGGACGTTTTCCTTTGATATATTTTCAGGTGTGATCCGTCCCTCTGGCATTTCTCGGCGTGTTCGTGCCCTAACATCCCTACCTCCGCGTCACGCGTGGACAAGCGTCCTGTCCGACTGGCCGACCCCAGTCCGACGGCACAACGTGCTGGATTCCCACCCTTCCCGGGGCTTCGGCTGGGTTTATCGGGGGCTGACGACGCTCCCCTATGTGCAGCGACGTACCCGGCTCTGCAGCTACGGGGGATGCCGGCGAGCCCGTGCCCCAAGCTCTCGTGTGCAGGCTGCACGCAGACCTGCTCAGTGCTCAGCACCTGCAGGAACTGGGACAAGAATCGCGATGGAAAATTCGGTGGCAATGGGCTTTGCACTCTCGCCATCCTTTCCTAGCCCCTAGGTGGGTGGTGAGCACACACCTGAGCGATGGGCGACGCCGAGCATGGGGAGACGGGATGCCGGCAGCAGGGCGAAGGGTAGGGCCGAGGTCCTCTGCCACCCTGGAGACACGACCTCCTCGGCAGGTCTGAGCACAGCAAACCGCGGGGGACAGGCCACCGGGGAGGCCAGTGAGATCCCACCATCCTTCCGGAGGAAGCAAGCCGCGAAGCTGCAGCAGTGTACGTGCCCTCGGACCTGCATCCCCTGCGATGCGGCTGAGTGTTACGGAGGGAGAAAGGGTCTTTCTCCAGAATGAACATTTCATGGGAACATTGTTTTGCTGCTTTGGGAATTTTCTTTCTTTTTTTTTTTTCTACTAAAGGTGATATTATTTAGGCTGGGAAAATTCTGACCATTTTTTGAAAGTTTTCCCCTGCTCCCTGAGGACCTCCTGATTCCTACTCCTTGTTAACAGGCACAAAAAAAAGGAACTGGGGAAAGCTGGAGGAGAGCAGAGAAAATACAACATTTCCAGCAAAATCATTAGTAAAAGCTTGTTCTGTGAAAAAATACACTATTCTCCCCTCTGTCTCCTCTTTACTGAGCGCAGATCTGGACCACAGACCAGCTCCTTGCTTATCGCCTTCTCCAGGCAAGGTATTACCCACTACTTCGGGGCCACGAAAACCTGCCTTCCCCATCGAGCCCGCGATTCCTCCAGTTCACAGAGGGCATGAAGGGAAGTGGTGCTGACGATCGAAGCATCTCCAAGAACAAATCTGACTGTGCATCTTCCAACTGAAGAGAGCCTACGCCTTCCACGCTCCCCTAAGTAAGCACCAAATGACAGTAAATATCATGACAGTATCTATGAGAAAGCTCAAAAAACCCAACTCTGCTAATGCACCGAGACCGCTCCCTGTGCCTGCGCCGGCCACGGAGCAAACCGTTTTCTCTGCCTTACTAGTAATAATGGATGACAACATTTTTTCACCTTAGATCCTTAAGAGCGATCAGTAGATTTGAGAGGCCAATTATGAAAAATCATCACTTCATTAGTTTCCTGAAACGCAGCCATCGCTGGAGTGAAGGATAGCACCACGGCAAAGCTCAGAACGGCGTTAAACTCAGCTAAATACGGAGAGGAGGAAAATGCTCCGGCCACGCAAAACTACAGAGGTGTTTCAGACAGAAATTGGCCTTATCGATGTGTCGTGCCATGGGACTGAGCGATACCAAGCCATGCTCACAGGGGCTCCAGACGCTACGATCCAGAGACCTTCTCCTTGCAATGCTCCGTGCCATCGAGAAAGGTTAAACCCAGCCCTGGTGCCCATCTCTTGCCCTGCCTCGGGGGAGGAGGTCCATCTGCCCTGGCAGATGAAGCAGAAAACCCTGAACTTCAGACTTGGCAGCAAGGTAAAATCGCTCTCTCTCCCCTGCAGCCCTTGCCTTGTTTATGGTAACCCTATGATTTTAAGACAGCCTTGAAAAAAAGTCATGAAAATTTAATTGACCAGGCACAAAATCTCATGGCTGCTCTTCACATGCATGGTGAGAAAACACTTCCCAGCATTTTATTCCTCTGCTAAAGGCTTCAAACTGAGAGCCCCGTTCAGGCAGCTCTGCAAACAGCCCGGTCGCAGCCGGGCTGCTCTGAGCCGCAAGCGCGCTCTCAGCCAAGACGAGGTGATGGCACTTTGTTTCGCACCCTCTGGCAGGCCTGGCTTAACCCTGCTGAGCGCTCGGGGCGTGCATCTCGCTGCGACCAGCTGAGCTGGCAGGAGGGCCACGACGTTTCCAGTCCACCTGCGCTTTCCCTTTCCTCCTTGCTGGAGGAGAGGTGCTCGAACAACCCAGGCGGCTCCTCCCGGGCCATCTCCCCGCTCTGCTTCCCAAAGCGGCTCGTAAAGTCCCAACAAGAGGGAGCTTCCAGCCGCCCGCTTTGGGAAGCTGCCAACCGACGCGCTGCACGCGCGGCTCCTAGGTGCCTGCTAGCAGGGCTTCCTCGGGCGCCTTTAGAAAACAGCTCTGGGCAGGGCTTTCCTCCAGGATCGCCGCTCGCGGCTCATTCGCGCTTGGACTTCCTGAGTGCCAGCTCGGAGTGGCCACACAGCGAGTTCAGCAGGAGCAGCTACTGCGGTTGAAACTCACGCCCCGGCCTAACCTGGGGAACCCCGGTGCGGGCCAGCCCCGGGGGTACGCGGGGCCGTGGGGTTTGCAGCAGCAGCGGGGTCAGGGCAATCACAGCAGGTTGAAGCTGAGCCTCAGGTTGCCCGGTTGGGGACGACAAGGTCAAGCACAGATTGAAGGTAACCTGGACCACATCCCCAGGCAAACGATGGGGCTGATCGCCTGCTACCAAGTCTCCTGCTGTCCTCCACTGCAGGAAGCCCCTGAGATGTTTCCTCACCCAAACAGGACATGATGGACAGAGTTGCAAAAGAGATGGGAAAGGTGCAGCTCAGGGGGACGGTGGTGATGTCACCTCCATGAGACTGCTGCAGCGTGGCTTCAGGTGGGGGCCTCCCCGTGGCCCTGTCACCTTGCCTCCACGAGCCTGGCAGGGAGCCTGCTCCGGACGTGCAAGGCAGCCCCTGCTGATTCGTTACTCCTTCCTTCAAGGTGAAAATGTTTCACCTAGAAAATAAGAAGTGCTCTTAAAATTGCTGCCTATCAGAAGAAAGGATCTGCAGTCAAGATGAAAAGTTGCACTCTGCATGCGTTAGCAGAGACAGCCGAGATGCTGACGGGATATTATTAAAGGGCTCATTTTAAATTAATCATCAGTTTCCAGGAGAGACCTCTGCGGAGCAGATCCTGCACTGCCCTTAGGGTGCATCTGCCGCTGGGGCAGGGAGGATTCACCCGCGTGGCTTGAGGCTCAGGGCCCATTTGAGATACCCCTCTGCAGCCCCCGGTCAGACAGACATCGAGGCATGCGTTCAAGTCCTTCAGACTTCTTTGGAAATAACAGCGTGTGCTGAAGAGGAGTTTTGCTGAATCAGGACTCTGCCGAGGATGCGCATCCTCTAAAATGCCTAGCATGAAAACATAGCCTACATTTTCAGGACGTTATCAGCTCTGAAGTTATGCCATAAATTTGGCAAGACCAACCCTTGGAGAGGTCCCTGCCCTCTTGACCCACAAGAAGGAGGATACCCATGAAGGCCTGTTTCTCCCACGTGCCCCAAGGCGATTACGGCCACCCCAGCTCCCCGCAGAGTGCTGACACAGGTGGCAACTCACATTCAACAAGACTAAACCAAAAACTGCTCTTGATAAACCTCATTACCACGATACTCGGGCATCTCCACGGCCTGGGAGACAACCCTGGCCCAGCTTGACTTTATAAGGGTTACAGTCAACTGAAGACCTGAGAACACCTACAGTGGGCATCCCATGCAAGAGTAGGCAAACATACCAACACAAAAGGCACTGAAACTTTCTTTTGCCAGCACAGTGCTCACTCGGTGCTCTCCGGAAAGGGGGTCTCGGGGCCATGACTGCCCTGGCTGCAGAGGAGGGAGTGGAAGGGCTTTGGATGCAAAGATCATTTTATGCCCCTGTGAATACAGCTCCTGGCACCGGGGGGGGTCCTGTCTGAGCACATAAACACCTGAGTGCGACCCAGGAAGAATGTGATTTCACATACATGAGCCCATGTAGGGCTCTGTAGCTGAAAAACTCCAGCCTGCGATGGAAAAACCTCCTTGTGGGAACCGAACATCAGCCAGGAATGAGTTGGAAACGCTCAGCGCTGTAGGCAATGGGTTTTGGCTGTTTCTCACTGCTCTTTAACCTTCTCCTGGATGTGTACTTAAGGAAAGTCCTGACATTTATCATGAGAATTTCCTTTGGTTAAAACCAGAGACTCTGATTCTGTTAACTATTTTGTAATGAATTAATGAAATTAATGAAATTTTCCAGTGGAAAAGAGATTGTGAAACTCTCCCGGGAGCTTCCGATTTGACCCAAGCAATCTGTCAAATAAAGACAATTGCAGTCTAGCCAGTCGGCGTCTCGATGGGCTCTGAGCTCATCACGAGCATAACGAGCAATAAATAAGAAACCGGGAGGACAACTGCAGAGGCCAGAGAAGAGTCCAGTCGTCTTTGACTACGTCCCTGCCCCTCGGTGAGAAGGTGGCCCGAGGGGAAGAGCTGAAGATACAGCTTTCTGTAGCTTTCAGCTCAGTGTATTTAATGCTGCGTTTCCTTAAACATCAGTAAACACCACAATAAGGCTGGAGGTGCCACTGTCCTTCAAAAGCCAGACTTCAGCACTTTCAAACCTGGCTCCACGCTACAAAGAGCCGCTCTCCCCATTTTAACACTGACATCCCCTGCCACCATCAACAGCAATATCAAGAAAGAAAAGATGCTTAAAACGACTAATAGCTAGAGCTAAAGGAGAGATTATCATTATCCAAATTGCCTGCTACTCAGAGAGAGCTGGGCAGGCTTCCAAGGAGGTGGTGAATCACATTTCCCTGCGAAGACAGGGGATATTGTGTGCGACACACAAGAGAGCAGCTGAGCAGGATCACTTCGCAGCAGGGCAAACTGAGCGCCCATGCGGCGGGGGGAAAGGCTGGGGAGCCCCGGAGAGTAACACCACGGCTGAGCCTCCGGGGAGCAGAAAACACCCAGGAAAAAGGGTTGGTGGGACTGGAGGAGGGTCTCGGGTTATTGCAATTCTTTAGCAGCATCTTTGTGTCGTTAGCATGGAGAAAAATCATGAGCGAGGCTGAATGCTCAGCCTCATAAATCGAGAGATAAGTGCTTATTGCTCTAGAAGAGCAGCTATCATATCAGTCCCCACACTGTAAGGCCACTGCACTGATTTACAGTTAAAAAGTTTGCATCGACTGCGCTGAGAGTCGTTCAGCTACACACCATACACTAATTACGGTGCCCCGGGCAAGAATGGAAATCCAAAGAGCATAAAATTATAATGACTGACTTGGCATAATTAGACCAAACAAGATAAACAGTCCAAACAGCAACTGCAGCTACGGCACATTTACACTCTCTGTCTGTCACACGGATGCAGGATTGCGCTGGGCCAAGCAGAGATGGGACGGTGCAAGAGAAAAACGGCAATCGCGAGGGCAGCGATCTCGCGGAGCATCGCTGGCCGGCCGAGCAGCGGGGATACGAGCTCCCACTGAGCCTGGCGCTAAGGGGTTGCACGGCAGGAGGTGAAACCCCCCCAGGTCTCTGCACCCCAACCAGACCCAAGGGCACCTCTCTCCCTCGCATCCGAGCAAAGCTGCTCCCACGGTCTGGGATTTCCCCGTGCACCGATTTCTCAGCTGCCAAGAGACTGGCCCTGCCTCCTACCCTTGAACAAGGCAAAGGGCCGAGGTTTGGGCACCAAAACCAACCCGATAGTGTCCGGCGGTGACACAGAGGGGATGCATGGGCAGCTCGCATCGCCCCGTTCGCCCCATCACGCCATGCATCCCTTCTGCAGGGATGGCGAACCCCGACTTTCAACCCCAGGATGGAAACCCCAGCAGTGTCAAAGGAGCTGACAGCTCCCATCCATGCTGCCGGGCACCCCGCGATCACGGGCCACCTGCAAAGCCCCCGGGGCCCATGGAAGGGGCCTCAGCAGGGGCGAGAAGAGCCTATTGCCCAAAGCACAGCTTACATGTAATGCTCATTTTTATCTCTCTCTTTATTTATTTATTGCTGCCTAGGAAGTGCAATACAAAAGCTAATTATTTGATACAAGCTTGCAGTAGGTTTCTAAGAAACCAGACCCCCCAAGCAGATTTTTAAACCTCTTTTCTGTCTCAGGCTGCAAGGGGCAGGTGGCCGGTGTCGGAAGCGGGGCCGGGGCGGCGCGGGACCCTTCCACGCGGCTACGGCACGCGGGGTCCGCGCGCGCCTCGTGGCTGCGCTGAGCCGCCGCTGCAGCAGCGAGGGGCCTTTCCTTCTCCCTCTTGGAGGAACGCCAGCTATTTCTAGCGGTGGAAAAGAACTGGAAGAAGACAGGCACCGCGGCTCGGGGGCTGATGGCTAACGCAATAACCCCGAATTCGCCCGCAGCTGGCGGGGCCGCGCAGTAAGAGCTCCCATGCAGCTGCCCTCTCATTACATAACTCCTGAGGCCATATATATTTAGCAAGGCCATATATATATTTAGCAGGAGTGACGCACGCCGGTGGCAAGCTACAGAGCCAAGAAGCTACAGCGTGGAGTGCAGCGCATCCTGCCCCGGAGGCCCGAGCTGCCTAATGAGAAGGCCACGGGAGAGGGCCGCGGGGCTGGCGGTGGCCTTTGGCCGAATTGCATCCGCGTCTCCGTGGAGGCGTTATCGCAAGACGCTGAGCTGCCAGGAAAACAAAGGAGCCCGTTCAGCGCTTGCACCCCGGCAGACGCGCCCCGGCGTGGGGCGAGCGGAAGCCCCACGCTGCCCCGAGCCTGGAGCGAGCAGGGCGCGCGCAGGGCGCCGGAGCTGCTCTTTGGGCCAGAAAGCCCTGCTTTCGACAGCGCGGCCGACCTGCCCTGCAGCCCGGCCAGCGGGTTTCACCTCTCCCTCCCTCCCCGCCGGCTCCAGCCCTCCAGGGCCTTCTGGGCACCAGCCTGAGATACCTCCTACGGCACACTGTCACACTCAGCCCTAAGCTCGTCCAAGGCAGCTTTCCGCTAGTTTGCCTGCCTCGAGACGACACCTTCGCAGAGCCCGAGATGAGATGTTGCTCATATTCGCGGCCGCAGTCAGCAAAAAGGTCAGACCAAAAAAACGCATCGGGAACCACAGCGCCGCAGGCTTCGGAAGTGCTGGACGGGGACGGGGACGGTCCACCCACGGCCACGCTCCCCTGCCGAAATCCCTCAGCGTGTCGCCCGCCGGCTGGGCCAGACGGTGGGTGGGCAGAGCAAGTCCTCAGCCGAAACTGCTGGAGGAGCCGCGGGAGCCCGAGCGTGGCGCGGGAGAGGGAATCCCACGCCGCCAGCCCGGTGTCAAAGCCACCAACCAGCCCCAAGATGACCTCTCTGTGGAACAAAAAAAAGATCTATTTTTAGTCCTGTTTCCTATTTTATTGCTATTTGAAGGATGAGAACCACAGGGACGAAGCAGCCATGAGCAAACGATTCCTCCGGAAGCTCCCCCACGGCTCTCCTCCGCGGCGGTCCTCGTGGCGGGGAGCGAGGGCCACCGTCCCGGGGACACCGGGGACACCAGCAGGGCAAGGGCTGCTCCAGCCACCCGTGCACAAGCACCCGGGATTCACGTTTCAGGCAGAAAAAGGACGGACCGTCTGTTAAAGCGGAAGGGATGAGGAAGGCTGGTTTTCGTGGAGCTCCTCGCTGCACAGAGCTGCCGCTGTCTCGGCAAACCCACCTCCCACAGACTGGGAGCAATGAAACCACTCAGATGTTTTTAAAATAGCTCGTTAGCTGATACATTCTGTAATCCCAGTAAAATGGAGACCATCCATTTTCTGATAAGAGGTTAGGAAGACAACTGCCTTTGCCTTCCTAAAGGGCATTTTAGCCAAAAGCACATCTGTTTAAAATGCAGAGGGGAGATTTTTTTTCTTAGCCAAATCTGCAAATGGCTTAAGATTCCCGGGTGAACCAGGCTCTGAGGTTGCACACGGACAGGGCTTTGCGGCTCAGGTTTTGTGGGGGCCGTTGGCCGACGGCTTCCTGGCAGCTGAGGGGGTTTGAGCAGGGATCGTCTCACTTGAATTTTTGTACCACTCAAGAGTTTCACCCCATTGCATCTGTGCTGAGCCCCAGACATTGCTTACAAGTAAATCACGTCTTCCAGACCTGGAAATGAAACCCCATTTCTCGTTTGTCCCAATGGTTAAATCATCTCTGCTAAAAATACATACATGCACATGCCCTCTCGTCCGTTTGTGCTGTTAAAGCCCCTGGCTCTCCACGGGGGCTCCCCCCAAGTCTTCCACAGGCCATATCTTCACTCCCACTTGGAGTAATCAAAGTAGAGCAGAAAGGAAAAAATTCAGCATGGAGAAGGCACCATCAGGATGTGACATACTAAAGAGTAACAGAGAGGAAGGGGACGGCACGTTAGAGGTGTGCGGCAACAGAACTTCATTAAATTCATTATCTTTGCAGATACAAACCCCCCAAGGAGCCCGTATTTTTCACTTGCAGAGATACAAAGAGGCTGAAATACAGGTGTTACATGTTAGCAGCAAGAAAAGTCAATTCCAAATCCTGCATGGGTGGAATGAATTACTCTTAAAAAAATCTAATCAAGAACTTTTCCTTTCTTCCCTTTTTTTAAGCAAGTACGGTATGTGATGTATATAGTCTCAAAAGGAGATTTACTAGACACTGCTGTGACTAAGGCAAGATGTAATTAGAACAGGGGAGGAACATTTATCATTTGCCAGAGTGAATTAGGTATTTCGACTTCTCAAAAGAATTGAACGCAGAGGGTGAATTTTTTTCCAATTTCTCTCACATCTCCAATGTTATTAAGTTCAGCCAGAAAACACTCGAGACAAATTGACTCATCTGCGCCCATCTCTTTATAATTGTTACACGCTTTAAATTGGCTTAGTTAAACGAATGCTTCACATGGCGTTTGACAGACTCTGTTGTCTGGATGCGATATTAAAAATGTCAAAATCAACACGAGAACTAGCGCAGAGCTTAGGGATATTGCTTTTTTGAGTGGTCTATATTACTTTAGCTGAAATGTAGCATACACTTATGACTTTCAGCATGGTTTTAGGCATAGATAAAGAGATATTATTCCTTTCCTATTAATAGCAATGCATTTTTCTCTTTTCTTGCTAGTTAGCAAGAAGTTTATAAGCTCCGTGCTGTAAATCACTGGGCGGACCAGCCACGACTTTGTATACAGAAATCATCCATATTCTGCATATTCACAGTGCAAGCCTGCACAGAGTGCAAAGTCACACTGCGTTTGCAATCATTTGCATGTAACGTATCAACCTTCTTTCACAGCGCTTAGGAACAAACAGAACCGCCTGCTGCAAAATATATAGGTCATGCAGGAACTGCCCGGAGCAGCCTCTAGCGCTCCTTCTGCAAAGGGTCGAGAAGCTACGTAGGGTCGGAGCACGATGGGCGCCTCCGAGGCAGCACAAGAAGCCTCAAGCTGGCTGCTTTTGCCCACGTTGCAATTAATTCAGTGAGCTGATGTGGGGGAGAGCCAGCCGCAGGGGCTGCTCCTGCGTGGGGTTCATCCCCCCGCCGCCGAAAGCCAGGGAGGGCGACGCCGGGGCGCAAAGCCAGAGATGGCAATGCGGCGCGTCCCCCGGGAGCCAGGCTAATCTCTTCTTCCGGATTGCTTCCGCCGCGTCGGTGTGCGCACGAAACCGTTCGTGGGTCTCACGCAAAGGCTCCTGAAGTCCGCAGGAAGGTTGGAAGAGAAGCCAAGGGGAAGAATTTGGGCCTGCACATTGCCAGCTTGATGTCAGACCGCATTTTCGGGACTCAAGAGCTTTGCAAAAACCCAAAGCCAGGCAACATAAATGCTGACGTAGGAAACTTTTGAGCGGCTCAGGCATGCATTAGATAAAGGATCTTGTTTCTTCTCACCCTCCCCTTGGCTTTTAGGCTTCCTTTCCATATTGTTTTATCCTGAAGAGAAAAGAACCAGAGAGACAGAAAGAGGGAGACTGCCAACTTGGTGATTTATGCTGACTTTAGAGCCAAAACCCTTGATAAAGCATTCAAAACCGTGGTTGAGCACGGGCTGCGCGGGCAGCAAAGCCGGGTAGCAAGTCCCTTCGCGAGCGGGCCCGGCGGCGGTGCCCAGAGGCTCCGGGGATGGAACCGCGGCATTGCCGGGTTCGGGCTGGTAAGAGGGCAGACGGGGATCGGTCCGGCCTCTCCCCACCTCAGATTTCCTTTCTGCGCTCCGCGTCCGCGCGAACGCCCAAGCAAATTCACCTCTCCCTGCGCTTGCAAGGACACGCCGGACCCTGCCTGGTCCGGTGGAAAAGAGGACGCAGCACTGCGCTTTCTCAGCGAGGAGCTCTTGCAACGCGGCGCGCTGGCCTCCCTCCCGGCCGGCCGGCCGGCGAGCCACCCGCCTCGCAAGCTGCTAGCTGGGGCACGGAGCACCTTTTGGTCTAATAAGCAAGATCTATCACTTTGCATTTCCCCTTCTCCCCGCTGAGCGCTGCGGAGGGCCGTCTCCCTCCAGCCTGCAAAGCCACAGCTGCTCTCAGACACCAAACCTAAGCTCTAGCGTCTTCCGGCCCCAAACCCACCTGCGCCGCCCAGCGAAGGAGAGCGACAGCCCACGCACCTCCGGCGGCCCATAATAACCGTCGCCCAGCTGCTCAGCGTCTTGCACTGAAATCCCCCAAAGCACAGCAAGACCAAGACCGGATGCAGATGGATGAAACGACGGAGGCTTTGTGCCTTCCCGGCACAGTTTGTCCCTTAGTCGCGTGGATAATCGTGTCGGCGGCGTTTTTCACAAAACTAGGAGGGAAATAAACGGGTTTCCAGTCAAACGTCTCCCTGTGACCGACGTGCATTTATCCCTTTTTATCCCAGCAGCGAGACTTCTCCCTTGTTCGAACAGCGTCTCCAAGGGCCTTACCCTTACTCATTTAATAAATAAGCGTGTCAACACCAGTTCGGCAGAGTGAAATGAAGGACGCTCAGCGATTCCCCCCACGGGGCATTTAAATAAAGAGAGAAGAAAACAAAGGGCAAACCGGGAACGAGCGCGATCCGCCGTGGCGCTGGGTCGGAGCGGGGTCACCCACCGGGGACCCACGCGCCGGCGGCGCCCCAGGCCGGGCTCTGCCCTCCCCGAAAGCAGCGAAACACCCAGATGACGTCTTCAGCGCGTTTCGTTGCTGTTCGTATAGAAACCAGCAAACGCCAGCGTGTGGTTTTACAGGTTGTCCGCGGAGTCCTCTCGACTCCTCGAAACGCTTCCCCCCGCTGTCCCTGGGCCGCGGGGCACGAGGCCACCGTCCCTCTGCATCCCGGGACAACGCGCTGCCGTGGAAAGGGAAAGCCGAAGCAGAAGGAGAAGCTTCAGGGAAACCGGTGCCGGGTCCCCGGCGACGGCGGGACGCGGCTCCCGCAACGAGGGCCGTGGCAAAGGAATCGGGAGTCCGGGCTGCAGGACGCAGCAGGGAGCGGGGCGGCAGCGGGACGGCAAGGCTGCGCCTCGCTTGAAGCCTCGCAGAATGAATTCAGTTTCGAGTGGGTTTCACGGTCAGATTCGAAGAATTAAAACCCATGTGGTTTAACAGCTATGCGATGGGTTTTATGCATATATGATCTGTTAAGCAGGTGGTCGAGGTTTAGCAATTACCTAATAAGAGACTCGTACATATTACAGTAGATAAACTTCGATAGATATGTTCTTAATCAACCGGAGAGCACTCAACATACAATTACCGTCCCCGCCACATCGCGCTGAAGCGAGCGGCGGATTCAGGGCACGGCAGGATTTTATGTCGCTACTTAAAACATATGTCTCTTGCCGGGTGCCACCCGGGCAGCGGGGGCTCAGACGTGCCTTCCTCCTTGCTCGCCGCGCTCGGCCGGTCGCTCTCAGAGCTTCCCTTGGCCTCGCATCCCCTGCGCGGATTTGCACTAGGAGGCATCAAGAGTAAAGCGATGGGCTTAACTCAGAGCAGGACGCTTGGCAGCAGCCCTCGGGGCGGCTCGCGCGCGGCTCCTGCCTCCGCCGCTCCGTCCGGGGCAGGCGCTCAGAAATTGAACCCGGTCGCAGGGTTAAGCGTGGAAGTTTGGCTAATTTGCCACTTTCCTAGCTAGGGTGTTAAATCTAATTAACACATTAGCGCTGCCTTTCCCAGCCGTAAAACAGCAGGGGGAATCGCCACGGAGCGCTGCAGACAAAGGCGTGCGTCGCTTCTGCGGCTTTCCCTCTTCCCCCATAAAGCAAGGCTTTACCCCAGACCAAAGGGACAGACGGACAAAGGCGCTGGTGCCGCAACCTCCCGGAGCCGAGAAAAGAAGCAGGGGCTGCCGCCGCCGTGGGACAGGGATCCTCGCCATCCGCCTTCCCGGGAGCCGGCCTCGCTCCCCCTGCCCCGACTGCACGGATGAGCACGTTTTTAAATATAGCATTAGCGTGATCTAATAGCCGCCGAGCTCTGGCCTGGAAACGTGAGTCAGTCTCATTGATCTCGCAGCGGCTAAAGGCAGCGGCGCAGCGCGCGCCGCGGGGAGCCGCAGCTCCTCCGGCGCAGCCTTCCCTGCTTTAATGGTTTCTGCCAACCAACCAGCTCGCCAACGCGGCGCGAAGACGGAGCGCTGTGCACAAGTCAGTAGAGTTTTATATCGTTCCGGTGGTACTTTTCCCATCGTTAACAGTGCACTTTTATTGATTGCTGCATTGCTGCCTATTTAATTGTTCCCTGTTAATCCCTTCAAGCAGATGAGACATAAAAGCGAAGGCCTCCCCGGCTGCAGCCAGCAGTGACTCCAGCGCAATGTGCTCACGCATGAGCCTGGCAGGCAACCAAATTCCAACCTGGATCGCTTCTCCCACCTACAATCTCTGCGCTGGACTGCCACATGATAACAGGCATGCCGGAGGGAGCATCGCTTTAAATAGAGAAGTCGAAGGAAGAAAAAGAAGGAAGCGGCAGGAGAAAGGTGCCGGGGGGGATCTCACCCGCCGGCAGCGGAGGTGGGAAGCGGAGCTGGGCCGCCCCAGCTCTCCGCTGCCGTCGGGTTGTTGGGGGTTTTCCACCTCGCAGCTATCGCGGCAGCGGCAGCAGCCTCGTCCCTGCTGCACCAGGCCAGGTCCCCTCCCAGGCGCCTGAGCCCGGGGGTCTGGGCGCCGCGGGGCTTTTGTCGCTTGCAAACCGTGAGAATCGGACCAGGTTGAGTTTCGACTGACGGGCTCGGGTGAAGGGAAAAACAAAAGCCATTTGCTTCTTTTTTTAGACCCGCGCAGAGAAGTTGTACACTTTCAGCTGATAAATAATTGAGGAGCTAATGTGATTTCAAGCTGAGCACTTATTAAATGGAAACGTCCCTGCTGACAGATGAATTCCTGTAAATTTTCTCTGGTTGAGCTCAGATGCCCGTTTTCGGCTTTGAAGCAGATGAGGTCACCCTTGCTGGAAAGAAAACGCTGCGCTTGAAAGGGATCTGGGCCTTTGGAAAAAAAAAAAAACAAGATAATAAAAATAATAGCAGTAATACAGGAGCGAGATTTTTAAACGCTAGAGGAAAGCGAACCTTCCCGCCCGCTGGAGCCGCCGCGGCGGACCGCCATCGGCGCACGACGGCTTTGGCTCTCGAGGCAGCTGGGCCCTGGTGGCGGAGACGTGCCCGGGGTCCCGGCGAGCCCCCCGGCTGCGGCCCGGCCCCGGGAGCACGGGAAGGGCGAAGGGACGACCGGGCTCCGCGTGGCGCTGCGTGCCGTCGCCTCTCCCCCCCGCGCCGCCGCCGCTGCCGCCGCTGTGTTTACGTTCTGCCTTCCTCCAATTATAATTAATAGCAGTTCATTATCAGGAGGGGACCATTTATAAGATTCAATTAGAAGCCATTTATTTTAATGCTTTTGAACACAAAATGAGTTTGATCTCAGGAAACATTTCATTAGCATAATCTTCCCATAACAAGATCATCTCCCGAGCTTGACATATTTGCAAGCCGGTACCAGGAGGAGAAAGGCTGGTTCCGCGAGACGCCGAAACCGGAGAAGGTCAGCGGGGAGGCGCGACGGAGACGTGCGCGCTCCCGGCCCCGGCTGCCCTCGCTGCCCCTCGGGCCTCGCAGCTCCGGCCGCGGGCCCGGCTGGCCGGCGGGAGCTTGACCCGGCCGGCGAGATGCACGGGCTCCCCGCCGGCAGCCGGCTCCGCTCCTGCGCCGAGCGCGACCCGCGGCCTCCGAAGTCGTTTCAGCCTCGTCCTCCGCCGGGAGAAGGCGGCTGTTTGGTCACGGCACAAGGATGAAAAACCACGGACCGCCGTGGTTCGTGCAGCCCGCGGGGTTTTGCAGCCCCGCGCCACGCCGCAGCCGGTGGAGACCAGCCATGAGTCACCAAGAGCCGTTTTTCCCTTGGACCGACTTAAAGGGGGGTGTAGGTGGCACGCCAACGTGGTTTCTGGCCCGTGCCGTCCCTCCCCTCCCCAGCCCGCTGGGCTGGTCCAGCTCTTCTGCAGAGCGAGGAGCTTACGGCAAGCCTGCATCGCCGCGCGGAGAAAGAGTGAGCTCATTTTATGTGACTGCTCAGCTTAGGACATTTAGTCATGAAGCAGGAATGAAAACTTGCGTCTACTCCAAGTCAAAATACTCAATACAGCACGGCCGTTTTTTTCCCTTAGGATAATACTCTCTGATTTGTTGCCCATATGGAAGACGTATTGGTTTTCCCTACACCGGATGAGTTATACGTTTCATAAGCTAAGCTGTCCATATATTCAAAGTAATATGAAATCATTCACTTAAGCTGTATAGTGCACCACCATGTATTTTGGATATAAAATTACACCATGAACATATTTTTAAATGCTTGGTCTTTACTGGAGCCCTGTCGGGAACTATTGCATTTCCGAGAATGATCCTCTGCGACACCCACTGCAAAACGGCCGCGGCCGGCCCCGTGCGCGCTGGGGCAGGCGGCGCGGCCCAGGCAGCACCCCGGCTGGGCGCCGGACGGCTGAAAACGCCAATTCGGAGGGGAGCGCCGGCCCCGTGGGAAGGGGAGCAAGTTGGCACCGCGTCCGAACGGGCTCTGCAGCCCTGGCTCCCCGCGCCTCCGCTCCTTGAAGACGTCGCCCCTGTCCCCTGCAGGCTATGGAGAAAAGGAGGCGTCCCGATCTCAGCAGGCTTCGCCTCGCAGCCGTCGCTTTTCCTACCCGGCTGCACGCTCCCGCGGCTTTCGGGGCCGGCGGATGCGGGGCTGTCGCAGCAGTCTCGCAGGAGCGCAGCGAACCCGCGCGCGCTGCAAGGCGAAAGGGCAGCTCCCCGCGCGCGGCTCCCCGGCTCAGGGCTGGGCTACGCCGGGTCCTGCCTTTGGAGGTGCCCCGCGCCGTGCCGCAGCCGCCCGGACCTCGGGCTACCTCCCTGCCTAACCCTTCCCGGGAGCAGGCGGGTTGCAAACGGGCCGGGATTTAGCCCCCCCAGACCAGTGCAAAGGCAGAGAAGAGAGGGAAAGGAGAGCGATGTCGTTATCGTATGCGCGTTAGCATTGGGGGACGCGGCGCACGGGGGGGTCCGCGCGGCGCCAGCCCCTCCGCTCCGCAGCGCCAGCCCTCGCTGCCCGGCTTCGGCAGGGGGCCAGAAGCCAATCGCCCCCTTTGCGACCGTGCTGCTCTTCCCGGGATCAGGTTTTAAAGCTGCCTAAAGCACCCGGAGATAAATCTCCTTTGGCTGCCTCCGAAGAAATCTCCGGTGCCGTTGCTCTGTATTATCTGCTAATAAAGGAGGCAGTTCTCAAATATTTTTAACGTATGGGCCATACATTCTGTGAAACAGAACATACACAGTGAAAAAAATATTGCTTCCCCATATGGGCTTAGAGAAGCCGTGGATTACGGCGCGCTGAGCCAGATGGTCTGGTAACTCAATGCAGCTGAACACAAATCTCTGGGCCAAATTCATCCCTACCGCAACTACACCGAGCCCAAAGGGCTTACGCCATGGTTTCATTTAGCTCCTTGCATTTGACTCCTGCAATATGTGAATTATCTGCTCATGGAAGTAATTTTATTACGAGTATTTGGGAATCTTGTTTCTGCAGTTGTTCCACCCGCTCTCCGCCGGCTTAACATCGGTCTCTCCCTCCCTCGCCGAGGCCGGGGCGCAGAACCAGATGGAGCCTCCTCTGCTTTCCCGCTCCCGCTCCGGCCCCGCAGCGGCTCCTTCGGCAAATCCCCTCGCGCCAGACGCTCGGGAGAGACAGACCCAAACCCTCAGCCCTGCGTGTGAACGGCATCCAGCGTCAGACTCAGAGGAGCAGGATGAAACCCAACCACAGCTGCACCCTCCCCGTGCGAAACAAGCGCCGTCCCTAAGGCGGCAGGACCCCAGCCTCGCCGAGATGCGGGCCGGGCACGCCACACAGCTCGGGGGGCAGTCGCAGGACAGGTCCGCCCGCTCCTTATCGCACCAAACCGTTTCGTACCCAAACAGCTGCCGGCTAGAGGCTCTCGCTCCTTCTCGGGGCGTGGGGTCCCCTTCCCTCTGCTGGCAGACCCCAGCACGGGCGAAGGGGGCGTCCTGGGCGCAGAGCTCCCTGCGTTGGTGCTGCCCGCCCGCTGCACAGCTGCCCGCGGAGCCCGCGGAGCAGGAGCCGGCTCCGCACGCCGGGCAGACCCCACGGGCAGCGCGCTGCCTTTCTGCGACTCTTCGGGCCGAGCGATTTAGTAGGCAATTACCCCCGCGCTCAACTTCTGCTCCCCAGGAGCAGCCCAGCTCCCTAAGCGCTCACCGCGGCGACTGAGCCCGGGGGGGGGAGCGTACGGCGCCAATAATCCCCCCCGAAACCTTTGCACACCCTGCCGGCGCGCGCACGAGTCACGGCGGGCATCTGCCCCTCCACGGCCCCTGGGCAGCAGCGACACAACCACGGCATCGAAACGGCGTCCCAGGAAGACGCTCCGATGCTCAAACCGCTAAACGGGGTCAAAAGGGGGTTTTTCCCGGAGGGCAACGGGAGCTCTGCCGTCGGCTTCACCGGGAGCGGGCTCGGGCGACTAATCGCGCTTAGGGACTGAGAGCCGAGATATTGCAGCCGGGGCGATGAAAACGCCCTTCGAGGCTGCGCTAGCTATGTTTGCAGGTGTTGCAACGGTTAATAAGCGGGTGGGGAAAGAGCAAACCCGCGAGGCGAAGGTGCCCGGCCGAGCGGGTGCCTGGCGGCGCGGGCCGCGGGAGCGCCTGACTCAGCCCGCCAGCCTCCTCGCGCCGGCAGGTCTCCGCCGCAGCCTGCCCTTCTCGCTTCTCCCCCCGCCCCGCGCGGTACCATAGCTATGAATCATTAGTCTGAAATAAGGACACCAGATGCACATAAATATGAGTCATTTTAAGGAGGTGAAGGGAAAGCCAGGCCAGCCGCATATTAAAGCTCGCTGTAACAATGAAAGGAACACGTACATAAATCAGCTCGTTTTGACCGCGGAGATAACGCTTTTCCGAGAACACGCCGGTTCGCCGAGCAGACGCCAAGCGCAGACACCGTCCCGCTGCCCCGGCAGGAGTCGGCGCAGCGCCGCGGCGGCCGGGCCGGCTCGCAGAGCGGCCGGGGACGGACCCGCTGCGACGGAGCGGCGACCCCGCTCTCCTCAGCCCGCAGGGAGCAGCTCCGGGTCTACTCCACGCGGGTGCTGCCCGAGGCGCTGTCACGGCCGCCCACGTCTCCTCGCTGCCTGCCCTCTCGGCCAGCTCCGGCCCTGCCGCGGGGAGGCCCCCGCGCGGCGCCGGCCGCTTTCGGAGAGGCGAGAGCAGATCTGCGGCAGACCAACCAGAATCCACCCGTCCGAGCTGTCCTGGGTGGGCGACGTTCTCATCTTCCTTAAGGGCCCCCTTTTCTCCTCTTTCCTCTTCGGACGAGCTCCTACCACCCCCTTGCCAGGCCAGCGGCCCGCGCCGAGGGCTGCCCGCCTGGAGGCCCCTGGGCCCATGGGCTGAAAGAGCTCCTGCGTCAGTCGCGGAGAAGCAGCGGGCGGGACGGAGGCTGCTCCGTCCTGGTGGGCAACCAGGGGGTTGTTAAAAATAACGTGGAGGTTGGGATCCTCCTGCAGCTGGCCAAACCGCTAAATCGGAGCAATCTGCTCCTGCCAGGGCCGTGTATCAGAGCCAGCCACGTGCCGCAACGTTGCGCTCGCACGCTCGGAGAGGCAGTAAATAGTAAAGTACAGCCCTCCAGCCCGCTCCCGTCCCACGCGCGCACTCTGCAGCAGGCAGTCATTGCCAGTAAGCAGCATACCAGCGCTCCTAGTCCAGACCAAGTCCTTTATGCGGGAAAGACAAAAAGGAGGACGAGCTCGAGCTGGGCACAGCGGCACGCCGAGCTCTGCCCTGTCGCGTTTGCTTAACTTCACCAAGACCTACGTCAGCTAAGCCAACCACCTCCTTGCCAAACGCAAACACCATCCTTCGGGGAAAAAACCATCCTTTCTCCCATCAACACCCATCCCACCTCCCAGACTTGCCCAGGACGCAACCGGTGGCCTTCCCGAGCCCCGGGACCTGCCCCGACCCCGGGCTTTGGGCTCACGGCCCGACACGAGCAGCTCGGGCTGGGGGCTCCCGGGGGCCGGCGGCTGCCTACGGCTTCACCGCTGCTCAAAGGCGGGGGACGTGGGGTTATTCTCACCAGGAGAAAAGGGAGAGCGGGGATTTCGAGGTGACCTCGCGGGGACAGCGAGGGCCGACAAAAAGGGACCGCTAAAAGCGGGGACAACTTCACAGCAAGAAAGGATTCAAACCCGGCGGGAGGGAGAGGCGGAGAGCCGCAGCGCCTGGAGTCAAACGAGAAGACGCAGCCCAGCCTGGCAGCAGGCAGAAGCTACCGGGGGATTTTAGATAAGCCAAACTTAATTACCTATATCTCTGCTTGTTTTAATTTCCTTTCCCTCTGACTCTTCGTTTCTCGCTCGCAGCCACCGCTCTTCCTCCGTCACGCGGGAAGCGGCTGGACGCAGCGGTGTCCTTCTCCCGTAAGACCCTGCAAAAAAATCAAAGCAATAAAGAAATAAGCCCTTTTAGCGCGGGGGGGACTCCCGCCACGTTGAGCTAGTTGCCCCTCCGCGCCGCCGCTCCCCATCCCCGGCTCCTGAGACGGGGCGGCCCGGCGGGCTGAAAGGGCTTTTATTAGCGCGGCCGCAGGGTCGCGAAGGCCGTTTGGTGCGTTAACTCGGCGGCTCCCGGTCTGCCGCGGCGCCCGGGCGCTCTCCCCGGTCCCCCCCGCGCCGGCACCCGTGCCCACGGCCAGCCATCAATTAAACGACATCGCTCACAAGCGTGTTAATAAATGATGCTGCTGCAATATTGATTTGGCTGCGTGGTCTCCTGAATGCCACATTAGCGTCCTATTAGCAGAGAAGGGGGGGGAAAAAACCCTGTCCTTGCCCCCGCCCAGAGGCAGCGCGGAGGAGCGGCGGGTGAGCTGAGCGGCCAGCGACGGTCATGCTTCCCCCCCCCGTTTCAGATCACACCGTGGCACTTGGGAGGATTAAAATGGAAGTTTGTTTTAGAGTCAGCTCAAGCCCAGGTTTCTGGGTTTTCCAGATGGTTTGGCCGTCTGGGGACGCCTTTTTATGCCTTTCACAGAAAAGGCCCTCCCTGGAATATGTGAAACGTGAACTAACATTAAAGTACCAAGACACGCTGCGTGAATATTTTTTCTATTCAAAGCAGCAGACTGAAAATACAGATGTGTCTAGAAATCAAAGGGCGACCTTTCCCCTTCACCGCTACAGTTGTGGGATTCTTTTTTTATCGCCTGAATGCTGACGTAAAACGAGCCTTTCCTAAAAACGTCTAAAGCGAAGAGCGTGTTTCTGCAGGGGAAATCGCTATTGCACCGAGCGCCGGGAGACGCACCCGAGCCGCTGCCCCGCTCCCCGGCAGCTCCGGCGATCCAGCGCGAGATCAGCCCTCGAGCCCCCTGCCAGGGTACGGTTTGCCTAAACGAAGAGTAGATAGGCATACATACATCCCTATATATTTATATTTATGCATATATACACACGGGCCCCGGAAAGTCCGGGCTGAGCGCTTAACCCACATCCATACCTCTGAGAAACTCCCGCTTCCACTTGCTGTTTTCCAGGAGAGTTTCTGCAGCTCCAATTTCCACCCTGCGCAGAGGGCAAGGCTCACTTGGCTGGCGGATTTAAACAAGAAAACCCATACATGGTAGAAAAGTTTTTAAAAGGCATAATCGTTTCGATCTCAGATAGAGCCACCACGCGATGGAAAGAATTTTGCAATTGGCAGGGCAGGAGAATCAATTTAAGGTGTTTACACAATGCAGAGCTCTCAGTGTATAATTATCATTTTATAGTCAATCAATTGTAATTCTGATCTAGGAGTCCAGCACGCTAAAATTTGCATTCATGAGCACCTTTGAGAAATTAGGGAGGATTACTGAGTCTGTGTTTGCAGAGATTTGGGTCGGGCACTAGGGGAGGATTTTAAAATGGCAAAGCTTTTGCCTCTGCAGCTGAATACACCAGAGGCTGAGGAATTTAAAGCCATTTAGTTCTGGAAGAGAAGCAGGATTAAAGCTGTGGAGAGGGCAGGGATCTATTCGGTATTTGATTAGGAGTTTTATGATGCAAAGAAGCTTTGGGGAACGCTTCAGCTCTCCATGCGCAGGATTATACACACCGCTGTATTAATTACTAGTATTACAATAACACCTAGAAACCCCAGCAGAGCGCAGAGCCCTCGTGTTCAAGGCACTGAACGTTCAGGTTTCGACCCAAATCCTGCTGAAGTGACCCGAGATCTGAGCCTGCCAACTTCCCCGTGCTTTGGACAAGGCGGCCGCGGGAGATTCTCCGGCCCAACGAAGCTGCATTGGGAGGAGGCATGAAAGCGGGGGGATGATCCTCCCGTTGAGGGCAGGAACGAAGAAGCGCCTTGAGGTTTGGGTGGCGCGGGCAGAACGGCCTCCCGACGCGCTAAGGAGCCGCCTGCGTCGCAGCGGTCGGGCGCGCGGGGCAAAGCCGCCTTTGCTGGCCCCGATCCCCTGCCCGCGGGCAGAGAGAGCGTCCACGGAGCAGCGGGGACAGAGCCAGAGCCTCGACGGCGCCGGAGCTGGAGCAGAGGCCGCTTGGTGGTTAGCGCCCAAAGCGATCGCCTTCGACCCGGGACGAGGAGCCGGGGGCCGGGCAGCGCCGCCAGGCCCCCTCGGCCAAGGTGAACGCTCCCAGCAGGGCTTATTTTCTCTCGGGCCACCTGGCTCGGCCGAGAGGGTGAGACGTTCGGCTCCCGGCAGCAATTTCGCGACTTGCTCAAGTCATTTTTGGCAGGACGCGGTAACAGTCGGGCTTACTGAGAAAACGGCGCGGAACAGGAATTTAGGCTTGTGTTTTCAAAAAGCAAACGCGTCCTAACGTGAGATGAAAAGCCAAAACCTCAGAAGATTCGGTGGGCTGAAATCAGTCAATACTCTGTTTCAGAAGAGCCGAGCCACAGTCATCTCGGGCCGAAACCCGCTTCCTGGAAACCCCGGCACCGCGGCTTATCTCAGCTGAATCCAGTTCTCAGCAAGGCAACGGCTAGTCTCAAAACCTCATGTTTAGGTTGAAAAATGCTAGCAATTTTGTTTCTTTTTTTTTTTTTTTGGCTTTCATGAGTTTGTTTCTTAGTAGAAAACTTTGAATAATCATTTCCATAAAGCTTCTATGCAGCATTTTCTATTCAATACAAAGTTTAAAGTAAAAAAAAAAAAGGCAGAAACTATTTTGAAAGGGAAGGGCGGGAGGGGGAAGATGAGACTTCTGAATATTTACATGATTCAGGGCTTCGCTCGTTCGTCCTTCCCAGGCTGCAACCCGTCACGCGCCGTAGCCCGGGACGCCCCGAGAGCAGAGGGCTCCTCGCTCCCGGCGGCAGAGGCACGACCTGCCTGCCTGCTCCCTCCCAGCCTCGTGCTCCTCCAAGCACCGTTAACTCGCCCATCCCAGGTTGCCCTTGAGCAAAGCCCCGGCGAGGAAGGAATTTCAGCAATCTCAGCCCGGGCCGTGGTGGGAAAGCTTCCCCCCCCCGCCGCCGCCGGCTGCAGGTCCCAGCCCGACAGCCCGCCTGCCCCATTGCAATCATTTCCTAAAGTGCTTTTTATCAGCACAATTAATAGACCAAAGGGGAAGGGAGGGGAAAAAAAAAGGCAGGGAAAAGGCTGCAAGCGGCAGCTGGGTGCAGGAACCGCAGCCGCCGTCCGGGGGGAAGACACCGGCCGGCTCTTTACAGCGGCCAGGGGAAGCTGCTCTGTATGCGCAACCTGCGCCTAATTTGTGCAGGCTTTATCATGGTAATACCAGGAGCCCGGTCTGGTGGCGATAATCTCCTCATTCTCTGCCGTTTCCTCGCGGGGGTAAAGATCACGGCGCATTAACACAACGGATGTGCACTTTGAACCAGAAGCTGTTCCCCGGGCCATAAATCAGAGGCTGCCCCGGCAGCACAATGGCCCTGAAATTAATTGCCCGATAGGTTTCCGAAATGGGAAGCACCTCACGCGCTCGCGGACACGCACGCAGCCGGGCGGAGAAGGGGCACGCCGGCGCAGGCGGCCAGCCTCGCTCCTCAGCAGCCGCCAGGGCCGCTCGGGCACCCCCCGGGGCGCTTCTGGTCCCGGGAGGCTACGCGACGCGCGGCTGCCTTGAAACCCCTTCGGCAGCACGGCGACACCCGGGAAAGCCCATCCCGCTCCCTTCCTCCTTGCCACGACGCGGCCGGAGCCTCCGGGAGAGCAGTAAACATGCCAGGCTGGGCTGCGAGGCCCAGGCGCGCGCGCGCTCGGGGTAAATCCCCAAGCTTTTCGTGCCTGGGCTGGGGCAGTCAGGTCGGCGCACAGAGCGGGAAAACCCGCTTTCCGTAGGCTTGAAGAAAGGCTGCAGCGTGCAACCTGGCTTAGCAGGGAGGAGCGCTTCACCGCTGAGCTGAAAGCGGGAAACCGGCAGGGAAAGAAAATACGTTCTCATTAAACTGCAGAAAATAGATGACGTTTCTGCGTGTTTCCATGCTCTCTTTTTTTTTGCCTTTCTTCCCTTTTCTCAGCGGCAGAAAGCGCAGAAGAGGCCGCCGCTCCTCGGCCCAGGTTTCCCGCGGCTCTCCTCTCTCGCTTCCTAACCGCAGGTCACAGCTTGAACCCGGCGACCGCCCTGGCTGCAAGCGCTAATCTCCACCTCTCATCTCAGGCCAGCTGCCCGCGAGCAAGAAACCTTGCTCTCGCTCCAGCCTTGCTCTCTTTTTCGTGGGGTCACCTGAAGCCGTGCTGCTGGTCTCAAGGCCAGCCAAGAAAAGAGCATTGGGGCACTCGGAGAAGGTCGCCAGGGTTTCTGAGCGTGCGTTTTTCCCCTAGCCTTTATCTCGGAAACCCCCGGACCGGTTTGGCTCAAGCTCTCCACAAACGCAGCCTGAAGCAGACGTCCATCACTGAAAGCATCAACCCCAAGCCAGCCAGAACTCGCCCAATTTCACGCGCGGGAAAAGAGGGTCTCGCACGGGATATGCCCGTCCTGGAGCGCCACCACCCACAAGCACATCCCG